>NC_064810.1:48858871-48910637 GCF_023721935.1 Panthera uncia | reverse complement strand
CACATCCCACCCAAAAACGCAGTCACCAAAATACAAATAAGCTGGAGGAGTGGTTTCAGGAAAGAATTGGTGAAGCCCCACTCAAATACATTATTGTTTAGTCTCTATGTTCATAATTATAACATGTTCTAAATAGTCTTCACATTCTTCTTTAGAATAAATTATATACTTCTTCAAAACTACATTTTACAAAAAAAAAAAATTTATAATACATGGAGTGCAATCATGAAGATATTGATGACCTTTTAGCCTTCACACAAGATCAATGGTCTCTTGAGCACGTATTGACCTTGGCATTATTTTAAATGGTATTTAGCTCAGATCAATAAATCTTGTTGTTCATATCAATTGCAGTCAATATCTGCTTATTACAGTTAGAATACAAATGGGCAAGCAGGACTTCAAGTCCTTTAAGATTATGAGATCTTAAACCTTATTTCTAAAAATGTCCTAAATTAAAATTAAGGATTGATAGAATCAAGTCCTTTCTTTATGTTATATGACAGGTATGGAACACATTATCTGGGAATTATTATAAAAGTCAAATAAAGAACAATGTTTCCTATTAAATTCTTTGCAATGAAATGTAAAATTTCTTGGGTCCATTAAAAATCCACAGAGAAGTTCTTTAAGTACCCAGGCCAGAGTTGGTCCTCAGTCACCTAGCAAGCAGGAAACAGTTGTCTGGTATACAGGTGAACCAAGGCTGATGGGTGGACAGGTGTGAGAGGGAGTACCAATGTGCCACAGGGTGGGGGTTGGGTATGCAGGGAAATTCAGGGCACCTTTTCAGGCTCAACCTTGACCTATGTAGTGCCTAAACTGGGAGGACCAAGGATGTGGCAAGGCAGCAAGATCACTGAGAGTCTGTGTACTGTGAACACACATGAGGCACACCTTCATTGGATGTCCTCCCCACATTTCTGCACAGCTGACCCATCATGCAGCATTAATAAGAACAAAACAAAGTACAGCACACTGGACCCAGTAAGAGAAGATCCCTTATTCTAGTAATGTCCCTCCAGTGACATTTTATCCTACTGACAAAGCTTGACATTTTTACATCTTCTGTTTCTACAGATTCCTTACATGTTAAGAATATCATGTTGTTTATCATATATATATATATATATATTGTTTATAGTTTGGGGACATAGAAGAGATTTCAGTTCTTTGCAGAAAAATCTATTAAATTTTCCTTTATCTATAAAATTTCTTCTATCTAGACTTATTTTGTTCACATGCTTAGAGATAATTTTCCCTACCTAAGACCAGAAAAATAATCACCTACATCATCTTCTAGTCTATTTTCTCTTCATGTAAAATTTAATCCATAGGGAATTTTCTTCTGTATATGACATAAGGTAGAAATCTCACTTTATTCTTCCCCAAATGTTTTCTAGTTATCCCAAAAGCTAAATGAGCTATTAGTTTCCCTTTAATTTTCTTTGTTTGATGTCATATTATTTAATATTTATGTCATAGAAAGGAGAAAAAATTATTTCATAAATACCTATGAACCCATCATGCATAGGTAACAGATATTATTACATTACCATGTTGTCTTAAATTTTTTTAAGGAAACAAAATGTTATCTAGAAAGCTACAACCCCTCTGTCTATCCTGTCCGCCTCTCTCCTTCCCCATAAGTATCTTACACCCTAAGATTGGTATTTATCTTTAGCCTGCATGTTTTAATATTTCTGTTTCATATGACTGTGTACATATTTGTGTTTCAATAAGTATACATAAGTGGTGTACTTTATCCTTTACCAACTTTTTTTATTCAACATTATATTTTTTAGACGTATCAGTGTTCACACACACACATGCTTCATTCATTTTAATACTATGTAGTGTTCTATTTCATAAATAAATCACATTCTATTTGTCCATTCCCTACTACTTAGAGATACTGTGAACCAAAAGTGGCTACAATGATTTACCCACTCACCCACAACACATGAGGAGCACAATTGTTCCACACCCTCACGATTGATATTATCAGAAATTTATTTTTGCAGATCTGTTGGGCATAGAATATTATCTCATTTTTATCTTAAATTTATTTTCCTCAGGGATAGTGAGATTATATCTATACGCCATTCAAGCTTATTCTTCCATGAATTGCCTGCTTACACCTTTGCCCATTTTTCTTAGAGAAACATTCAACTAGGAGGTCAATTACTTTGGTATACAGAGTCCTGGGATAAAGGCAGACTAACTTGCATAGGGAGCCCAGGCTCCTTCCAAGAAGTAAATAATGGAAACACTTAGCTCTGAATCACAACAATCTTGCAATTTTGCTACACTTTCAGTGTATTACTTCTAGTAGTAGTCATAAAAGTAACAGGAACATACATTTTCTATAAAGCTTGTAGGTGTCAGGTACTCTGCATGTTATATATCATCTCATTTAATTTTCATAACAACTCTATGAGAAATTCTATTATTATTTTTATTTTATAGATGAGGAAACTGAAACTAAAAAAGTTAGATAACTTGGCTTAAGTCACACAACTAAAAAGGAGCAAAGGCAAATTCAAATCCAGTTCACATGACTTTACAATGCAGAATCTTGATCAGACACTATACATTGAAAGTCAGTGTAGGAAAGTCAGTGTAGAGGCTTAGACTGGAAATGAATCACCATCAAGTGATGAACATCTATTTAACTGAGTAAAACAGATCTTCAATAGAGGACACCATATGGCAATGAGAAACCATAAGTAAAGGACCAATGGAAATTTACAATTGCTTTGGAAATACGATTGACAGCCTTTGGTCTGAGAAAGCCACCTGAACAACTTGGTACAGCAGGAAGGAGGAACTCTCAAATAGGAGATGATGGACTTCCTGCTAAGAAGGACATGTTGTAGCTTGAATGCTCAATTGGCAAAATAAAGAAGATGTGATATATTGCTACTCCTAGTTGAAGTAAGTCATTTTGTATATATAAACCTAATCTATAATGTATATTCATATACATTAGTGGAATATATATTCATATACATTAGTGGGTTGTGGATTTATAACTGCTTCTTAGAGGAAGGTAGAGATGTTTGGAAGACAGCCATAGTCTTTTGAGTTGTTGGAACAAATGGTAACTATACTCTCCCATAACACAATACAGGAAGTATTGTCAAGTAGAAAGGATACATCTTAGGGCAAAGCTACTATGATATTTCATATTTTCTTACTTTAGTATGTCACTTTGAATCAGAGATTAGTCAGTAACTTATAACCTAGTGTAAGCTTTATAATCTTTAGTTTTTTTCTATTCATAATTCATCTAGCACTGATTTTTAAAAATTTGAAACACCTTGCTGTTCCTTTTTGTTTAAAAACAGAACACTGGCTTGGAATGGGCTTCACGATTTTATTCATGAGATATAGCCATCCTTATATCAATAGTAACTGCTCAATTATAATTAATCATTTTAGAGAACATGTTATTGCTTCTTATAAATCAGCTGCTGCTTCTAATTTTACAAAATGTGTTTCAATGAATTCCCATCTATACTGTTGTCATTTTGCCATTTTTTTTTAATTTCCTCCCTAAATCCTTAGGGTTGAAAAGAATCTTAGAGATCCTTCAGCCCAATTTTAATGATAAAAAAATTGTGACTCAGACAAGTTAAAGAACTTGTTCAATATTCTATCTTTCATTAGTGGCAGACCTAAGGCAAAAAGCCAACTTCCAGAGTATTCCATCAAGAGCACTTTCCACTACTTATAAACTTCCCAAACCCCTTCCTAGAATCAGAAAAAGCACATCTCACAATTATGCATTCATTTTATTTTTTACTAATTGAGGATAGGAGACTACCTAAGACAAATTATATAGCTGTATATGGTATAGATATGTACATTTAAATATACACGTGCATATAAATAGGTTTGCCATAGATATTTTAACTCTTCACCTCTCCTTAACACCCTCCTTTAGATGCTGCACAGACATCTAAACTGGAAGGAGGATCCCAGCATCCCATTCTCACAGGATCATTCTGGTTAAGGAAGGCTCTCTTTGAATGGATGAATAATTTATTATTTCATCTAACATTTTTAAGCATGTAGCTATTTTACAGACACTCCTTTTGGGCCTTGGGGGTACTAGTGTAATTCTAATATCTACACTGTTCTCAATAATCCCAATGTCCTAAAAATCCTCATGTATATGTTTGGTTTATATGATTTTTCTCCCCAAGTCACAACTATGAAAAAAAGTAGATTGGTGACGTTATGTAACATTCATGGCCCTAATCCATTACCGCTCCCTGTATTCACATCCTTTGCCATATGACTTTCCCGTCTCTCCTATGGCCATGTGAGTCAGTCAATGGAATGTTAGCAGGTGTGATGGGAGCAAAGTCCGGAACCGCATCTGCATGCTTGGTCTTGTTCTCTTGCCCAGAGGGTAAGTGTATTTTAAATTTTAATAGATCTTTTCCAAATTAGACCACAGAGTTGTACTATTTCTTCATGCTATTCTCACTAATAATTAAGTCCTCAAAATAATCTCATGAAGTAGTTACTATGATTATTCATACTTTACCTTCAAGGAAACTGAGGTACAGAGAAATTAGTGATTGACTTGCCCAAGGGCACAGAGTTAATAAGTGGTACTGTCAGGACTCAAATGAAGGCCCACATTCTTAACCTCTTCACTGTGCCTCTCCCTTGTACTGCCTTGTGCAACCATCACCACCATTCACCTGCAGAACATTTTCATCCTGCCCAACCGAAACACTACGCCCATTAAACACCAAGTCCCCATTACCTCCCTCCCCCAGCCTCTGGAAACCACCATTCTACTTTCTGTTTGATTAATATAGGAACCTCATGAGTCATACAGTATTTGTCCTTCTGTGACTGACTTATGGCACTTATCATAATGTCCTCAAGGTTCATCTATGTTGTAGAATATATCAGAATTTCCTTCCTTTTTAAGACTGAAGAATTTTCCATTGTATGCATGCCATATTTTATGCATCCATTTATCCAATAATGGACATGGGTGGTGAGTACCTTTTAGTTATTGTGAATAATGCCATGAACATGGGTGTACAAACATCTGTTCCAGTTCCTGTTTTCATTGATTTAGAGTATATGCCCAGAAGTTAAATCACTGGATCCTATGATAATTCTCTGTTTAAGTTTTTGAGGAATTGACATGTCATTGTTCACAGTGACTCCACCATTGTACATTCTCATCAACAATGCACAAGTGCTCCAATTTCTCCACATTTCTGCTAACACTTGTTATTTTTTCATTTTTTTCATATTTATTTACTTATTTTTGAGAGGAAGAGAGCACGAGCAGAAGAGGGGCAGAAAGAGAGGGAGACCAAGAACGCCAAGCACACTTCATGTTGTCAGCACAGAGCACTGTGCGGGGCTCGAACTCACAAACCACGATATCTATGACCTGAGCCGAAATCATGAGTCAGATGCTTAACAGACTGAGGTACCCAGGTGCTCCTGTTTTTGTTTTTGTTTTTTTAGTGAAAACACTAATACAAAAGACAAAAGTATTCTTTTATTATGACTGTGATTGTATCTTTCCTTCTATCCCCTCCAGTTACTCCTTATAAATGTTTCAGTGGGTAGATACTGGGATTTCTGAACATCTCACCAGCCTTGTGAATATTTGTACCTCATATACTGAATGACATCCTTTCTTCCAAGCTCCACAATTTTCATCTCTGTTCACACTACATTCTGAGGAAACTTCTGGGCTTGATCTTCCATAAAACTGACTTGGTTTTCAACCACACATATTCTACTATTCAGTTATTCAACTGAAATTTTTAGGTAATTAGTGTGATTAACTTCAGCTGTTGGGGAGTATGCATTTAGTCACATCTTTTGTATTTTTCAATTTTGCTGACAACTAAACCTTTCTGGAGATAATCTTTCTTTTCCCTAAATCTCACTGAAACCCAAAAAGTTTGCCCCAGTTCTTTCATCAATCAACTGACAGGGAGAACTTGAGTGTGAGGAGTCTGATAATACGACTCCTTTTGTCACTTACAGCAGGAACACTTTTGAAAACTGTTATAATACTTTATCCATCACTATAGTTTTGCCTACACAGGTACAAGCCCTTGCACAAATTTCTCTGATGATCAAAACTCCAAGAATATAGCTATTTCAGCTCACATACAAACTTTATCATTATTTGCTACCCTGACTAATCTGCCAAGGTGGTTGGGCTCATGGGTATTTCTTGTAGCCGCTGCATGACAGCCCATACATAACACTCCCCAAGTTAACCTTTCACTATAATGTTGACCTTTGCACACCTGTCCAGATTCTACTTACTCCCACGGTGAGTTCCTCCCTGAGAAACTTGGTGCCTTTTATGCCGCAGGACTTTTCACAGACCTAGTCAGCCAGAGAGGTACTAAAGACATTAAAGCTCAAAAGGGAAAGAATTGATCTTCCCTCTTGGATAACTTCTTCTTCCCTATGCAAATATTTCCATCTTCTTTCCAGTAACCAACTGAGCATTCTGAAGTCAAATTACAGTGAGCCTTCGTCAACCAAAGAAGTCCATATTATCCCCTTTAACCCAGGCATTGGGTTAATTGTGTCCATTCAAGTGACACTTTTCTGAAAGAAAAGTAATTCCAGAGTGACTTGTCTTATCAGTATATATGAAGAAGCTTTGGGGAATTAAGAACTTTCTATTCTACATCATCAGTTGCCCTGTTACATTTATTTCAACAATCATGTAGAGGTTTACTAATTTATTTTTTATTTTTTTAATGTTTATTTATTTTTGAGACAGAGAAAGACAGAGAGACAGAGAGACAGAGCGGAAGCAGGGGAGGGGCAGAGAGAGGGAGACACAGAATCCGAAGCAGGCTCCAGGCTCTGAGCTGTCAGAACAGAGCCTGATGCGGGGCTCAAACCCATGAAATGAGAGATCATGACCTGAGCTGAAGTCGGACACTTAAATGACTGAGCCACCCAGGCACCCCAAGGTTTTCTAATTTCTATAAATTCTTACACTTCACTTTTTCTTAGCAGTGTATTATAGTTATATGAATATTGTGTCCCCTCAAATCTCTCTGAAGATACTAAATTGTTTTAGCCATCTTTTCTATATTTCTCTAGTAATTCAATTTCAGCAAGAATCATTTTGATTTGTTAAAGTTGGTAACTCATTTTTATGCCTTTATTTTTCTGAAGACTCTTAAATGTTTGTTTATAAGTGACAGATTAGGGTAATTGATACACATGGCCAGTGTGAAGGTCACAGTTCCCTGATACTGAATTTGATTGCAAAGGACAAAACCCAAGGCTATGATAAGTGAGCTTAGACCTGTTATCAGAGATACCTCTCTGTTAAAGAAGGTAGGAGTTTGCTGTCAGGATGTGGGAAAGTTTACCCTATCGGCAGCTGATATTACCCCGCTGGCAGCTGATACCACCCAACTTCTCTTTTTAGCTCCAATACTCAGTTTAAATGTCCCTTCTTACTACCAGTGACAAAATCCATTTATTAGTTCTCAAACTGTGCCAGCTCTGCGAGAGCTATGTGGGTATGCGTTTTCCAAGTGCTTGGAATGTCCTAGTTTTACTGATCTTCCTATTCAGTGTCCAATAGATGATTCCTGCCTCTGGCTCCTAATGATTATGATCTAGGGGTTTTCCCAAAGTTGTGTTCAAAAAACAAAACAAAAATAAAATTCCCTTCTTCCTCCAATACTAATCTCTTTTGTTTGTATTAACTGCAGTTATCAGTTCTATCTGGTTACCCCATGGATCTAATCTCATATGCTTCATATCTTCCAGAAATTTCTTGCTTCTGCTGATATCAACCTTTACATTTCCTGCTGTTACATTGTTTTTCTTAATTTTATATTTATTCACTCATTCAAATGGAACTTTGGAGACAGAAAAGTAAATGTGTGTGCATAGCCATCCAGAGGCACTTAGCTCCCAACTGACTTTTTCTCTTTGCTATTTTTTCTTTTTTCTTTCCTTTTCTTATTTATTTGTGTTTCATTGCTTTTTATTTAGTTTCTTTTTTTTATTCTAATGCCATTTAAGAAAGAGGATAGTGACAAGAGCACTAGTATAGGAGTTACGATTCCTTTATTCCAATCATGTTTTTGCTATTATTAAATAGGGCCTAAGGGCACATAGTAGGTACTCAATAAGTATTGAGGAACAAGTGAATGAATGAAATAAATTACAATCCTGCCCTAGGCTTCAGCTTCCTCCAAGCTTTAGGAGGCCTCTGTAAGTAACAGCAAGTTATAAATCTTCTGGGGCTGGATAGAAAACATTTATCATCACTTAACGGGAGGCACCAAGAAGAGAGAGGCTGCCATTGTGTGAGCAGAAATGCAGCAATATGTGACTACATAGGGCAAACTAAGACAGAAAACTGTGATCAAAAACCTTAATAGGAGAACTTTGACATCAGAGTCTCAAACAAGTTCAAAGCAATCATAATTAAAGGCTTAACAACTGATTCTCAGGGAACTACGAAACTGTGATCAGACCAGAGGGCAGCTGAGTACTGAATTAGTAGAGAGAGAGATAAAAAGTCTGCCTTTGAAAGAACCTATGTTAACACCCTCTCCCTTTTCCTAAGTCCACATCATAAAAACTACCATAGGTAAAATCCTCTGGGGCCAAGGGCTCGACAACCCTGCCCTGAAAATTTTCCCCAAATCCTCCAACCTGACTTAAACAACTTCTGCCAGGTTGTCCAATGGCAATGAGGTTTCCAAGTTGGGGGTACACACACACACAACCGGGTAACTCCCTACCATAAGCAAAACAATTTATTAGCAATGATATTGCTTGGCAAAACCAAAAGTCAAAATCATGAACATGTCTTCAGTGAGTTCTTTACATTGTGATTCACCTTATCACTATGATAACTATTTTATTATTCTATATCAGAGAATCCTAAGAAAACACAAGAGTTTACAAATTACACATCTGCTTGAAATACTTAGTTCAGTGATCTTCAAACACAATCACAAACACAATCACCTGGCTTATTAAAGCATAGGCTTCTGGGTTTCACCTCCAGAATTTCTGATTCAGAGCAGGAAGATACCACTCATGACACAGAGATAGTCTCATAACATACACAATTAAGCTTCATGGGGCCACCCCTAAGCCAAATCCTCAGGTATATCTATCGGGACACTTTTATGTGCAAGTACAAACAACAACAACAACAACCTCACTCCACTTGAGGTACAGCCCAACGGGGTTTTTTCTATAGACCCATATCATTGGAAATACCTCACAGTAAATATGTGGTTTGCTTTACTCACAGAATTGTGTTTAAATCTGTGAGAAAGAACTATAATACAGAACCAGACAGATCCACCCACTCTGACCCTAAGCATGGCCCTAAAATACATTTCTTGAAGAAACTGGATCCCAGAGTTTATAGGTGGAGAATTTTTGAAAGTATGTCCATATTCAAGTAGAGATCAAAGAAGCCCAAGTAAAAGAAGTGTGGATTAACTGACATGACAACTGTGCATTAAGAAGTGTTATTTTCTTTATTTAAATTCAAGTTAGTTAACATAAAGTGTAATATTCCTATATTAGTTTCAGATGTACACTAGAGTGATTCAATACTTCTATACAACACCTGTGCTCATCACAAGAGTACTCTTTAATCTTCATCAACTATTTAACCCATCACCTCACTCACCTCCCCTCTGATAACCATCAGTTTGTTCTCAGAGTTAAGAGTCTGTTTCTTAGTTTACCAGTCTTTCTCTTTTGTTTTCTTTTACTCATTTCTTTTGTTCCTTAAATTCCACATATCAGAGAAATCATATGGCATTTGTCTTCCTCTGACTTATTTCACTTAGCATAATACTAATTCCATCCATATCATTGCAAATCGAAAGATTTCATTCTTCTTTATGGCTGAGTAAATATTCCATTGAATATTTACCAACCTTCTTTATCCATTCATCAATGATGGGCACTTAGGCTGTTTCCATAATTTGGCTATTTTAGATAATACTGCTATAAGCATTGGGGTGCATGTATATTCCTTTGGATTAGTATTTTTCTATTTCTTTGGGTAAATACCTAGCAGTGCAATTGCTGGATTTTAGGATAGTTCTATTTTTAACTTTTTGAGGAAGCTGCATACTGTTTTCCAGAGTAGCTTACTAAATGCATTCTTACCAAGAGTTTAAGAAGGCTCCCTTTCTCCACATCCTCGCCAATACCTGTTGTTGATTTTAGCCATTCTCACGGGTTTGGGGTGGTATCTTATTGTAGTTTTGATTTACATTTATCTGATAATCAGTGATGTTGGGCATCTTGTCATGTGTCCGTTAGCAATCTGTATGTCTTCTTTGGAAATTTTCTATTTATATCTTCTGTCCATTTTTATTTTTACTGCAGCTTGATTGACTGATTGATTGGTTGATTGATTTAAATGCAAGTTAGATAACATATAGTGTAATGAAAGCTTCAGGAGTAGAATTTAGTGATGTATCACTTACATATAACACCCAGTGCTCATTCCAACAAGTGCCCTCCTTAATGCCCATCACAGCCCTTCCCCCCACCCAACACCCCTCCAGAAACCCTCAGTTTGTTCTCTGTTTGAGTATCTTATGGTTTGCCTCCCTCTCTGTTTTTATCTTATTTTTCCTTCCCTTTCCCTATGTTCATCTATTTTGTTTCTTAAATTCTGCATATGAATGAAATCACATGATATTTGTCTTTCTGTGACTGACTTATTTTGCTTAGCCTAATACATTCTAGTTTTTTCTACATTGATCCATATGTCTGCCCATTTTTAGTTGGATTATTTGTGTTTTTAATGTTGAGCTTTATAAGTTCTTTATGTATATTTGATATTAACCCTTTATCAGATATGTCATTTGCAAATATCTCCTCCCATTCAGTACATTGTATTTTAGTTTTATTGACTACTCTCTTTGCTGTGCAGAAGCTTTTTATTTTGATGTAGTCCTACTAGTTTTTTATTTTGTTTCCCTTGCCTTGGGAGGCATATCTAGAAAGAACTTGCTATAGCCAATGTCAAAGAAGTTACTGCCTGTGTTCTTTTCTAGGAATTTTATGGCTTCAGGTCTCACATTTACGTCACTCACTCATTTTGAATTTAGTTTTGTGTATGGTGTATGAAAGTAGTCCAGTTTTCTCAACACCCTCTGTTGAAGAGACTGTCCCCATTGGATATTCTTTCCTGCTCTGTCAAAGATTTTTTAGCCATATAGTTGTGGGTTCATTTATGGATTTTCTATTCTGTTCTATTGATCTATATGTCTATTTTTGTGCCAATACCATACTGTTTTGATCATTACCACTTTGTAACGTAACTTGAAGTCCGGAATTGTGATGCCTCCAGCTTTTCTTTTCTTTTTCAAGGTTGCTTTGGCTTTTAGGGTCTTTTGTGATTCCATATAAATTTTAAGATTGTTTCTTCTATCTCTGTGAAAAATGCTGGTGGTATTTTAATAGGGATTGCATTAAATGTGTAGATTGCTTTGGGTAGAAAAGACATTTTAACAATATTTGTTCTTACAATCCATGAGCATGGAATGTCTTTCCATTCTTTACCTGTATGATCTTCAATTTCTTTCATTAGTGTTTTATAGTTGTCAGAGTACAGACCTTTTCACCTCTTTGGTTAAGTTTATTCCAAGATATATTTTATTTGGGGGAGGTGAAATTGTAAATGGGATTGATTCCTTAATTTCTCTTTCCACTGCTTCATTATTTGTGTATAGAAATGCAACAGATTGCTGTTGATTTTGTATCCTGCTACTTCACTGAAGTAATTTGTCAGTTCTAGCATTTTCTTGGTGGAGTCTTTTGGGTTTTCTATACTGAGTATCATGTCATCTGCAAATAGTGAAAGTTTAAGCACTTCCTTGCTGATGTGGATGCCTTTTATTTCCTTTTGATGTTTGATCGCTGAGGCTAGGACTTCCAGTACTCTATTAAATAACAGTGGTGAAAGTAGACATCTCTGTTTTATTCCTAACCTTAGAGGAAAAGCTGTCAGTTTTTCCCCATTGAGGATGATATTAGCTGTGAGTTTTGCATATAGGGCCTTTGTAATTTTGGGGTGTGTTCCCTCTAAACCTACTTTGTTGAAAGTTTTTACCATGAATGAACGTAGTACTTTGTCAGATACTTTTTCTGCATTTATTGAAATGATCATACGATTCTTAATTTTTCTTTTATTAATGTGGTATATCACACAGATTGATTTGTGAATATTGAACCACCCTTGCAACCCAGGAACAAATTCCACTTGTTCGTGGTGAATAATTTTTTAATGTATTGTTGGATTCTGTTTGCTAGTATTTTATTGATAATTCTTGCATCCATGTTTATCAGGGATATTGGCCTGCAGTTTTTTTTGTTTTTGTTTTTGTTTTTGAGTAGAGTCTATCCAGTATCAGGGTAATTCTGGCCTCATAGAATGAATTTGGAAGTTTTCCTTCCTTTTTTTATTTTTTGGAATAGTTTGATAAGAGTAGGTATTAACTTTTCTTTAAATGTTTGGTAGAATTCACTTGTGAAGCCATCTGACCCTGGACCTTTGTTTGCTGGGACTTTTTTTGATTACTGATTCCATTTCTTTGCTGTTTATTGGTCTATTCAAATTTCCTATCTTCTTGTTTCAGTTTTGGTAATTTATATGTTTATAGGAATTCTTCTGTTTCTTCTACGTTGTTCAGTTTGTTGGTATATAATTTTTCATAATAATCTCTTATAATTGTTTGTATTTATGTGGTGTTGATTGTTATTTCTCATCTCTCATTTGTGATTTTATTTAGTTTGGTCCTTTCTCTTATCTTTTTGATAAGTCTGGCTAGGGATTATTAATTTTATTAATTTTTTTCAAAGAACCAGCCCCTGATTTCATTGATATTCAATTTTTTTTTTTTTTTAGTTTCTGTATAAATTATTTCTGCTCTAATCTTTGCTATTTCCTGCCTTCTGCTGGCTTTCGGCTTCATTTATTGTTCTTTTTCTAGCTTCTTTAGATGTAAGTTTAGGTTGTTTATTTGATATTTTTCTTGCTTCTTCAAGTGGGCCTGCATTCCTATACGCTTTACTCTTTAGGACCACTTTTGCTGCATCCCAAAAGTTTTGGACTGTTGTGTTCATTTTCATTTGTTTCCATGTATTTTTTTATTTCTTCTTTGATTTCCTGGTTGACCCATTCATTGTTTAGTAGCATGTTGTTTAACCTGCATGTATTTGTGATCTTTCCAAATTTCTCTTTGTGGTTGACTTCGTGTTTCATGGCATGTGATCAGAAAACATGCATGGTATGATTTCAATCTCTTTGTATTTGTTGAGGCCTGTTTTATGACCTAATATGTGATCTATTCTGGAGAATGTTCCATGTGCACTTGAAAAGAATGTGTATTCTACTGCTTTAGTATGGAATGTTCTGAATATATCTGTTAAGTCCATCTATTCCAGTGTGTCATTCAAAGCCATTGTTTCCTTGTTTATTTTCTGTTTAGATGACATGTCTGTTGATGTAAGTGGGGTGTTAAAGTCCCCTACTATTAATGTGTTATTATTAATTAGTTCTTTTAGTTTGTTATTGTTGTATATATTTTGGTGCTTCATGTTAAGTGTATAAATATTTACAATTATTATATATTCTTTTTGAATTTTCCTTTTTGTTATTATATAGTACCCTTTTCTGTCTCTTGTTAGTATTTGTTTTAAACTCCAGTTTCTCTGGTATAAGTATTGCTACTCTGGATTTTTTTGACTTTCATTTTTTTGATAAATGTTTTTTTACCCCCTCAGCTTTTGTTTCAACAGACTTTTTTTAAGTTTAATTTATTCAGTTTGAGAGAGAGAAAGAGCATGCAGGAAGGGCAAAGAGAAGGGGGGAGAGGGAGAATGCCAAGCAGAATCCTCACTGTCAGTGCAGAGTCCAATATGGGGCTTCAACTCACAAATTGCAAGATCATGACCTGAGCTGAAATCAAGAGTCAGATGCTTACTCAACTAAGTCACCCAGGCACTCCTGCACCCCCTCACTTTCAATCTGCAGGTGACTTTAGGTCTAAAATGAGTCTCTTGTAGGCTGCATATAGATGGTTGTTGTTTTTTTCTTTTTTAATCACTTCTGACACCCTATGTCTTTTCATTGGAATATTTAGTTCATTTACATTCAAAGTAATGATTGATAGATATGTATTTATTACCATTTTATTACTTGTTTTGTCACTGTTTCTGTGAATTTTCTCTGATCCTTTCTTGTCTTTGTCACTTTTAGTCTCTCCTTTGCACTCAAAGAGTCCCCTTTAATATTTCTTGCAGGCCTAATTTGTTGGTCATGAACTCCCTTAGTTTTTGTCAGGGAATGTCTTTATTTCTCCTTCTATTCTAAATGATACCTTGCTGGATAGAGTATTCTTGGCTGCAGATTTTTCCCATTCAGCACTTAGAATATATGATGCCACTTCCTTCTGGCTTGCCAAGTTTCTATTAAGAAATCTCCACCTAGCCTTATGACTTTTCCCTTATAAATTAAGAACTTCTTTTGCTGCTTTGAATATTTTTTTATCATTATATTTTCCAAATTTAATTACACTGTGTCTTGGTGTTGGCTTACTTTTGTTTATTTTGATGGGAGTTCTCTGTGGGTCCTGGATCTGGATGTCGATTTCCTTACCCAGTTTATGGAAGTTTTCTGCTATGATTTCTTGAAATAAATTTTTCCCCTTTTCTCTCTCTTCTTCTTCTGGGACTCCTATTATATGAATGTTATTACATTGGATGGAGTCACTGAGTTCCTTAAGTTTATTCTCATGTTGTACAATTCCTCTCTTATTCATCTTATTTTTCCATTATTTTGTCTTCTACATCACTGATTCATTCCTCTGCTTCTTCCAGTCTGCTGTTCATTGCATCAACCTGTTTCCAATCTTGTTTATTGTATTCTTCATCTCTGTTTCTTTTTTTAACTGTTTCATCTCTGTGATAAGGGTCTCAGTGATATCTTCCATTCTTTTGTCAAGCCCAATATCCTTATCTTTGCTGTTTTAAATTCTTCATCAGGCATGTTACTTGTATCTTTTTCACTTAGATCTCTGGCTGTGACTTTATCTTATTCTTTCATTTGGGATAAATTCCTCTGTTTTCTGATTTTGTCTAAGTTTCTGCCTTCTTCTGTGGGTTAAAAAAAAAAAAAAAAAAACGGCTATATCTCCTCCTGAATGTAATGGTTTTATGAGGAAGAGGTCAAGTACTGCCCAGGGCCTGAAACTTCAGGGAGTGTCTCCAGAATGTGCTGTGTGCACTCTACTGTTGTATTTTGGCTGCTCTATCCTTCAAACCAGTCATCTGCAGAAGCTTCCCTTGTCTGCTGTGGACAGTGTTTGGTCCCTAGCCCAAATGTGGACAGTTTTAACTTGTTGTGCTCTGCCTATGAAATGAGACCTGACACCAACACCATCATAACTAAGGTCTTATAGGGCTCTCTTGTCAGGAGACATGGTGTGGACAGAGGTTTGTGCTGATCTTCTAGGGAAGGGGCTTACTGCACAGGGACTGAGGAAAGCTTGGATGAGAAGGACAGTCCTGCCAGAGCACAGGGGTGTGGGGCTAGCTGTATGTAAGTTAGGCATCCAGTGTTGGTGCTGCACTTCTTCCCACAAGTGGGTCTATGTTCATGCGAAGGGTGGGGTGGAAAGAAATGGTATCAGCCATTCCTTTTTTCCTGGGAGGCATCTCTATGAATACTGTCTCTCAGGGATACACTCTGAGAAGGGCTAATAATCTCCCCCACTGTGTGCCCCAGGCATTCCTCACTTCCTTGTTTCCATGCCTTCTACCCCTAGGTTGTTTGCCTGCCTTTTCTTGAGGAGCAGGACAATGCCCTCCAGGTTCTAGCTCAGCCAAGCCCACTGACGTTTAAAACTCTAGGCTTTAACCTCATTGGTTGCAAGAACTCATGAAATTCAGCCCCTCTCATTTTTCCAAGCCAGTGGCTTTGAAGAAACATTCTCCTTGTACATTCCCCTGTGTGCTCTTCTCTTTCACCTTTCTCTGCAACCGCAGCTCCCTCCCCTCTGTAGCACCCACAATCCATTTCTCCCTTAAACCGCATCTCTGCACTTCCTACCTTCTTTGATGTGGCCTCTTCTCCCCCTTTAGTTGTGGAGTTTGTTTTGTCAGTCTTCAGGCCAATTTCTAGGGTATTTAGGATGATTTTTTAGTTACCTAGTTGTGTTTGTGGGATGAAACAAGTCTAGGATCCTCCAACTCCACTGTCACAGGCATAAATCATCTTCCTCTCCTCTAGAAAAAAAGTTATTTTTAAAAAGGGCTATCTTGAAGACTATGACTCAGAATTTGGAGGGACCAAGGTGATTGGCAATGGAAGGAATCACAACATGTGAAATTCTTTAATTAAAAATTCGTTGACTTTAAATAATTTTGCCTACGATACACACACAAAAAAGAAACTTTACACTTAAAAAAACTTCACTCCAACTGGGATAGACAATAAGAATTGTTCTAACAATGAGCATTAGCTAACACAAGGACAAATCCAGAGGCATAGTGAATTTCAAGGTCATGGATCCAAAGACTCAATTATGTCATCAAAGATGCAGGTTCTTTCCACTTTTCATCCTGCTATCTGCATTGTTCACTTCATCCTTAGGTTGATTCTCTTTATGTTTCAGGAAGTTGTCAGTAGCTATAAAGGCTACATGCTTCCCTGCCCATGTCCACTGGAAGAGAGAAATCACCTTTTCCAACCTATCAAAGAAACGCATTTTCTTTTAGTCTGATTGGAACAGTGTAAGTCATATGCTCATCCCTAAACCAATGATTGATGCCAAAAGAAGCAGTGGGTTGATTGGCCTAGGCCAAGGTTGCTGAACAATCATTTCCAAGAGGAATGAAACTCATATTGGTTTTAATTAGGAGCTAACAAACAGCTCAGTCAATTATGCAAACTACAAATGGAAGAAGGATGGAGTAAATTTGAGGGGTAAATTATAATGTTCCATAAAGCATGCAAGACTTGAAAGGACCTTTAGAGCACAGAACTTTTGACACAAGTTTGACACATGCTAACATGACTCTCAATTTGAGAGTACATAGCAATAGTGACTGAGGATCATTCGAATGACTCAGCTTTAAAATTGTTCATATTAAATATGCAAAGTGCTTTGGACATAACATCTATACTGAAGATATTCCTCTAAAGACATTCTTACATGAAATGAAATCTCTTCTCCTTCCTTCAAAATTTTCAATTTATTGACTTTGGAACTATTCAACAGGGAAATATCAGATAAACTTCAGAATTCCTTTCTTCTCAGACTCCTTTAGAAAGTTGTAGAGCATTATTTTCCTTTTGTATTTCAGCAATTTTGTTAGTGGGCTTTTTTTTTTCTCCTAAACTGATCATTATGGATAAACATAAAATCTCTAAATAGATTTTCCTAGTCAGTTAACCATATTCTTGGGGGAAAACATAAGGTAGAATCATTATTAAAAAGCATTCTCAGTAATACACACATCTTTATTATGTCAGTCTTTTGCCAAAAAAAAATAAGATTGATAGTAAAATTCACTTAATTTTTTTTCTTCACAGAATCAAGCCATCTGCCTCAGAATACACCACCAGCCTCTGTTAGATGAATTCACACATTTTAAAGCCCCGGAGTAACCATTTGAATGGAAATTGGACACTTCTTGTCATTTAGGAAGCTTTTTTAAACTGGAAAGGCTTCTCGTTTGTTCAATTAAATGTGTGTGTATGCAATACACTTTATGAAATTTATCCCAAAACAGTGAGGCTGAAATAATATTTGAAACAGATGGCACAGCTGCTGTATTTAGAGAACTACCCATGGACATAGATGGAGACATTGAGGGAACTTTGAAGTGCGAGTCAAAATATTGTATAATCAAGACTCTCAACCACAGCCATTAGGGATGGGAAAATCTTTGTGATGTCAACCCTTTCCCTAATGGAGGTGTGTGGAAGGTGCTAAGATTTAGTCAAGTGGAATTTATACCCTTCTCTGGATGAATTCTTCTCTTCTCAGTTGAGTCTTAAAATTTGAAAATGCTGGATCTGCTGCCTCAGAGTTTTCTCTCTCTTGAATACTATTTGAAAATGGAGCTACACACTGTAAGTATTGTTCCCAAGGGAGTGTTAGATAGTGATGTGTGCATAGCAGAGAAAAGCAAAATAGAGTGCTTAGAGCTGGAGGGAAATTAGGGGGAAAGACCACAGAGATTATTTCTCTAGTGCCCTAATTTCGTAAGAGAGGAAACAGAGGTCAAAGCAGGTTAATTGGCAACACCTCAATCCCACAGAACTGGTCTCCTCAGACTCATTTTGGGACAACTTCCACTGCAGACATTGTTTAATAAAAGGAAAAGAAAGGCTGAACACTTTTGAATTTTATTTTATTTCACTTTATTTCATTTCATTTTGAATAAATGTCACATCTAAAAACAAGTCATAAGTTTTATAAGGCAGATATAAAACGGCAATATAGAGAAAAAGTTCAACTTTTCTTAAAACTGCTTTAAGGTAAAAATATTTCACAAAAATGAAAGTATAAATGCTCTAATTTCTGTAAACAATGTGTGTGTTAACAGGGTATTTGGCTAAATGTTTCCTTTCACATTGATCACGTCAACACAATTTGCAGCTTGTTTGAAAATACTAACACAATTCTAAATCTTAATCTAATCAAGGAAGCAAAAGTTCTGATGCAAAATTCTTGAATTCAGAATTCTTTAGTAGGTGAAATACATCTGAGCGCGTACACACACACACACACACACACACACACACACACAGGCATAAACAGCAACCAAGAGGAAAATATTTCAACATTCATAATAACAATTCTTCTTAAATGCAGCAGTGTCTGGGGTTTGAAAGTTCACACATTTCCCTCTCAGTTGTGGTTTTATAGACATGAATGTTGAAAGCAGATGCCTTTAGTTTATTTCAGGGAGATCCCTAAGCTACTGAAAATGACAAATCTCAGCAATCACATTTAGGCTCCAATATCCTTCTATGTTGAAAAGAAATGGATAAAACCCTTAATAAGAAAAGCAGCAAATAACTAAGTTTATCCATCATCTTCTCTGCAGCAAGAGCTAATGAAACAGAAATGAAACCATGTCCATCTTCAGAGGAACTTTTCCCCAATAGACTATGTTCCTGTACTGCCGTGGAGTCCTCCTGGAGAGGGCAAATTGATTTTCTAAAACATCTTGGTCATTCCAGAGACAGAATAAAGTCACAGCCTGACATGTTAACCTTTCACTACATTTCTAAGACTGGATCTATACAACTGGGACAAGGGAAGAATTACACAACTTCAAGGCACCTCAGCAGAAAGTCCATTTATGCCTGGACCACCCCCAAAAGTTGGTACATTTAGAACTTTTGCCTCACCCATTAATTCATCGTGACTTTTGTGAATATGTGGTTGTGGTCCCATCTTTGTTTCCATGTAAATCAGAGCAGTAGTTGCTAAAATGGAATAACTGTATATAACATGTACACTGACACCAGCTAAGAGTCTCCGCAGAATAAAAGTCTGTTTTTCTTTTCTTTTCTTTTTTTCTTTTTTTGCACTTAGGGAAAACAAAGAAATTTCCCCAGTGCCCTGAGAAGTTTCAGCCTCCTTATTTCCATTATATAATTTTTTTACAAGTTTCAATAAAGAATTTTAAAACCAGAAAAGCTCAAACACATTGATCTTAAAATTTCTTTTAAGTTCCTGACATTTCCTTTCTCACACAATGACTGGTGAAAGCCAGTCAAGAGCTGAAGAGTGTTTCTTTTTCTTTGATATGGTCTTGTATTTTAAAAAAAAATCTCACTTAAATCTCTATAAAGTTCTTTATTAGTATGTATGAGCCACACACACAAGCACACACATTCATTCATATACCCATTAACTGGGAAAGAAAGAGAAAATGAGAATTTGACTCGGAAAAAAATCAGCACAGCAAACCTATCACTTGGTCATTTTTGGCATGTAATTTTCCATTGGTATAGTAGAAGGTCTACACAAGGGCACCGTGGAGAGCCAATCTACCCCACATACATTCCTGGAAGTTCTAACTTCATGGAAAGGGAACTCTTCCTAAGGTAAGGGAACATCAGGGCACTCTATACCATTTGGGGTCATCTGCCACTGATACTGCAAAAATTATTTGAGATGCTGAATTATACAGTGTTGCTCAAGTTATCTTAAGACAAACTACATACCCCTGCGAGGCTGTGAGAAACTGAAAGAGTTTAAACAAAAGAGTTTAAAACCAAGGTCATTTATAAGACACAAAGAATGAGGTACTTTATTAGACACTAAGGAAAGAACTATAAGACAATGAAGATAGTGCCCATCCTTCAACTGTTTGAAGTTAGGAGGAAAATCCAAGACCACTAGAGAGAAAAAAATGCAATCAAAATGAATGACACATTTCCCAAGACCTATGAGAGTCACTATGACAGCAGAAGGGCCATAGCAGCAGGGATGGCCACAGCCAAATGATAACAGACTTTAAGCTCCCAAACAAAACACATAGGCCAACCTGCAAGAATTAAAGTTGTGTTTCTTTTTCTACTGCTATGTATTTGTAAGTTGTTTGGTTTTTTTCTTGAGAGCATGCCCACACTTCTGTATACTAAGACCTCCTTGACTTCTCCACAGACCCATACTCCCTTCACACAGCAACCTCCAACCTGAGCCAAAGCTGTATAAGTATGACAAGTGTCCTTTTCTGTCATAATAAACACAAAAACACAGCAACCACAAATTATCGCACAAACGTAGGAACTAGGTCAGACCATAGCTAATCAGGTCTTGTATTTCTGAGGAAAACTGAGTTTCCTCAATGACTTGATTTCAACATTCCCTTTAAAAAACACACACACACACCTTTCTCAGAGGTAAAACTGAGTCCTCCTGCTCAGACTTCCCTTCTTTCTAGCCTATTACACTATGAACACTACTATCTCACATGGAGTGATTACCCATTTGTTCCTCTATTCCTCAGTCTGCAGTTTTTATGTCAGGAGTTAGCATATTAAATTTAATAAGACTCAAAATCTATTTGATTCTAATATTCAGTTTCATGCTGTGATTTCAAGCTACTATAAGATACTAGGGCCAAGTTATTTAATCATAATTTCATATGTTTTAAATATCTTACAAAATATAAAATCACTGCTTTCTCTAAACAAAAAATTCCCCCACCATACACACACACACACACACACACACACACACACACACACACAATCCTACAAAAATTAACAATGAAAGGTCAACTTCAAGTGTGCTTATGAATAGAAATCTAAAGCTAACCAAAAGTAAATAAAAAATCCTATGATCAGAAAATCCATTTGGGATCATTTAATTTACAATCAGTATATTTAAATAATTTCTTAAAAAACAAACATTGCATTCCATATTTCCAATTAATGTCATTCAATCAAATGCATCATTGCATATAAAGGATTACATTCTTACATTCCTCTATACATCTTGGATGTCTTTGGCTTTCAAAACAGAAGACAATTTCTTGGCAGCAAATAGATAAAGTTCCATATGGCTCCTGTCTATTATTTTATTTCTGTTGCAGTTAGGATCCCTTCCCATAATAAAAACATGATGAGACTGACAGTTTTCTCAAATTGTAGCTAGTATTTTAAGGAAACTTACTCTTGGGTTTCTACCACTAGGCAGCATAATTCAGGAATAAATTGTTGATCAAATGTGGTCTGAAATTTTAACCACCTTCTTAGGTAACTGCTTTTCCCTGAAATAGTGTTCAATTTCAGGAAGTCCTCATATATAAAGGCAATGTATTATAAATTTTTCCATACTTTGGAAGATATAATAACCTATTTTCTGTTAAAAATTGTTTAAAAATTGTTTTTAAGGTGTGTGGAAGATAAATGGGAGTTATTGAAAGTAGAAAGTAGTTTGGAAGAAACAAAATCAGTCTTGAGAAAGTGAATGGACAAATACCATATTTAAAACTCTTTCCAGAAAAACTTTAGAATTCCATATTATCCCCAAATGAGAAATTTGAATACACTTCAATGACACAAAATTATTTCTAGTGCCATTTTCACATACTTTCCATCAGCTCTTTCTTGATTTGGTTTAATTATTACTAAGCTGTCCTCATCCTCATCCCTCAATCAGAGCTATTTTCCAAGGAGCTAGGGAGCTACACTCTAGCCCCAACCTACTACTTTCCTTTATAATGTTTCAGACTTCTGTTTTTGGTAGCAACATAACTCCCTTTCTCTCCCTGAATCTAACTTTGACTCCAGAGACACTGGCTCTGATACTTCTTCAAATATTGCAGATGGCTGTCTTCCAGATCCTAACCACCTTATTCTTAATATAAATTACTATCATCAATAACTTTATCATGATTATATTAATAAGAAGAAGGTCATCTGCCTCAAAATCATTTTAATACAAAAATAGAATAATCACAAATGTCATATTGATAAAGTCAAAACAAGTACCTGAACTTTATTCAGTTACATCTCAAGTCAAATGAAGCCTAATTCCTAATGGTATGTCCCAGAATTGCCTTATGTGTTTAAATAAAATCTATAAATTATTAACCTATGTTAAATAAAGACATAAACTTAAGTATCTACTTCTAGTCTAACATGCAGATTTTTTGATGTTTTATTCCAAATACACCATCAATTATTATTGATTATTTTTGGACATGAAATTCTGAGGAGAAAATTAATTATTTCATGTATTACCTTATCTAGAATGGTGGTACTTGATAATGAAGCACAAAGAACACACATCTTTCCCTGAGAAGATTTCTGAAGTAGTTAGAAGAAGCAAATGCTAGTTTGAAGGGTACTAGTTAACTTTCCATTGCTATCATATAATGTTTACAGTAGATAACACTGGAAAAGAAGGTATTAATATCAAGCCATGGAAGGAGAGAAATCTGTAACAACAAATGAAAAGATATTTAGATCTAATTGTCTTCTTCCTCCACAGGGTCCATCACGACATAAAAGCAAACAAAGCAGCATTTTAACATATGAGGCTTTCATCTCCCATCACCAGATAGGGCCTGGAAAACTCTCATATTGAGATGCTAATCTAATTCCAAGGAAGCTGATGCATTTTATCAAAGTTGTACTAGAAGGATGGCTTATGAATATGGCCAGATGGAGAGCTGCATAACTTTGCAGGGGACAAATTCACATGAGAATTACAATGAGAGGAACCCCTGCAATGCTCCAATTTCCAACTACTCCTAGCATAAATTTAATCAAATTAAAAGCTTTTCACATGGGTGCAGCTGAGATAGCCATTACTATAAAGAAATATATTCAAGCAAAAGCTATTTGGAAGCACTGAAATGTTCCCAGAGCATACAAATATGGGTGCAGATCATTTTTTTTTCCATTCACAAAGACTACACTTTCATTACTGTTCATTGCCATAGACTCAGAAAGGAAAAAAGAATACTTGGGGTTTCTCTCTCTGCATTAACTTGGAGAAACTTTGATATGATATAAAAGCAGAGTACATACTTGGGATATGCAGCTCAGGTTGGGGACTTTTAATTCTAGTACAAAATGGCACTGAATGAGATAAACCACTAGAGACTAGGTTTGTCAAATCCCCATACCCCAGGCCAATGAGGAGAGTGGATCCAAAAGTAAAAACAATGACTTCCAGCTGCTAAAAGTTGGCCAGGAGGACACCCTCAGTGAGTTAACTAGACTTCTGACCAATAAAAGAGAAGGAAGATTGTCAAAGATAATGAACAAAGCAAACTGTCCATGACCTTTTGCTCTGTTCATCTTTGCTTCTCCATGTATCTTTTCAAACTCACTCTTTTCACATGTTTTCACCTCAAGATTTATCCTTCCTATATGTCCATGAGCAAATTTTACCACAGACTCATTGTATCTGCCAAGCTAGACTGCCATTTCCAAACGACTGCTGTACAGCTATACTTAAATGACAGATTTAGGGCCTCAAATGTAATATAGCCAAGTTCCCCCTTACTTGTCATTATCTATTAATGAATCACATTCTCCCAGGCACCCAGGCTGGCATATCCTGATCATCTTTATCCTCCATTTATTCTTCTCACTCCCTCTCATCTGAATCCAATCAACTGCCAATCCTCTCACTCTACAATGTTTCCCATCTAAAATGAAACTGTAAAAATAAAGATTAAGGCTGTTCCTTCTGAGAAGTGACCTAAAGAAAGGAGTTTGGAGAATAGTTTGGGGAGGGAATAGCTCCATGGAAAACAGAAGATAACAAGGGAAAGAGCAAGAGAGAATTGTTAACAAAGAAGTCACAGAGAACAAAAGTAAACTTGAGGAAATTATTTCTACTTCTTATAGACAAACTAGAAAGTTTTCAAGATCCTTGAAGCACAGGTTGCCCACAGCTGAGGTAGGCAGCATCTAGGGACAAAGGAAAAGGATCTCATAATGGTGGAAGTAGAACTGTCCCAGGGGTTATAACTGAGTGTTGAGGAGGATTGAGACCAAACCAAGGAAGGTGGAAAATTTAGGAATTCTCTTCCCATTAAATAAGAAAAGCAGTCAGTCTCTGAAGATCAGAACTATGTCAGCATGGGGAAAAGGGATATGCTAGCTTCATTTGCCATTCATTAAAGCAAAGTGTTTCAATTTAGTTATATTGCTTGCAAATGTAATTTTATGTCAAGCTCATTTTTCTTACATTTCACATATGTCCAAAAGTCCACAAGACAGGGAAAACTGACCATAGAGTAATATTCTTTGAAAGAAATACTGTGGAAAATGGGTGCAAAAATTTGCTGGTATCTGTTCTATATTTATTTTTCATATGCTACCACTACCTCATCTAGACAGCCTCAGTGATCTAACTATTCTCCTGCCAATCACTCTTTCTCTCCTTTCTTCCCCAGACAATTGTCCCTTTTAAAGTGATCTTTGACCAAGGCTCTACATTTTTTTTAAAGCAACAAGTTTTTAATATCAGCATATATTACTTTAAAATATGTTAAATAAAAATAATAGACTTTGTCTAAGACTCAAAATCTTTCACAATCTCGTTCCAATCTAAGCTTCTCTATATCACTGCATTCTAAATATTTTAGAAATTTGCAATTTAATAACAATATTCAATAATGAAAAGAAATATTTAAGCAAATTAATCTAATCATTGAGGTGCTCCAATGTTGGGTGTGTAAATATTTACAAATATTACATACTCTTGTGAATTGACCCCCTTAACATCATCTAATGACCTTATTTGTCTCTTGTTAGAATCTTTGTTTTAAAGTCTATTTCATCTGATATAAGTATAGTTATTCCTAACTTCTTTTTGGCTTCCATTTGCATGGAATAATTTTTTTCTATCCTTTCACTTTCAGTTTGTGTGGCCTTAAAGCTGAAGTGAGTCTCTTGCTGGTAACATATAATTAGGTCCTGGTTTTCATTCATTCATCCACTGTATATCTTTTGATTGGAAAACTTAGCCCATTCACATCTAAACTAATAATTGACAGGTATAGACTTGCTATTGTCATTTTGTTTATTGTGTCCTGACTATTTTGTAATAGCTTTCTTCCTCTTTCTCTCTTCTTTAGTGATTTATGATTTTCTGTGGTTGTATGTTTTGGTTCTTCTATCTTTTGTGTATGTACTGTAGGTTTTTGTTTTGGTTTGTTTAGGTTTATTTTCATTTATTTTGACCTGGTGTGGGGCTCAAACCCA
Organism: Panthera uncia; assembly: GCF_023721935.1. Classification (NCBI taxonomy): domain Eukaryota; kingdom Metazoa; phylum Chordata; class Mammalia; order Carnivora; family Felidae; genus Panthera; species Panthera uncia. Next base: position 48,884,845 of record NC_064810.1, on the reverse strand, counting down.
TGAACCATGAGATCATGACCTGAGCCAAAATCAGGAGTCAGATGCTTAACCCAATGAGCCACCCAGGGACACCAACAGGTTTTTGTTTTCTGATCACCATGATGCTTAAACTGTTACAGTTATAACAGTATATTTTAAGCCAATAACAACTTCAAACACATGCCAAAGGTCTAGATTTTTACTCTCTTCTTTCCCACATTTTATGTTTTTGCTGTCACATTTACATGTTTATACTGTATATCCATAATATACATTGGAATATTAGTATACTGGCAAATATACAGTGGGAATTTTTCTCTGCTCCCTCTGCATTGAGCCCTGAGGAGATGGCTACTGTGAGTGTTTGCCCGCCTGCTAACAACTGCTTCTTTGTTTACTCCAGTCCTGTAGGACTCATGAACACAAGCCCCATTGGCTTGCAGAGCTAGATAATTTGGGAGACCTATCTCTCAGGTGGCAGCCTTAAAAGGTGAGGCCCTCTCAACTTTTTGAGGTATGTCTCAAACCCTTCATTCTCTATGGAGAATCTGGGAGTTGGGAGTATGGCACTACAACATTGGGAGTAGAATTTAAGGCATGAGTGTGTCTTAGCTTCTCCTACCCATTTCAAGGTGAGTATTCTCTCAATCTCCCAATGTTTAGGAGTCATTCAATTAGTTTCTGGATTTCTGTCTGAGGGAACTGCTCCATTGAAGCTACATATTTGGTGTGTCAGTAGGAAAAGGGAGTATTAAGAGCTTCCTATGTCACTATCTTGGTCCATAGCCTATGTATATTTTAGATGGTTATCAATTATATCTGACTAAAAATGAGAACTTGTAGTATTTTGGTAATGGAGAAGCATAAGCACTGTGAACAACGCCATTTACACTAGAGTTGGTCAAAATATAAGTATTATTTCCCTTTTCTATTCTTTATTTAATTCATAATTGGTAAATCTGAAGTAGTGAGTGAAAAAAATGATGCAAATTCTAAAAGTGTACCTGCAGTATCCTCTTAACCAATATTCTCTGTTAATCTTTCCTCTCTTCTCTCTCCAATCCATCTTTCTTAAACAGAGTTCTAATCAAATGACTTCCTGGGGAAAGATGTCAATGACTCTCTCATTCCCTCCTAAATAATGTTGAAACTAATTGGACTGAAATTAAAACCTGCCAGTGCAATCCCAAACTTTGCTTTTACACATTCCAACCCACCATTTTATGAGTTAATGACACAATAATAAATGTTCTGGGAATATGAGCTTGAATGAACACTACTGCTAGCTAGAAACTCCTGGTCTTCTCAGTGGTTTTGGTGATGCCCTAGTAAATTTATTTTTTGATAACTTTTCACACAATTGAGTCACTGTGAATTCTTTAAAAGTCATTTGTAATGAGATTTCTTTAGACTGAAAAAAAAAAACAATAAACCACTGGTATGGGGATTTCCAATTAAAAGTAGAGGAGCAAATGGCCTTTTGTTTACCAGGCCTCCCCCAAAGCACAATAAAGCAGCAAAATGTGAAAAAAAACATTGTCTCTAATGAAACTGGGAATGCACAGATCCAAATCTCAAACTAGGAGGCACAGCTGCCAAAAGCAACGATAGTGCCTCCTGAGCAGGGAAGCAGGCCAGAGGAGCATCAGAGAATCACAGAGATGGTTAAGTGGCAACTGTGGTTCAACACCAGTGGCAGTGGGATCTTCAGACTTATACACGCTGGACTGCCCATGAAGGACTTCTGACATTCCAACCTTCCCTGCAGCCCATAAGGACCTCCTGATTATCCCCAAAAAGAAAGACATAAAAACTAAGGGGAGACATGCATTAGAGGGAAAATGATAAAGAGGCTTTTGTAGAAAGCTGTAAGACTGTCCTGATCTTACTGGATCTTACAGATCTTACAGATCTGTCTGTAAGACCAGATCTGTCCTCCCATCCTCCCCAATACCACTGCTGGGCAAATAGAGGCCTAGGTCCAGGAGACCTCACTCAAAGATGAACCAAAGAACTAGCACAAGGTCTACACTAAGGTATTACAGAGGAGTGAGAAAAGCGTGTAAGAAGCAAAAATTAATCTTAATGACTTGCTAGAAGAAAAAACAACCTTAGCTTGACAATAGCCAGGCCTCCAGGATCCTGTGAGTCTTTTTTAGTATATAAAAATCCTTTTGGAAACTTCCCCTTGCCCTTATCTCCCCCAACTCCCAAGAATACAATCAGTCACCCCTCACAATCCCAGTGCAGATCTTTCTGCTCACAGGTCCTGTCCCAGTACTTTAATAAAACCACCTTTTTGTGCAGAAAAAAAAAAAAAACTAAACTAAACTGAACACTGAGGAGCCTTTCAAAGAGACAGAAGAAATTGTCAAAAAAAAAAAAATTCCAAATAGAGTTAACATAGACTCTTGGAGAAAAAGAACTCAAATAAGACAAAGAAACCAAAGGAGAGATGGTAAGAATTAGCCGATGGATGATAAATGGAAGCTCCCAAAAAATGAAATAAAATCATTACAGAAATGAAAACCACATGAAAAGCACCTAAAATTAGAAGGCAATTTTACTTTTTATTTTTTATGGTGAATGAATTTATATTTCTTTCCTTTTTTTAAGTACATAATTTATTTATTTAAATTCAAGTTTGGGGCACCTGGGTGGCTCAGTCGGTTGGGCGTCCGACTTCGCCTCAGGTCATGATCTCATGGTTCATAGGTTTCAGCCCCTCAACAGGCTCTGTGCTGACAGCCTGGAGCCTGGAGCCTGCTTCAGATTCTGTGTCTCCCTCTCTCTCTGCCCCTCCCCTACTTGCACTCTGTCTGTCTCTCTCTCTGTCAAAAATAAATAAACATTTTTAAAAAATTCAAGTTAGTTAACATACAGTGTAGTATTGGTTTCAGGAGTAGAACCCTGTGATTCATCACTTATGTACAACAGCCAGTGCTCATCCCAACAAATGCCCTCCTTAATGCCCATCACTCATTTAGCCCACGCCCCTACCTACCTCCCCTCCAACAACTCTCAGTTTGTTCTCTGTATTTAAGTCTTTTATGGTCTGTCTCCTTCTCTGTCTTTATCTAATTTTTCCTTCCCTTCCCCTATGTTCATCTGTTTTGTTTCTTAAATTCCACATATGAGTGAAATCATGTAATTGCATTTCTCTGACTTATTTCACTCAGCATAATACACTCTAGTTCCATCTTTGTTGTTGCAAATGGCAAGATTTCATTCTTTCTGAATGCTGAGTAATAGAAGGAAGTTTTAAAAATATAGTCAGAGAGAACAGGATTAAAAAGATGAAAAGATGCACGATTAGAGAGAAGATGATGGATCAAGAAGAGACAAATGGAGCATCCTGGTACTTATATTAACATTGACGAAGATGATATAATAGAGGGAAAACATTTCCAATTTGTACAACAGTGTCTATAAACTCTTATGGGAAATAAACTCAACCTTAAAATGGTGTACGCAGCCAAATTTTATTTAAGTAGTAAAACAAACCTTACAAGAAAAGCAAGAATACGATACATTTCTGAGGCTTTCTTGAATTTAAAAAAAAATGTGTGAATAAAAACAAAAAATAATTAAAATAAAGAGCTCAGGAAATTTGCTGTGGAAGGAAGAAATTGGAAATGTCTAAATGGCTGAGGGGAATAGACTGTAGGACAGAATGTAAATATTCTCAAAGGTGGCAGATTATTAAGAGGGAAAGTGGTAGAGAAGTATGTGTGTTAACTTCTACAAACTTCCAAGTGACTATTCAATATAAACCATGTGAAGTCAAGAAACTGACTTAACTACCTATGAATTTAGAGAGCTAACCACCAAACACTGAAACATAGAGTATAAATCTAATGACAAAATGAAAAAATACACCAAACAAAAACAGATCATTTAGGGATGCCTGGGTGGCTCAGTCAGTTAACTGTGCCAGTCTTGATTTTGGCTCAGGTCATGATCTCATGATTCATGGGATCCAGCCCCGCATCAGCCTCTACGCTGTAGGTGCAGAGCCTGCTTGGGATTTTTTCTCTCTCTCTGCCCCTCCCCAAGCCCCCCCTCAAAATAAATAAATAAACATTTTTAAAAAATAGATCTTTAGCAAAAGACAAAGACAGATTGGATTTTAAAATCCAACTCTTGGTATGACAAAGATAAATAAAGAGGAAAAAAATGACATAATTTTTTAGAGAAAGGGATAAGCAAAGGCATACCAAGCACATGTGAATGAAAACATTCCAAGCATTGTAATATTAACATATAATGGGTGAATTCAAGGAAAAAAAATCATTACACATGGAAAGAAAGATATATAAAATAATAAAAATACAATCCACAATGAAAATCCAATCTGCTTAAAACGTTTATCCCTAACTAACTTACCATTAAAGCACATAAAGAAAGCATGGCATGCAAGGCAGAAATAAACAGAAAGAAGTCTTTACCCCAATCCTGAGACTTTGACAAATGAACTAGACAAAAGTATAATAAGTAAAGATACATAGAATATTTAAAAATCATAATAAAGCAGACATCATTGATAGGTAACCACGTGAATGACATTTTAAAAGCACAAATAAGATTGTGTCACCCTCTGTTTCAAAAACCTCTAATAGCTTTCCAAACTAATTATCATGGCTTTCTCCTGTCTCTCTGACCTACCTTCCACCATGTTGCTCTTCACTCACTCCATGCTAGTCATACGGACCTTTGTGCTTCCCTCCTGTGAGGCAAAGGTTTTATCACCACCAATTCTGCTCCTCTGCCAGATTTGCTCTTCCCTCTGTCTTACTCCTCACTCATTCACTTCTGGAAGCCCCTGCTCAAATGTCACCTCTCAGGGAAGCCTTTGTTAGGACCCTCACATGGTGCTCTCCCACCTCCTCAGCCATTCCACTTCTCCTTACCTGATTTACTTTTCTTTTCTTTTTTAAGTTTATTAATTTATTTTGAGAGAGAGAGGGAGAATGAGCAGGGGAGGGGCAGAGAGAGAGGGACAGAGAATCCCAAGCAGGCTGTGAGCTGTGAGCACAGAATCAGACTATGGGGCTGATAACAAATCATGAGATCATGACCTGAGCCAAAATCAAGAGTTTGTGCTTAACTGACCGAGCCACCCAGGTGCCCCCCAATTTACTTTTCTTTAAAGCATTTGTCAGTAACAAAAATGTACCTGTATAGGGGCACCTGGGTGGCTCGGTCGGTTAAGCGTCCGACTTTGGCTCAGGTCATGATCTCACGGCCGGTAAGTTGGAGCCCCGCGTCGGGCTCTGTGCTGACAGCTCAGAGCCTGGAGCCTGTTTCAGATTCTGTGTCTCCCTCTCTCTCTGCCCCTCCCCTGTTCATGCTCTGTCTCTCTCTGTCTCAAAAATAAATAAATGTTAAAAAAAAAATTTTTTTTAAATGTACCTGTATATATTTGCTTAATTACTCTCCATCTTTTTTACTAGAATGAAAGTTTACAAACACAGATTTATTTTGTCTTATTCACTCTACTATCCTTTCTGCCTAGAATGAAATCTGGCACAAATAAATACTTAAATTAAAAATGAGAATATGTAGTTATAAATTATTGAGTGAATGAGTGATTCACTGAATTCTATTATCACCCAAAAAGAGGATGCATCTTTTTTTGGAGGGCCCATGGAACATGTCTGAAAACTGATTACATATTAATTCATAGAGAAAACCACAATAATTTACACAAAGTGTAAATAGTACAGGAAGTATTCATTGGCCATAATATAATAAAACAAACACTTACATAATGCAAAAAAGAGAAAACAAAGAAAAAACTCCAACCACTTGAATTTTTTTTTTCACATCAAGATTTTAGATTGTAGCCTAACTGGAAGATAACTATTGTAAATACCCAACACATCAGTACCTATAAAACATAGCTACAGCAATGTTTTAACAGAATAATCATATTCTAAACTGTATTACTGAAGAAGGAAAAATAAAATAAAGTAATAATTCAATTCAAAAGCTAGGAAAAAACCCAAAGCTTGAAAATTAAAGGAAGAGAATAATAAAAGTGAAATAGGAAAAGAATAAATTAGGCAAGAAAATACAGTCAAGAGCTGATTCCTTCAAAACCCCAATAAAAAAAAATTTTTAAGGAGTTAAACTGAACAAGATAAAGAAAGCAAATAAAATTTACAATATGGGACATAAATACAAAAATAAAAGCTGAATTATAGAGGAATACATTTTTCTATACTGTGGAAATTCATTTGAAATGTGGATGAAAATTGTCCAGATAGTGTGAATTTTATCAAACCTTCAAAAAACATAGTTCTGAGGGTAAATATTCCAGAGCATGAAAAAGGAGGCAAATTTTCAAACTCATTACAAAGAATAACACAGCTATAAAAAATATACAGATGGTAGACTGATAGGTAACAGTTTCTATACATCCATATAATACTCAAACCAAACTAATCATATTCACACAACACTGCAGACCAACATATTTTTTAAATACACCAAAAATTTCAAAATAGTAGAAGAAAATACCCCATTTACAATAGTAGTAAATTGGGAAGAGACTAAAATTATATTTCACAAGAACTTTGAAAGATCAAGATGAAAATTCAATATTGCAAAGATTCCGATTCTTTCCCAAATTAATCTATTAAATCAATGTAATCTTACAATTTTTTCAATGTTTCTTAATGATGATCAAGGTCATCTAGAAAAATGAACACACCTATTAGGAAAATTCCATTGAAAGAGGAGTCATGAAGGGGAACTAGCCTCACTAGACAGTTAACATGCTTTAAAGCAACTGTCATTGAAATTATTTGGCACTAGCAGAGTAAAACATATCAAAATCAAAAGGACAAAGTAAATAGTTGAAAACAAAGCTAAATATACATGGGAATTTTATTTTTATTTTTTTTCAACGTTTTTTATTTATTTTTGGGACAGAGAGAGACAGAGCATGAACGGGGGAGGGGCAGAGAGAGAGGGAGACACAGAATCGGAAACAGGCTCCAGGCTCCGAGCCATCAGCCCAGAGCCCGACGCGGGGCTCGAACTCACGGACCGCGAGATCGTGACCTGGCTGAAGTCGGACGCTCAACCGACTGCGCCACCCAGGCGCCCCGGGAATTTTATTTTTAGTGAACACTGAATTTTATTTCATTAGGGAAATGATAAATTATTCAATTTAAGTAGGCTCTTAGAAAAAAAATGACCATTTGGAAAAAGATTTAAAAGAATTCTCTACCTCATTCCTTACTACTAAATATATCTTAGATGAATCAAAGATCTAAGTGTAAAAAGAATTAAAATGTAGAACTTGAATAAAATGTGACTGAATATTTTCATAAACTTAGAGTGAGAAAAACCTTTCTAAACATCAAACCAGAAATCCTAAAGGAAGAATTTGATCCATGTTGATATGTAAACTTTCTTAATTTAATGTGTAAAAAATAATTACAAAGATAAAATGCAAAAAAAAAAAAAACTAGGAAAACTGTTTTAAAGATGTATGAGAAAATAATGAATAATTTCCTTAATATATGAAAAGGTCTAACAAATCAATAAGAAATAACTAAGCAATCTGTTAGAAAATTAGGCCAAAGACATGAACTAGAATTTCAGAAACAAAGAAATTAAATGGAAAACAAACATAGAGAAAGATCCTCAAACTCACTCATTCACCAAAGATATACAAATATAGCAATGGGATACCACTGTCAGAGTTTGATAGTACACAATTCCCCTGAGGGAATTAACATGAAGTTCATTTGCTGCACTTTTGTTAGAGAAGAGATGCTGACTGACATTCCCTCTATAAAGACAATTTGGAAATATCTGGTAAAACGTAACACACATATTTTCCATTTGGCCAAGAAATCCTACATGTAGGAATTTTTCCCCCAGTTACACTCACATGAATGTGCAAACACACATATGAGGAGATCAACTGTAACACCGCTTGTTTTAGTATGCCTGCACGCATCTGTGCACACACACACACAGCAGGAGTGACAACCTAAAGGTATATCAATAGAGAACTGTTTAAATCATTACGGTAAAAACCCAAAATAGAATAATGTACCACTGTTGGAAAAGAAATGTCTAAATTCACTGATTTGGAAAGAAGATGACCAAGATATTCTGGTGAGTGAAAACAGCAAGGTATAAAACAGGATGCACATAATCACTCGTATAATCAAAGGGATATAGGATGCATGTTATGTAATTCTTGCATACACACAGTAAAATGATCTTACAGGAACATAAAAGAGCATATAAAAGAAAGTTAGTGGTTAACCTCTGGGGCATGAGACTGGGAGTCAGAATGAGATATCTTTACTTTCCATTTTAAACTCATCATGCACTATTTGAATTTTTTATTATATGCATGGTTTACTTTGTTATAATTAAAAAAACTAACTTAAACAAAAATATTTTTTAATTAACCCAGATTCTAAAAGGTATGCTCTCAAAAATCAAATGATGTTTTATTACCCTAATCATTTAGGTTAATTTCTTTTTCCTTGCAACTATTTTGAGATAAAAATAATTTATATTGTCAGAACAAACATGGGAAGACCATGAGAACTATAATTAAAATGTTTTGTGAAATGAATGCTCAATTGGTACAAAAAATATTTCAAACATCACATTTGGCAGTAAAGGAGTTTCCATGGGGGAAAACAGCAACAACAACAACAATCTGGATTCAAATCCAAATTTCACTTTCAACGTTGTACATCTGGAGATGAGTCAAAACTTTAGTGATTTTATTCTCTTTGTAATATTTCCCACCTGCAGAATACCCCAGAGGCCCATGAGTCATATTTACACTTCATAAAACACACTCAGTCCTTTGGAAGAATAAACCGATGGGTAACAGCTCTGCAAGGGACATATTAATGCCTTTTTCACCCTTTAAGAGATTCCTTGGATTGGGCTTCTTCCCCAGCACAACCTACCTTACCAATACAGCTATGTTCTCTTTCCCTTCTTTGCACAAGTTCTAATAATGCTGTTTTTATGTAGCCAAACTCCTACTGATTCTAATCAGTCCACCCTTTAGAGTTAGTAGCATGTTAGTGATAATATTTCTCAGACATTGCTTTTTTCAGTATGAAACCATTTCTTCCATCTCCTGCAAGTAATGCTAAATTATGCCCCAGGGATGTTTCTAATAAGGCCCCATTCTTCTTTCCAAAACATCCATAACACTTGCAATGCAATAGCAATTTTCAAACAATAAAAAGTAAATACGAGGAATTCAACTCTTTCTTGGTTTGCAGAGAACTTCGGTTGACTGGGAGTTATTGCAAAATGTGTTCCCTCCAGGAAACAGCTTCAGTTTATAGCTAATATCCTCCTATAATCAGACACTGCTTTAACACCAAAAATATTCAAGAACTCCAACTATGAAGCAGAGCACTCTCTTCATGACTTTTAGGTAAATGTTTCATCAGAAGCTTATGGTTTTAAATTGTCAATAAGAGCTAATAAATCCCAACATATGAATTGTTCTATCATTGTGATAGAGGTATTTGGTTCCAAAGTGAAAATTTGCCCCCAACCTGATTTTCGTATTTCCTTGATGAGTTGTTCTGAAATCCCACTGATTCCAAAGAGATGTTTCTTTATGGAACAGATGTGTATCAGTGGGAATTAGGTAGATACTCTGAGGCCTATTATCAGGAATAAATTTTTTTTTTCCAGGAAACATCACAGCATGAATACTTGTATTCCAGGCAAGTTTTTCCCACAAATGAGTCTTTGTAACTGCCTATAGGGGAGAAGATGGTTTCAATTGGTGAAACATGGGTAAAGGAAGGTCTAGAACAAAGGGAAAATATGACCACACTCTCACCACAGCAGGTCATTTAGAAAAAAATTAATGGAAATATCGGAAACAGATACAAGAGGAAATTTCCAAGGTGAGCCTTGTGGGATTCCTACAATATGCACAAGATTGAGGAAAGCATCTAAGTCCCTTCCCTTGTGAGTTTATGACTTAGTGATAAAGGAGGTATTTTAGGAATATCTGTCTTGTTTAAATCACAAGCCAGATAAAGGGGAATGGACAGCCTGATTTCCCATGGCAGTGTCTTGGGCACCAGCAATGTGAGCGTGGGTGAGACAGAGGCAGTAGCAAGTTAGAAGAAAAGTGGAGGGAGACGGTGAACAATTCCAAAAAAGAGATGAAGCCTGGTAATGGTGTCTCCCATCCATAGAATGCTTCACACTTCACAAGAGTCTTCCCCCTTATTCCCTAACAACAACCCCACATGGAATTAGACCATAAAGTCAACCATTGCCTATTATGCCAAAGAAGCATCCAAGACCCAGAAAGGCTAACAATCATGGCACCATTATTGAACCTACTGTAGTAGGCACAGAGGTTAGGTGCAATATAAACAGAGCTCTTGCTACTCTTAAAACCAAATCTTGTACTACACAAACACACTGCCACTAAACTGCTGGGAGCATAGCAGATGCTTAATAAATATTTGATTGGAAGTTGAATAAATGAGCGAATGTTCACTGTTTTATAACTGTGGGGTTTTTTTTAATTCTACCTCATTTACACATCTTTCTGCCCCAATTCTCCATGAAACTTTTGAAGGGATGGACTATGTCCTGGCTGTCTTTGTATCTCCAGAAGAAACCTATGGGTCTAATCATACCTACAGTCTTTTCTGCTCTGGCCTACATAGTAATCACTCAAAATTGATCGGGTACCTCCATTCATAGCCTATGAACATTAGCCCATGCACATCCTCTTTTACTATTATTATATCTCTTTTATCCTGGCATTTTGCACCCATTCAGCTACCATTCCTGATCACATTCATTTCTTTATTTCTACATATAAATAGCCCTACAAAATATATTATTTTATGGGTGTATTTTATACTAATAAATGGGATATGCTATGTATCTCATTCTTCTTTACATCTTTATTTAACATGTTTAGAATATATAGTTCACAGATTTTGAGTAGAGTATGTATTTTTATCATATATATTTATATTTACTTATACCCATATTTGATATTTAGTGTCTTTTTCTTTGCTGTTGCAAACAATACTGTGATAAACATTCTTATATGCATCTGTTTGTGTACATGTGCAAGAATTTGTTTTATTATTTGAATTAGTTGCAAACAATTAAACAAAAACACTTTCACATAGGAATCTGTATTTTCACCATATTTTGAAAAATAGAAAAATTTGGCAACTCTGAGTCTTTATTCCCTTAAGAAACATTGGCTCGAGCTGGATATGAGCCATGTGTTGGGTAAGCAATTTCCAGATTGCCACAGTGGCACTACTCTATGTTGTCTCCATGATACACCTTCACTTATCTCTGTTATTTGTTGTATTAGTTTCCTATTGCAGCTATAACAAATCACCACAAACTTGGTGGCTTAAAACAGCATAAATTTATTAACTCACAGTTCTGGGAGTCAGAACTCGAAAACAAGCCTCACTGTGTTAAAAGCAAGGTGTCAGCAGGGCTGTGTTCCTCCTGAAGGCTGTGGAAGAAATCTATTTACTTGCCTTTTCTCGAAAGCTTCCAGAACCTTCTTGAATTCTTTGGTCAGTGGCTCTCTTCCATCTCCAAAGTCAGCAATGGCTTTCTCACATTGCATAAGTTTGACACTGACTTCTGTCTCCTTCCTCCATATTTTAAGGAGCCTTGTTATTACATAGGGCCCACCCAGATAACCCAAGATAATCTCCCTATTTTAATGTCAGCTAACTAGCAACCTTAATTCCATCTCCAACCTTAATTCCTCCTTGCCATGTAACATAACATAGTCACAGGTTCCCAGGATTAGGACACAGGTGTCTTTGGAAGGGGTGGGGGAGGGATGGGGAATTAGCATATTCTGCCTACCACACTAGACTAACCCATTCAGGGCAAATGAATTGTTAATTTTTGCCCTACAGCATCTAAGTATTGGCCCACAATTACAAACATTTAACAATTGTTTCTGAAATGAATTTAATAACAACTCAGACTGCTATTCTTAGATTCAGTAATCACAAGATTATTCAATATTGAGCAATAAGTTTGTTCTTTAAAATACTGATCACTCATTTATCAGTAGCCATATGGCTGTTATGAATCTCAGTCTATATGGTATGTAGAATGAATCTCTTTTTCAATATGATATTATCTTAGCAGTGGATTAACATGTTAAGCATCAAAGCAATATTGTTAAGAGACTTGCAAGAAACTGGCTAACAGTTTGTGTTGTGGTTCTTTTTAACCAAATTGAACTGCTTATTTAGTGATTGCTTCACTCTCACAACTGTGGAGAAAATGTCAATGAATCTTTACATACTCAGCTGTAATGGAAACATTATTTTAACCCTCCCAGATGACCAAGGGAAAAATCGGACCAGAAAAACACTGAGGTCCCTTCAAGTTCTAACATTCCATTATTCTACAGAACCCTGAAGGAGGATGGATATGAGGAAGGCACTATTTTGGTATTTTTCTTGCTTGAGGGTTTCCTGCTCTTGCCCACCTAAATTGTTTTATTCTACACTTTGACTGATTGAGAAACAAGATTACCTGATTGGGACAGTGTACTACTTTTCCAGTCAGTGTTGCCTCCCTTGGTAAGCACAGAACGGGAGACTAGACTCAGAAGATGCAGACCCAAGGAGTCGCTTAGACATGTGACCAACCTGGCCTTACCTCCAGCCTTGACCTACCTAGATCATTTCAACTCTCAACATCCCCAACCCATCATCTTTTCTCAACAACTCCCCAGTCATGTGGGATCAGTCCAAACTCCCATTTTCTTGGCTCCATTCCCTGGAGCCATAAATATGGATTTATATATATTATATCCATATATATATATATGGATATATATATATATATATATATCCATATATATATATGGATTTTTATATTATATAGATAATATATTATATATATACATTTTTTTAGTCTTCAATGTGAGCTGAATCTAAGGTGACCTATGGTCTGGTTTGCCTGGAACTGAAGAAATTCCTGGGATATGGAACTTAAGGACTGGAACAGTCCTTAGCCAACTGAGACAACCTACTTGCATCCTAAATAAGGCTCAACACCCCTTTTCAGGTTCCAATTCAGTTTTTCCCCCATACCACATATTCACACCCTTCTACTGTCCCATATATCCCTATGCACAAGACTCTTTAGAAGACTGAGATGATTAAGCCATTGCATTTGAGTAGAAAACGCCCCATGGGGCACCTGGGTAGCTCAATCAGTTAAGTGTCCAACTCTTAGTTTTGTCTTAGGTCATGATCTTGCAGTTTGTGGGTTCAAGCCTCACATGAAGTTCTGCACTGACAATACAGAGCATGCTTGGAATTCTCTCTTTCTCCCTCTCTCTCTCTCTGCCCCCATATCCTCAAAATAAATAAGTAAACTTTAAAAAGAAGAAGGAAAAGAAAAAGAAAATGGCGGGGCGCCTGGGTGGCTCAGTTGGTTGAGCGACCAACTTTGGCTCAGGTCATGATCTTACGGTTTGTGAGTTCCAGCCCCGCCTTGGGCTCTGTGCTGACAGCTCAGAGCCTGGAGCCCGCTTGGGATTCTGTGTCTCCCTCTCTCTCTGCCCCTCCCCCACTCATGCTATGTCTGTGTCTCAGAAATAAATAAACATTAAAAAAAATTAAAAAAAAAAAAAAAAACAGAAAAAGAAAAAGAAAATGGCCCATATAGCAAAGGGGCATTGACCAAGATTTTCTTCTTGACCAAACTCTACTGAGGCTACTCTGAGCTTTTTCAACTATGCCCTGACTTTTGGCCTTGTATGTTTATCTCTGTGAGAATCCCACTAAGTCAGTTTAGCCAGAATACCCATCCTCAGTAGGTGATCACCCGCAATATCCGATCAGATTCCTCAGCCTCCACCATCCCCCAGGTGATATGATCACTCTGGCCAGCCTTCAGCAAGAATCCTGTTAGGCCAGTTTAGCAAGAGTCACCCCTTACTCCTAATGTTTCCTTTTAGCAATTTTCCATCCATTAATCCCCACCATGCTCCTTAGCTCTAAATTACCACTTGCTCATGATATATTCAAAGTTGAACCCAATCTCTCTCCTTAACAGCAAAATCCCATTGCAGTGGTCCCTAAACCTATTGAGGTAGTCTCCACTTGAATAAAGTCTTCCCTACTATCCTCAACAAATATCATGAATAATTTTTTCTTTAACAACATCAACAGGAAAAGGCCAGATGTCTGCCTACAAGGAGCCTGCACAAGTAAAACTGAGCTTAATGAATTCACTATAGTCTAGGAACTGGTCTTTAACTTGCAGGAACAGGGCAAGGTACATGGTTTTGTTAGCATACTAATGTAGGTCTGACTCTGAGGGGTGGGCTCTCATTAATCAAGTTCTCACAGACTGATATTATACACCACAATGACAATTTATTCATTTAGGAGAGGCTCAACCATCAGGCAGAAACACTCATGTCATTATGCCAACACATTCTCTTCCTGTGAACAAGTGACATGAAGAACTAAATTATCATCAGAAGGCCATTTTATTAATGTTTAATTTAAAAACATAGTTATCAAGCAGAGCAGAGATCTGATCCATCAGTCTGATTGATAAATATCCTTAAATAAATAGATAAAACTTAAATGATCAAAAAATGACTCTTATGAACATTGACCAGAACAAAGGAATATAGAGAATCTTGAAAAGTGTTCTCTAGCAAATGTAATGTGTCACCTAAAGGACCATGCAATGCACAATTCAAGAGGCACATCATTCACATATCAGTACACAATCCATATGGTCATTCATTGTAGTCCTAGTATCATACTGAATACACTATTGACCTGGCTTTTTATATTTATAATATATATTGGAGACTTCCCTATATCAATGCTAAAAAATGATTCATTCTTTTTAAGGTTGCATGGCATTCCTTGCTTTATGTAGCTTAGACTGTTTAACAGTTTCTAATTCAGAGGGCCAGGAGACTCTTAATCTAATGTCCTCTTGTCTTCTCTGGGATCTAAGCCCATTAGTTAATCCTCTCTCTTACATTTTGTTTCCACACTCTACTGACACCTTTCCCATAATCTACACACATGCTCAAGTCTTTACTTTGATCTTTCAAGCCTTTCTCTCACTAAAATATATTTCCCTTCCTTTCAGAATTAAGAGCCTAGAAATAATGGTCTTCACCCAAAGATTCCCTTTCTCTACCCATTCTCCATTCAACCCATTGTAGTCAGGATCCTGCCCTGATCATTACAGTGAGGCTAGCTGGATACAATCACCAGTGTCCTACTATTTGCCAAAAACAAGTGAATCTTAAAAACCCAACTTGCTGACCTCCTTATTGACTATGCCTTATTTGGAATTCTCTGCAACATTGGTTTCAGTGACATTGCTCAGTCCTGGATCTCCTTAGATCTCTTTTTCCTTTCTCATTCTCTTGCTAATTTCTCATCCTCTTCGAGGCAGATATAAGCCAGGATTCTGACTTTGACCCTCTATTCAATTCACTCTATACCCTCTTTGATCTGTCTCAAGCCTCCAACATTCTTGAACATGTGATTGATCCAATATCCACATCTCTCATCAAGGCCTCTCCGAGTCCAGTCTCTCTGAGTCCACTGCTTGCTAGGCACTTGCATCTGGATTCTCACAATACCTTAAACTCAACACATCCAAAATTTAAAATGTTTTCTCTTGTGTTGCTGAGTCTGTTTTTCCTTTTTCTCCTTCTCTTTTCTGCTTTCTCTTTCAGAGACAAGCAGTATCCTCAACAATAGCAAACACATCTTTTTCTTAGGCTTGGCACTTAACTTTTCAATCTCCAAGAATCTGCTATGATGTCAAATAGCTTTGCTGGACAGGACTGAAAATGAAGCTGCGTTGGCTTTCTCTCATGTAACTGTCAACATGTGTCCAAGAGAAAGTTTCACACATCCTTGCCTGGAAAACCTTTGGGAGTTCAAATTGTCCTATTTGGCATTTTCTCCTCTGTACCCTCATCACAGCATTTAGCCAGACAGTCACCCACCTTTTGGTCTGTCAAGTGTGAGTTGAAAACTGTCCAACACATCATTCAAACCAATAGGGGCATTACTGAATTACCTGAAGTGAGGTAAGGTACGAGCACACCTCATTCATTTCCCTGGTGGGCAAGCGAGGAGACTCACAGCAAAAAAAAACTTGCACCCAAAATTCCCTCTAATATTCGAATCATGACCCTCTATATTCATGATGTAATAAAATAAAACAGATGTAACTGGCTTTTAATAATCTCCTTAAAATGTGGCAACTTGTCTTATAACTCCTATGTAATATATCATATCTTATGCCTTATTACCTCAGTCAAAACTTCTTTTATCACCCTATTATATTATCATACCTTTGACTAAAAATTCTACCCTAGTAAATCAACCCTAGAAAAATAACCCAAAATGCCAAAAAGCCATATTCTAAAAGATTTCTACTACAGCTTTACTAAAATAGTAAAAAACTGAATACTATTCAATTATTCAACAATATGGTAATAGCTAAGTAAATTATAGAACCCCCACTCAAGAGATCCCACAAATCCATTCATTTGAGTTAACATGGGAACATTCTTAAACTATAATGTTAAGCTAAAAAAAAATCCACAATTGAATATACAGATGGACAATGGTGTACAGAAATGTTCTGCACAGAAAAAGTGAAAAATAAAATCAGAATATTAATAATTTTCTTTAGATGATGAGATTTCTAATAATTTATTCTTCCTTTTCAACTCAAATTTTCATAATCAGAAAAATCAAGCAACTTTTAAATGTACACTCATAAAATCCCACTCTGCACAACAAGCAGATTCATCTCTATGGTTGGCTTGAGACTACTTCGTTTCAGCCAAAGCACCACACTGGAGTAGACCACAACTTTTAAACTCAGTCATCTTTCTTCCTTCTCTAAATAGCAAAATAAACTGGCCACTAAGTGTTTTAATAGTATGCACAAATAAACCTAACATCTGGTAATGAGACACTGAGCTTTCATCTCACTATCCAGGAAGGATGTTTGAGGGATAATTGAAAAATATCAAAGACTGAATGATTAATTATCCAATTTTTTTTTAACCATATGAGGTAGTTCTCTAAAGGTGGAAGAACAGTAAAATTTTAATTTTTTACTCTGTCCATCAGGTAAGGAAGCACAGCTCTGAAGAATAATATCTTGAAGTTTCAGTAATTAACCTACCCATGCTTTCCACTTTGCAAAATTAGTTTACCTGCCAACTCAATCTGCCCATGTTCTCCTAACTTTTTAAATGTGAATTGTGGCAATTCTGCAAGCCAGTCTATTGGGCAGTCTGTCAAGAAATAACTGTCAATTACGTTTTGTCTTTCCTAATGGAGTTATTGGGGAATATTTCAGGTTTTTAACATTTTTAAATTGACATGTTTATTGATTCTTGCTCTCTTTATGTGCGTTATACACAGTTTTGGCATCCCATGTCAAAACGCTAAACTTTACAGCTTGAAACTCACCACTGCAATAGGTAACTTCCTTAGGTTATTAGCAAATGTCACTAATGCAATTGAATAGCAAGTATTAAAATGAAATGTCTGTCTTTAGACCTTCTTGAGAATCTAAAATAGTAATTATATGCATTAGTGATACTTTCTGACAATGAAGCTCTTAATTTTTTAAATCCAAAGTGGCCTTTTCTACAATTTCTTAGCAAAAAAATGGAAAGAAGCTGCAATTAGACTATTGAGACCATGTTATCATCATCCATCTTCTTTCAATCCAAAACAGTGGGTGATATAAGAGGGAAAGTTCTAAAGTTCTTTAATTGGAACTAATGCTTATCGACCTCTAGCAACTTTGGCAAAGCTCAAAATAGCAGATAATAGGATGATTAATGCTTTAATCCCCTAACAAAAGGGTGTTGAGCCTGTTACTATTGCCCATTCCCTTCTCATTTTATTTAATTTTGTTTTCCTTGATTCAGAACAGTTGCTTTTAATGGAAGAATCATGTCTAGCCCAACAATGTGCTTGCTACTTGTAGCAAGAGGAAATAGAATGTAGGACTAAGACTGAAAAGACAGGGATTCTGTTAGAATCTGAGAGGTGTTTTCTTTATTTTCATGGTGCTTTGATATTTAATGTGTATTAACTGCCCCTGTTGTCTAGTAAAAAACATTGAGAATATATGAAACCTTACCTTTGAGGACTTTCTCTGCTTCTGCAGGACTTATCAGCATGAAGTGCATTTAATACATGCCTAAAATGTACAAGTAGACGACAGAAGATGTCCTTCCTTCACAAAACTTATAACTCCGCGTTGACATATAGGAAAACTTAATACACACCTATGAGAGATCAGAAAATACACAACCCAGACTAGTCCTAGGGTGTAGGGTAGGTTACTCATATGACAAGAATTCAGGACATCCAGGTGACTTAATCAGTTAAAACGACTGACTCTTGATTTTAGCTCGGGTCATGATCTCACAATTCCTGAGATCAAATCCCCCTTTGGGTTCTATGCTGATAGCACGGAGCCTGCTTACGATTTTCTCCCTCTCCTCTGCTCCTCCTCTTCTCTCTCTCTCTCTCTCTCTCTCTCTCCCTCTCTCTCTCAAAATAAATAAACATTTCTTTAAAAAAAAAAAAAAAGAACTTAAAGAAGGAAAAATTCAGGAGGTTCTTGAATGGCCTCAGAAAGGATTCCTAGAAAATGTTGAATGGGATCCTCTTGAAAGATAGCTTGAGTTTGGATGAGTGGAAAGTTTGGATGCTAGTTCCTTGTAAGATCCATCTCTTACCTCTCTTTTGGCTTGGCTTGGTTTCTACTTGTGTGATTGTAAATTTTTTAGATAAAGAAGTCATCAAATAAGGAAAGCAAATGCTGGAGAAAATCTTGTGGAACTCAGAGTCTTAACCCTATTTCTCCTCTTACATGATGTAGACTTTGAGAAATTGGCTTGGGTCAAAAATAAAAGTTTTGTTAGATGGTCAGTCAGTCAAGGGAAATGCTAAAGAAGCATATCTGTGACCAGCTGATGGGGACAAGTGCCGTATCTTAAGATTCAAGTCTTTACAAACAGCTTCTTAAGTCTCTATACCCAACCATGTTGAAGGCAAGCAACAGCTAGCCCTAATATTCCAGCCAGCAGCATGGCTTTATTTATATGAGACACACAACAGCAAGCTAACATTTACTAGTATAAGTTGCAAGTTTTTTCAATAGGTTCTCAGCAGCTCCAGTCTACAGAGCAGTTGAAAATTCTGAACTAAATACACCATTAAAAACGTTTAAGTATACATCACCTTCTTGTACCATCACAGAAATAATTTGAGTATGCTTTGAGGTTTTCTTTGTTATGAAAATTTTAAATGTTGTCCTCAAGATTTTTGTTTCTCTAACTTAATCCAACATTTTACATGATAATAAGTTGATTTCTGCCTTGGAAATACAACATTCTTCCCGGTCTATTTTCAATCCATTTGGTCTCCGAGATTTATGGGTCCTCCCTTCCCAGCTTCTGTCTCTGCTCCCCAACCTGAACCTTGGAATAATCAGTTCTTTTCCAAGCCACTTGATTCTCTCAGAATACCTCTAAAATTTCCCATAGATAGATAGAAAGATAGACAGAGATATAGACATATAGATATATAGATGATATGGAGACGGAGATGGAGATGGAGGTAAAGGTAGAGGTAGAGATGAATATATGTGCTTCTACTTATGCTTGTCTTTGCTCCTCAGAAACTGCTTATGGCATATTGATTTCTTTTCTTTTTTGCTAAGAATGAAAAAAAAGAAATATGAAGCTCAGAAAAAAGCTTTCCAAGCTGGGGTTCCTCAAGGTTGAATTTTTTCATTTTGCTAAAATGAGTATTCTACCATTTCTCCCTAGAATCCAAGATTCTTCTCTCATTTCCATTATGGTGGGTTCTAGTTCTTGTACATTTTCTAATTCTCTCCATTGCCAAATATTACCCTGAGCTTCTCCATAGACTGACTTGAATAACCTATATGAGACTATTAATGTCATCTTCTGGAGTGCTAAGGAAGCAAGGGAGGATAGTGTCAACGTTCACTGAGTAACAAAGGTTACTTCTGCATCATTAAAATCTAATAAATAAAAACTAAAAAGGAATATGAAAAGATTGTCAATGCAATTAGATCCTTAAACAACTCCCATAAGAGCGAATTTTTTTTTTTTTTTTTAGGTAGTCCTTTCATTTTTTTTGTGTGTGTGTGTGTGTTTGTTTTTATTTTTTTTATTTTTTATTTTTTAATATATGAAATTTACTGTCAAATTGGTTTCCATACAACACCCAGTGCTCATCCCAAAAGGTGCCCTCCTCAATACCCATCACCCACCCTGCCCTCCCTCCCACCCCCCATCAACCCTCAATTTGTTCTCAGTTTTTAACAGTCTCTTATGCTTTGGAAGAGCGAATTATTTAAAAGTATTTTAACTCATTGTTCCTCTTCAGCTCTTCACAACAACTTTGAGGCAAAAATAAGACTCTTGGTAGAAAATCCCCCAAGTAGCATGTTTTCCTCTTCAGTCAGATCTGGAGCGGTCAGGATCTTTACCCCCCTGTTGCCACCACCATACCCTGCTACTTGATTCCAAAGTCAAGGCCACAGATGGCCACCAAAGAGTTGCCCAAGGAATGCAAATGTCTTTAATTACATGGACAGCCTATGGTGCTATCAGTGGCCAGCTGGACTCAGAGTCCCAGTTTCAAGGCCAAGTTAAGCAAAACTGTTCAAACACATGGAGATGTGACATTACTGCTCCTCTCTCTCTAGGCCTGATATGGGTATGGGTATGGGTATGGGTATGGGTATGGGTATGGGTATGGGGTACCCATCCGAGATGCCAAATCATGGCACAAATAGTGCAATAAAATTACCTTTTAATTTGCTCTTTTTTCATTGGTAAAGGAATGTTGTGAGGGAGTCATTTGGGATTTGTAGAGATAAGCACACTAGAATTAGGAGTTTACAGTATACATATACTCATGAGAGGTCCCAGTGTGGAGAGTGGTGAGAGAAACTCAGTGACTTGCCCAAGGTCACACAAGCATCATAAAACAATAATAAATAATAATATACAATAACAGTTAATAAAAGCATCTCCTCTCCTAGGATTTGTTTCTCAACATTTAGAAGTGTTCTACGGTTGACAAAGCATTTCATCAGGAGCAGAGTAACATGAATTAATGTCTATAATTAATAATATGCACAGCACTTCGAAATTATAGGATTTCATCACCATTGAACTGCTTTTTACTAAGAACATCTCTGAAAGGAGAATTGGTAGCTTCATCCTTACTCTTCAGATGAGTCCAACTAACACACTTAGGCTTATAAATTAATGAATAAGAAAGTACTAGCAAGAAGATCAATCTGAAGGAAAAATAAAATTAATACAGAATAAAGAGAGGTCTATATGAATTAGAATGCATTTCAAGAGTTTTTCTGATTTTAAAAGTTCCCTGTCTTTGTGAAGATGTCATTACTTAAATCTAAGCCAAAGGCCTTGATGATCTCTGAGGGGGCGGAGAGGTAATGTATAAATCACAGAGCAATGTTCTCCAACACAAAATCCTCTTTAATTATATAGAAAGTGAAACACTCTCTATTTTTTCATTTGAATAATAATTAAATCCCACTGAACTGTTCTTCTCTTTCTCCATTATGTTTATATTCATATGTCACTTCAATGACTGGAAGCACACTAATGCTTTTCTCCCAATCTGATTCTGGATGGGTGACTAGTTTGCTTTTGAAAGAAGAAAGTTCAAAATATAAATAATATATTCTCACTGATTACAGCTTTTAAGCTGGTAACACCTAACATGAAAACATTGCTTTCATATTCACTTAAATAATGCTTTTTACACAACAGGGACCAGAATATTATCAAGTCTTTTATTATGTGAATGTTCTGGTTGAAAAGCAGAAGAATGTCAATGGTGGTAAGTGACACAATTAACCTATTAAAAAATCTTCCACTAGAAGTGGTAAAACAGCCATTGCTCAGTCAGTTAAATGAGAGTATATAAAACACAGTAAACATACAGAGGAGGGGGAAAAAAAAGTCCTACTCTGTCAGGAACGGATGCAATGACCTTAAGAGTTCCCTTTTCCTTTTATGAGGTTTCAAGAGTCTGTCTCCTTTCCTTGTACCTTGAAAAAACATGACCTTTTTGTTGTCAGTTGTTCTGTAATGTAATTGCTAGTCATTAAAGTCATTTGGCTCACAACTAAGACAAGGCAATCAGCCTTGTGGTTTTGTGCAGTTTAGGAACAGGACTTACAGGCCTATGCTAGGATGGGAGGCGGAGGTGTTCCAGAAATCATTTACAAGTGGAGCCTGATACAATCTCAACCCTTTTCTAAGTGTCATTATAAAAGGTCAGCAGCACAAATGCCCCTGAGGTGCTAAGGAGGAGAAAAGAATAAGCAGCTCTCTCTGCTCTACTCCCTACTGTAAACCAACTGACACTCCTGCAAAAGGGACATTCCATCACCATCACTTTGGACAAGTTAATCCTGCTCAAAAGTCACCTGTGGCTCCTATTGCCTGCATCATGATATGCAAGGCTTGGATGTAAATACCCACCATGACTTAATCCTACTCTTGTAAATATTTTTCTTAGGTATTTCCTCTTCTGTATATTCACCTCTACTTAAGCTTTTCCATGTCTTAGTCCAATGTGTCCCACCTGCCTGAGATGGTCCCTTCCTGTCTGCTACATTTTTTTCATGACCCAGCTCAAGTCATAACCCTACAAAGTTGCCCCAATTGCCCCATTTCCTAGTCACCTCACTTCTAAATATTTGTCCTTGCCATTCATTGGCCGTTCAGTATATGTTTCCCTGTTATACATCAAGGTTATCACTTTAGTATAACTTTATAGAAGGCAAGGACTATGTGTTAGGCAATATATATATATCCTGCATTCACCATAGAGACCAGTACATGGGAATAATAACACTAAATTTGTAGAGCAGTTTGAAATACACAAAGCAGCAGCTCTCAAGTTAGCCAAACTCCTCACAATAGGCACTCCACTGTCCCAGCCTCACCCTGAGTCTTCCAAGCCATTGCTCCCCTGTTCTCACCTTTAGCTCTTTATCTGTATTTTATACAGGGAGACAATGAGACTCAAAAAAGTTGATTATCCTGTATTCATGGGTATGTGAGGACCTGAAGGCTAGCCCTGGTCTTCTAACTCCAAATCCAGTCATCTACCACACAACCTCGATAATAGGCATTCAAAGCATTTTTGTGGATTTGGATCTTGGCTATAAAGATCAAGTTACTCCAATAACTTGGTAGAGGAGCAAAGGGGTGTGTGTGTGTGTGTGTGTGTGTGTGTGTGTGTGTGTGTGTGTTGCATCAAATACTGAGTGCAATGGATTAAAAAAAGTAGTAGCAAAGGTAGCAAATAAATAAACAAATGAACAAACAATAGTTATGATGCCCAGGAGGTTCCAAGTTCTAAGCCTGCCATTAACTAGCTATATGTTCTTTATCAAGTCATCTTTCTTTTTTTTAAGTTTATTTATTTATTTTGAGAGAGGGAGAGAGAGAGAGAAGAGTGAGCATACAAGTGGGGAAGGAACAGATAGGGAGAGGGAGACAGAGATAGAGAGAAAGAGAGAGAGAGAGAGAGAAAGAGAGAGAAAGAGAGAGAAAGAGAGAGAGAGAGAAAGAGAGAATATCCCAAGCAGGCTCTACACTGTCAGCCCAGAGCCCGATGTGGGGCTCAAACCCACAAACTGAGGTCATGACCTGAGCCAAAATCAAGAGTCAGATGCTTAACTAACTGAGCCAACTAGGTGCCCCATTGGAGTTATCTTTCTATGTCTGAGTCCATTTATTTGTAAAAGGTGGGCTTGAACAAGATAATTTTCGAAGTATCTTCCAGCCCTAACATTCTGTGATTCTGTGTTCAGCTCCAGAAGGACGTTCTACCAGAACCTCAGCTATGCCACTTTCTGAGCCAGCATCAAGTGACCTACTAGCTCTTCACGTGCCACACTCATATTCTTCATGATACCATATAGGAAGTCCACATCAAAGCCTATCTCCTATCTGGGTGCTCAATTCATATACAAGTACCCCTTTGACCTCTGCTCCAAATTCCTACCTGGTTCCCCAACCCAGAACAAAGATGGTATGACTCCAAGTCCCTTGTCCTTGGTCCCTCAGTCCAAAACAAGAGAGTCCATAGGCCTGTGAAAAATAGCACCACACTTCAGACCATAATACCTAACCAAGGAATATAAGGATAATTATTACAACGCCAGTAGACAGCAAATGAAATTAAGCTGAGGCTCCTAAGAATCATATTACTTCTTTTAGAATTTATGTAAAGAGAGATCATTTTGTGTCTGGGATTCTTTGGATATATTTGGTATTTAAACCAGGAGTATGGACCTAACAGACTGCTACTATCTTCCATAAATTCTGATTCCAGCGTTTATATGTGAAAACAATACAAAACTCTTGAGCTTGGAGACTAGATTCTAGTAGGAATTAACTGTGTGACAGCTAATTTGAGACAATTCACCTTATCTTTTTGTACTCAATAAGCCCATATGTGAAATGAGGACAGTGGCTAGGCAAAAGGATTTTAAAGTCATTTACATGTATAATAATCTATCATCTAAATAGTTTTGATGAATTTAAAGTAGACTGTTCAAATAAAAAAGATTCAAGCTGAGTTTTGACTTATCTTTATAAGTTGAGTTTTGACTCAAGCTTTAATTCAAGCTGAGTTTTGACTTATCTTTATAGCTATAGGATAGGGGTGTTAAACAGTATATTCAATAAGCCTGATATACAATTTTAATAACTTCACTGCTAAGTATAATGAGTGTAAGTCATCCACGTCCAGCTATTTACCTGAATCTTCATGGTGATTATAGACAATGGGATTTCTCTATAACTCTGAAAGAAGACAGAAACCCAAAAAACCTTCAAGAATCCTTCTTTCTGAGCACTGCTGTGAGGATTAATGAAACAAAGTCCCCTGCTATGAACTTTAATTCTAAGTGATGGCCACAGGAAGGGCTGGAGGAAGCCCAGCAGAAATCAGAATAATAAATTCTCCTTTTATTTTTCTCATTGAATATTGGATAAAGAGTAATGAGCTTCAACTTGCTCTTCCTCATTTTTCCAGCTGTAAAATAGGAACTATTTTCCCATAGGCATGGACAGAGTAATTCCATCTCCATCTCTTAACATCATTCCCAAATCGGCTGCAGGAGTTTTCTAGTGCTCTATACAAATTCAAACAAACTCAGCAGCTTGAAACAACATATATATATTATTTCATGGTTTCTGTAGCTCAGGACTCTGGGAACAGCTTAACTGGATCTTCTGCTTAGAGTTTTACAAGGCTGAAATCAAGGTGCTAACTGGGCTGCATTCTCATCTGGAAGCTCAAATGGGGAAGCATCTTCTTTCAAATTCATTTAGATTGTTGACATGATTCATTTCCTTTGGGCTGTATTACTGAGGGTCCTGGGTTTTGCTAGCTATTGGCTGGAGGTCACCCTCAGGTCCTGGAGGCTGCCTGCCATTTCTAGAGGCCACCTGCAATACAGGCTTCTCTGACATGGCTACTGACTTCATTGGGCCCACAAGGTGAATCTCCAGCTCCAATCTACTAAGACTGAAGTCAAATAATGTAACATAACATAATGCCATCCTATCACCTTTTCCGTGTAAATAACCTAATAATGAGAGGGACATCCCATCATTTTTGCCATATTCTATTGTTTAGAAGCAAGTCATAGGTCCTGCTGACAGTCAAGGGGAAAGTATTACACAAGTATGTAATCTCATCAGGAGGTGAGATTCATTGGGGTCATGTTAGGGTAAGTCTGCCATACTGGACCCTAACAGAAAAATCAATCATCAGGCCCTATAACCAAACTCTCCACTCTTACCAGTGAATTTCTCACTCACCA
>NC_064810.1:48764541-48858861 GCF_023721935.1 Panthera uncia | reverse complement strand
AATATGAGCAGATCTTATAATAGTGTGATGGACAGAATACTACTACTACTGCTACTGCTACTACCACACACACACACACACACACACACACACACACACACACACGATGTCCAGATCCTAATTTCTGAAACCTATGAATATGTTTGGTTAAATGCCAAAGGGGAAATTAGGTAGCAGATGGAATTGACTGTGAATCACCTGACCTGGAGATGAAAGATGTCATACCGATGCAATGTAACCAAGACTCCACCAAAGACCCCATCTGGCTTTGAAGATGGAAAAACACACAAGCCAAAGAATGTGGGCAGCCTCTAGAAGATGTAAAAGATTTCAATGCGAATTCTTCCCTAGAGCATCCAAAAAGCAACTCAGCCCTGCCAACACCTTTATTTTAGTTAGCCCTATATCAGGCTTCTAACCTCCAGAACTACGAGTTAATAAATTTGTGATGTTTTAAGCCATTAAGTTTGTGGTAATTTGTTATAGCAACAATCGAAAACTAATATTAGTAGGATCTGGAGAAACAAAGACAAAACAGACACAGTCCTTGACTTCAAGAAGTTCTTACCCAAATGGGGCAAGAGACACAGAAATCATTGCACAGCAGAGGATAGATCTCCTACTTGGTGCCTCAGCACCAACGTCAATTTGTCAGCACTGCCTACAACCCCCTTCCTCCTGAAGCCATTGCCTGACCTGCTTGTGGCTCTGGGGCAAGAACTTTGCTTCCTTCTGTAATACAGAGGTGGCAGTTTCTGCCTTATATGTTAAAAGAGGAAATGAGACAAACTGAGAGCAGTCACGGTATTTCCCACAGGCCCCTACCTGTGCCTGCCATGAGCCCTGATGAGATGGGACCCTTCAAACAATCCCTTAGAACCTGCCTGTGGGTTCAGAGGAGCCAGCTCATGTGCACTTTGCTTCTCACCACACCTCCTGCCTTCATGTTTCTAACACTTCCAGGTTAGTGTAAATAACAAGCCAGCCTAGCCCATAATTCCCTCTTTCTGTAGCCTGTGTCAACCCCACTGTACCTGGGATGCTGAGAGACAAAGGAAGTAAAGGCGAGACACTTTGTGTCTCTGTGCTGGTGGCATAGTCAGGGCTCTGTGGGACCCCAGGGTGCTAGGTGTTTCCCAACCAGAAATTTCCCGCTCTGCCCTGGCCGTGCAAAGAGTTCCTGCCCTTTCCCCCAAGTTCCTGTAAGACCCAACCCAAGAGCTGGCCTCAGGGAGGTGGCTGCTTTATTTGGGGGCAAGACAAACACAGACCACCCATGGTGTTTCCCCGAAGGTCCCCACCTGTGGCCAGAGAGCCATGAAAGTTTTTTAGGTTGGAGCAAACAATGGGAGCCTGCCTGCAGGCTGGGAGGAGCCAGCTCATGGCACTTTGTCTCTCAGCATACCTCCTGCCTTCATGTTTCTAGTAACTCTGGGTTAGTATGAATCATGGGCAAACCCGCTCATCAGTCCCTCTATTGGTACCCTGGGGTGATATGCACAGCCTCTAGGATGCCTAGAAAGATGGATGCTTGAGTGAGACACCTTGGGACCCTGTGCTCTGGGACAGTAAGGGTGAGTGGACGAGTTGGGTTCCCCAGATGTCTCTGATCATCCAACTTCTCAGCCTTCCCTTGGTCCATAAGGCTAAGGACTTGCTGTGACAGCTGACTTCAGGGCAACTGGAAACTGGGGTTTAGAGATGGGTGGACCTGCAAATCCCACTGAGTCCTCCAGAAGTGTCCAGCGGGGGGCATTTTTTAAAAGGTGGGGGTGGGGGAGGGGGTGGGGATGGAGGGAATGACAAGGTTTAAAAAAAATTTTTTTTACATTTATTTATTTTTGAGAGACAGAGAGACAGAGCACAAGTGGGGAGGGGCAGAGAGAGAAGGAGACAGAATCCCAAGCAGGCTCCAGGCTCTGAGCCGTCAGTACAGAGCCCAACGTGGGGCCCGAACTCACAAACCACAAGATCATGACCTCAGCCAAGTCAGATGCCTAACCGACTGAGCCACCCAGGTGCCCCAGGAAATGACAAGGTTTGATGCAGCCAATTCAACACACAACTATAGAGTATTTTACTAAGTGCAAAGAACAGGAGATACAAAAAAAAACAATAAAACTGATTCTTACCCTCAGAGATTTTAAACGCCTACAGATACACACATTCATAAATTTCATCCCATGATAAGTGCTATAATAGAACCACATACACAGTCCCTTGGGAATACAGATAAGTAGTAATTAATTATGCTGAGAAAGATGGATGGGAGGGAGTGATATAAAGTTCCAGACAAAGGGTGAGCTGTTAAATGGACCTTGAAGAGTGACTAGGAGTATGCCAAGTAGATGAAGAAAGTGAAGCAGAGAAAACAACATGAAAATGCATGACAGAGTAAAAAAATAATAATAACACATGGTGTATTTAAGAAATATGAAGTGGTCCAAGTAATTAGAACCCGAGATACAAGGGAAGAGAAGGAATGAGGCGACATCAAAGTAAGATGGACAAGGTTAGGAAGAGTCAATGGAAGAACATCGTATGTCATGCCCATAGACGTAGCCTTCAGACCCATAAGGAAGTGGACCATGAAGGGTATAATCCCACACATGTTTTACAGTTACTCTGGTCACAGTAGGGAGACTGGACTGGAAGGGTGTGAAAGGAAGCAGAAGACAGGCCACTGCCATGGACCAGGAGACAATCAGGAGGACTTGACTTAAGTCAGTGAGCATGGAAGTAGAGGAAGAAAGAATTTTTCAGAGCTTTGTTTGAAATGGGAACAAAGGAGGTAAGGAAAAGGAATTAGATTCCTTCCAGGTTTCTTCTTAGGCAACCTTGTGGGGAGTGATAATGTAAACCATGTTTCTCAAGTCAGGATGGAGTGGGAGTTAGAATGGGCTATGGTTCTTGTTAAAATGCACAGGGGCACACCCCCAGACCTGGGTTGGACTGGGACACGGCCATACACCAAACTAGAGAAGACAGGTAGAGGAGCAAGTTTTAAGAAATGATACTGCAATTAAATTATTTAGTGAGAAAAGAATAAGCAGTCTGAATTCTTTTCAGTCTGAATTCTTAGGGGAAGGAGCTATATAAATTTAAGCTGTGTTATCTCTAAAAGAAAACTCTCTGTCAAAAGCTAATCTGGCTTGGATTCATTGGATTTGTATTATCTGAGAATTTTGTCAAAGAATGATAAGTTATTGGCTAGAATCTAGCAGCTACTTCAAATCCAGAGCATCCTAATGTCAAATGTAACAAGGTTCTACTAATAGACAAATATATATGAGGAGATACAGCATTATTTTAGCTGCCAAAACAAAAATTTTTAATCAATTACATATAAATTACCAAAATAATCATCGTGTTTTACTTAATGGGAGAGTTACAGGAAGAGAGAGAAGCTAAAAGTGAAATTCTTTGTGGAAATTACCTAAATTTTTTTTTAAATCTGAGATTATGGAGACTCTGGTTAGTTCATACTTATGTCTCACTGATTACCTTCTTTACCCTTCTCTGTTTAGATGTCCATGAGTGTGTGATGACTCAAATGTTCACACTTGTCTGTGCAAATGCATGGCCCTTGATTTTTTTTCCATTTGTTTTACTGTATAAGCAATAAAGAGATTGTTGCTAACTGGAAAATTATGGTTTAAGGTCATAATTTTATAGATCCTGAGGACAGGTAAAGAAAAGTTTGAAAATCCCAAATGACCCAGGCTCATTTGTCACATGGATGTTGTTATGGGGACATAGACCTTTATCACCAGTGCATTAAAACTCAAGGGGGCATTTTAGAAAATTCTTAAGTGTTGAGAGACAGAGAAGCAGAGAAAGTCTGGAAGATGCATATGTTACTATAAGAATTTTGTGAAATTATAGTGGGGATGAAGCCACTTCTTTGCTGACAGAGCTCACCTCTGAAAAAGAAAGGCATCTGCAGTGGCTCAATAGTCATTACTAGTCTCATGAATTCTTTATATTTACTGTTTATTGTGCACGTACTATGTGCCGAGGTCTGGGCTACAACCATAGGATGCTTTCTTCCACCATTATTACTATTATCAATAATTTGTTAAGTTTCTGCCCTGTACTTGGCACTGAGCCAAGTGTCCTTACACTCAAGGAATTAACAGATTGAAATTTAAGTAAGTGGATTTACAAGACACTAACGCACAAACCTAGTATCACTACTACTTTAAAATTAATCCATTTTTACATAAAGCAGTCACCTTTCCTCTGACGGAGAACACAGCTCCCCTTCCTGGTTATTATTAAGGTGCTGGCAGCCCATGACACACATCCATGGCACCGCAAATACCTATGTTCAGAAGAAAAGTAAAAGAGAGCTTGTCCTTCCACCATCTGCATGTCTCATGTTTAAAAGATGATAATTTGAAGCTCAAAGAAATGTAGTTAATACCTTTCCTACAGTAAGTTAGCCAGTGAGGGAAGAGTTGGATCCAGAAGGCAGGTCTCCCATTTCCAGAGTTATTCCAACAGCTCCTCCAACCTTGCCGTCAGAGGTGGTCTTTGACATGAGCTAAAGAATGCTGTGTTTGCCTGCTTCTTAGCATGTTACTCTTACCTGTGTGCTGTTTTCTAATGAAAATGTAAACACATGGCCATCCATGTGTGTGTCCTGAGCTGCTTCTCCAGTCCAAGGAAAGAGTTTGAATCAATGTTTCCATCTACTCTTACATGGACTAATAGCACAATATTACAGTTGACAGAATTTAAGAATAAGTTTTGTAGTGGGGCACCTGGGTGGCTCAGTCAGTTAAGTGTCCGACTTCAGCTCGAGTCATGATCTTGCGATTCTCTGAGTTCAAGCCCTGCATCAGGCTCTGTGCTGACAGCTCAGGGCCTGGAGCTTGCTTCAGATTCTGTGTCTCCTTCTCTCTCTCTCTCTACCTCTCTCTCTCTCTCTCTCTCTCTCTCTCTCTCTGCCCTGTCCCCTGTCTGTCTCACTCTCTCAAAAGTAAATAAACATTAAATTTTTTTTAAAAAAAGAATAACTTCTGTAGTGATGGAGAAAGACTTTTTAATACAGAACTGACCAAATGAAACTTATGTCCTTGCACCTCACAACTTAAAGTGAAGTCAGTGGATGAGCCATCACTCAGGAGCTTGTTAGAAATGCAGGATCTCACATCCATCTGAGAATTTCTGAATCAGAATCTGCATTTGAATGAGATGTCCAGTTGACTCACATGTACACTAAATTTTAGAAAGCATTGTTCTAGACCTCATGAGCATCAAGTCAACAGAACTTCCCAACTGCAGTGTGACAAATGGGTAATATGTGCTTAATTAACAACTTCCTTAGCTCTCATTAGAGGTGGACAAAGTCTGTATCATTCAAAGCTACTAGGCCAGCCTCCTCCAAGCATGTGCAGTCTTATCCACCGATCCTAGTGTGCCATACAAACACAAGCCTGCGTTTCTTATATGTACTGTGCACACACAAAAAATGGTTACGTACTTTTCATCTACTCTCTACATGAAAAGATTAAGTAGCAAGTACTGTTCTAGCCAGTACCTGAACTTGAACAAGTGTTAGAAACATGAATTCAATTCTGTAAAGTGCTTTGATATCATGAAATATGTCATAAAAGCATCAAACGGTTCAATATCAACACTAACAAGACACACTGGAATTCCAGAAATACCATAGCTGCTCCTTTGTTTTGAAGACTTCTTATTTGGTTTCCCAGGAGGCAAGACAATATCTCAACCAACTGCTTTCTAAAAGTGACTTTGGAATAAGTTTGAGGCATCTCTTTTTACGTGATGGGAAATGAAATCCACTACAGTAAAACAGAAGATGATATAGCACATGCTAGGAATGAGGGGAAGCCAGGCTTATAAAATAGCCCCTTACATTTTCCTATTACGAAAAGATCCACATCTTATTTCTTCTCCAGAAAGATTTGATTCTATATGCTTGTTGGAAAGGGAGTATCAGTATTAATGAAAGTATGTCAAGTCCATAACTCAGATTCTTGGTAATGCAAGGGACTCCAGGACGAACCATCTGAGGCACTCAGCCATCCTTATCTCAGAAAAACTCCGATCCTCTAGTGCTAACAAATACAGTCATCATCAGCCACAAGTAGCTATTTATATTTAAATATAAATTAGTTTAAATTTAAATATAAATTTATTTAAATTAAGCAGAATGAAAAATTCAGTTTCTAATTTGCATTTACTACATTTCAAGTGTTCAAAAGCCACATATGAGTAGTGGCTACCATAGTGGATATATAGGAAGTTTTATTGGAAGGCTCTACTCTAGACTTTCCAAATAAACTATATTCCTCCCCTAAATTCCTGGAGGAAAAGAGGCAAAGGGCCTTTTTTGTTTGTTTGTTTACCACATCACTGTTCTTAGCACAACTGTCTTCAGCCTGGTAAAATAAAACCATACGCCAACCACACATGTTCTCTCAAGAATCTCCTCCTTCCATCACTGCTCAATATCCCCAGAGTTAGGAGCTAGTGAGACTTCCCCACCACTGTACGAGGACTATGGGCCCATGGCAGACACCAGAAGAAATAGAGTTTTCTAACCATGCTCCATGACCTCTCTTTTTATAGTAAAGTCTTGAAGCATGCCACTCCATTCCTACACCACCCTAAAACTCTACCAAAATGGCCACCATTAAAAGATTAAGTTATGCCTGTTAACTCATTAATTCAATTCTCACAAATACTTCCATTCATGAAGTCATCCATTCTACAAATATGTATTGAAAGGCAACTATATCCCAGGCACTGTGCTAGGCACAGAAGATCTAGTGATGGACAACACAGTTATGGTGTCTTTCCTTATGGCGCTTATAGGTTAACAGGAAACAGCACATAAATGATTATAAGTGTGGTAAGTACAACACAGGGGATGTAGCAAACTATCTAACAGGAAGGCCTGACCTAGTCTTCTGGGACAGGAAAGGCCTCCTGAGCTATTGATATTTAAGGTGAGATCTGAAAGAGAAAACCTAGTTAGAGAAAAAGGAGAAGAGGAGCATTCCAAACCATGGTAACAGGAATTGAAAGAGAGTCAGTGTGACTGGCCCATAGAGACCAAGCAGAGAGTAGCAGAGATCATGGTCAGGCCAAGTATGTCATCATCTTATTGGCATTTCCAAAGTCACTCTGGCTACAAAGAATGGATAAGAAGGGAAAAAAATAGATTCATGGAGATTATTTCAGAAGTTCTGTATAAGACCATGGGCTATGATCAAGGCATAGTAAAAGTGGACAGGGTGGTAAAAACTTGGAGGTGGAATCAATAGGCCCTAAGACTGAATGGAGGAAGAGAGAGTTTAAAATATGACTCCCAGATTTCTAGTTTTAGGGATGGCTTGTTTGGTAAGATGGCAAACACTGTAAAAGGAGGGGGTTGTGGAAGACCAGGCACTAAAGTTAATTTGGAGACTGATATCTGTGAAACTTGGAAAATGGCATTCTCAGTAGGCAGCAGATAGATGTGTGGGTCATCAGCAGGGGTGTAGATGACACAGAAACCACTGGAGTCCCTGAAATCATCTCAGGAGAGAACACAGATTAAAAAGAAGCAGAGGCCCCCACACAGCCCTACAATGTGCCTCCTGCAGGGCTGTGGCTGCTTTCTGAGGAGGGCAGCCCTGCCTCCAAAAGATCTGCCATCAAATAAATGCTCCATTCGGAACCACCCAAGATTAAATCTCAGCCATCAAGCATTTGAGGTTGGCAAGATGCTGTTTTTCCAAGTTTTTCTGCAATATTTGAAATATTTGAATACTTTCAGATCTCCATTCCTGTCCCTGGCTTAAAGCAGATACTTAGTATTCAAACTAGATTTCTGGCCGGTCCTGTCCAGAGGAGCCTCCTTCTCCCCATTCCTTGAGATGCACTGCCATCTGGTGGCCATCATCTGGCAGAAGCATTCTTACCTTTCTCTTCCCTTGTGTTGGCTTGAGATGCACACACCCTCTGGGTTGACTCTTCCCCAAACCATTTTTAGCTTCTTTCATGGTATCATTGAACTCCAAATGTAATTGAACAGGAAGGTCAAGTAGTACTAAAAGCAATGGCTCATTTTTTTCACCTCCTTTCTTCAAATATTGTTTTATGCAACCTTCAGAACATGTAGGCATTGTTAATGGAAACAAGAAATATGGATTGTAAAAGTGCTCATAATTGCTGTAATACCATAGATATGTTCCTGATAATGATATTAATCACATTTTTAATTGATTTATAGAATTCAATTAGTTCATGGTTGGTCCCCCCACCCTCCTACTTTTAACTCAATTCTGGGCAACTAAATGTAGATAATGGCTGATATGCCAACATAGTTGTTTTATTTCATGGTTTCAGTGTCAGTCATAAGCTTTAGAATATAGCTCCAGTTTTAAGAGACAACAGTAAACTAACTCATAGTATACTTTTCTATTTTTTTCGTACCTCTTCCCTTAATATATAAAATAATGGAAAAAATAATTATTTGCATTTTAGTAATGGGCTCAATCATGACACTCGTGCCCTCTGTACATCATGCTATGATATACAACCACATCCTAATGAAACAGGTTTCAATTTGGCTAAATTTCAATCAAAAAGCAGTAATCTAAGATGGAATTATATAAACTGATAGCATCAGCACTGTTTATTGTAATTCAGCAAACCATAAAAGACAGTGTAATTCTATTTCTTTTTTGTTCACACTTCCCAATTATATATAGATTACACAAAATAATTACATAGTTCCTATTTTTCTGAGAATCTCTAAATGGCAAAAGATAGAACACCCATGTGTCATCTGAGTCATATATATATATATATAACACTCAGTTTTTAAGAGAGATGAAACCCAACCAAAGTCAAAAATCGATGCAAAATTCAACAGATGACAAAATCATGAAACAAAAGGACCAGTATTTTTTTAAATTTTTTTTAATGTTTATTTTTGAGAGAGACAGCACATGAGCGGGGGAGGGGCAGAGAGAGAGGGAGACACAGAATCTGAAGCAGGCTCCAGGCCCTGAGCTGTCAGCACAGAGCCCGATGCGGGGCTCAAACCCACAAACTGCGAGATCATGACCTGAGCTGAAGTTGGACGCCCAACCGACTGAGCCACCCAGGCACCCCCAAAAGGACCAGTATTAAACCATGTGCTTTCTTAATTATTTGAGCTCCCTATAATTCAGATGTTTACTTTAAAAATTCTCTATAAGATAGGTCTGTTTTTTTATCTGAAAGATGTCCAGAATTCCTAATACTTTAAGACCTACCACAATCATTGAATGAATCACTGGTGAATAAATAGGAAGAGTGCTGGACGGCATAGCACTAGGAGGTGAACTGAATAAAAAAAAATTCCGGTCCTTCATTAACTTGAAACCTGATGTAGCCCAAGTATAAATCAAATAACACAGAAGATGGGAAAGCACTGTGAAAATTATAAATCATGAAAACCTAAAGAAGAAACGTTCTCATAATAAGGAGAGTTGCATCCCAAACAACATGGTAGAGGAGAGCTCATCAAGAACACACTGGCACAAACCGACAAAGTAAATTAGCTAAGAAAATACGTAGCGGAAGCTAAAAACTTATGATAGCTGCAAGAGTAAGAACTGGCTTTGATATTTGTCACTAATTTTTGAGGATTCACTGTTTGTGAGGCAGCTGAATAAAGCCCCTTATCCTTGTTTGTTTTCATCGTAATTCTCTAATTTTCTTTCCATCTTAATTCCCAGAATAACTCTGGAGCAGCAACCAAACAGAAAACAGAAGGCCAGCAGCACCTCTCTAAATACTGTTCTGCCGTGTGGTGAGCAGTGGTGTGTGGCCAGTTGATGCTTGCAGTAAATTATGTGAAACATCCATCCCCCAAGTGTCCTGTGCGGCTGTACAGGGAAGCTCATAGCACATATCTGAAGGATCTCTTTGCTCAGGAAGGTTTAAACAAAGTTCAAACAAAATTTGCTCCCCAGTGGATAATCTTAAATCAAAATCAGAATGCCACAGGCTTGATTCATGAGCCTATAAAACCCTATGAGTCCTGACACATAGAGACACATTCTCAGATTCCCAGCAATCCTTCTTCTGCTCTTTCCTCTAATAACATCAACTTCCCTTGGGTCATCATCACCTCCCAGCAGTTTGTGTAGGAAAAGCAGGATTGCAGGAGAAATAAAGCTCCTCATACAGAATGCATTTCTTTAAAATACCTGAATGTTCCTTTGGTTTCTTGGGGGATAAATCTAAAATTAGCCTTGAGTCCACAGCCGAAGATGTACTTTCTTGCTTCTCTGTTCATGTCCACAAACTCTGAGGTCATCTGCAACACCAAGTACCCTACAGTGATTTATATCCTACAGGATTTGCCTTTCATGGCAAATGGCTATTGGACAACCCACCATGTCTGCCTCATCCAGCCCTTTCTCAGCTGCCTTATTAATAGGTATTCCACAGCCTGGTGGCTTAAACAACAGAAGTTTATTTTCTCTCAGCTCTAAAGTCTGGAAGTCTAGAGTCAAGGTGCCAGCATGGTTGGTTTCTCGTGAGACTACTCTTCTCAACTTGCAGACAATGGCATCCTGCTATTTCCTCACATGGCCTTTCCTCTGTGTGTGTGCAAGGAGACAGAGTTCTAGTGTTTCTTCCTGTTCTTATAAAGGCACTAGTCTGTTAGATAAGGGCCCACCCCATGACCTCATTTAACCTTAATTAGCTCCTTAAATGCCCTATTTCCAGATACAGCTCCATTAGAAGTTGGGTCTTCAACATATGATTTTGTGGGAACACAAGTCCATAACAAACCCATATTTATTGAGATCCTGATATGAGAAAGATACGGTACTTGACTCAGGAAATACAGATATGAATAAGACATTATCTCGAGCCTCAAACAGTATCCCTTAATATGGGGAGATCAACATGTGTATAACTATCTAGGGCCCAAATCAGCTGTGAAAAGCATGAATATTAGAATCTAAGAGTGAACTGATGCTAGAGGACAAAGAGCCAGTGGATGAGTTTAAACAAAGGGCGTGATATGTCCTTTAGAACGATCATTCAGGTCACTGTGAGGAGAGTGAAACAAAGAGAAGATACTGGAAGCAAAAGGAAAGTCAGTAGTCTCTTATTAGCCCAGAAGGTGAAGAAAGAAGATTCAAACAATATCACAGAAATAGGATTGAAGATAAGGCACAGATCGGAGAGACTCTGAAGAAATAGTCAAGAAATTTGGGGGAAATAGTGATTTCTGTCACAAAGGGCTTCTGGGGAAGCTTTACTTACTTATATTTAAAATTTAAAGATGTTAGACATTGTCAGGGGACACTGAGGGGAAGGACCTATTAGTAAATCTCCAACAGACTTCACTACTAATATATGCCTCGATATGTACTTAGGAATTAATATCCTAGAGTTCAACTGTAAGCTCTAAAGCTGTCTTACTCTCAGAGACAAAATTAGTTGTAGGCACAACCAGGCTGAGGGAGGCCGGATTGTGCCTACAAACACAACTAAGCTGGAGTAGCTGCAGTAAACCCAGTTCAGTCTGAATCTAAAACGTACCATCTTAGCACTGCTGCTGCCTAAGCTTTATATCCATGATACATTATTCCACTGGGCACCCAACTCCATGCCTTGGAATCCTCCCTCTCCCTAAATTCTTCCTAAATCACCCAGTACATCACAGAGGCACAGAGACTGGCAAGACTTCCTTTATTATTTTTGTAATAATAATATTATTAAAATATTAAATATTATTAAGTATTTTTTGAGAGAGAGTATGTGTGAATAGGGGAGGGGCAGAGAGAGAGGGAGACAGAGAATCCGAAGCAGGCTCCACACTGTCAGAGCAGAGCCTGATGCAGAGCATAAACCCATGAACCCTGAGATCATGACATGAGCTAAATCAGATGCCCAACCAACTGAGCCACCCAGGTGCCCCTGCAAGCCTTACTTTAGATCCTAAAGTTGAAAATGGCTTTAGCATTCATCTTTTCCTTTCTATTTCCAGGCCCAGTCCTCAGCATTACCAGAATTATTCCAATCTATTCTGCTTACTGTTTGTTACCACATGCCTTCCAAAGACATAACTCTGTCCAGGCCCCCCTCTGTGAGCCTCCCTGACTCCCTCAGCAGGACCAGCTCTTTGTCTTAGAAGCTGCACCACAATCATCTGTATGTGTCCCCTTCCAACTAGACTGTGAGACATATCTAGTTCAATCAAATTCACACCATGCTGCTCTGGAGCTTGTATATACTTTGTGTTTGTTGAATCAATTATTTGATCAAGAGTCCTTGTGCTAAGAGAGTTTACATTAGTGATTGTATTAAGTATAGTGCTGCATGAGTATATGCTGTTTTCTCCTGCTCATGCGTAAAGTGCCTGCACGCCAGGCCAGGGTGTTAAGTTTCTTTATATCCTAGAGAATCTATGGCATTGTCTTACACCTAGTAGGTATCTAGGTGATGCTTGTGTTTGGTGTAGGTAGTATCTCTCTACTCACCACAGCACAAACTGGAACAAGGTCTGAATGAAAACACACTCCCCTATTTTCCCTATATTAATAAGTTCCATTCAAGAGATCATTTAAAATGACCACTTCTCAGATCCTCTTCCAGAATCTCTTAAGCCAACCAACATGAAGAATTAGGACTTCCATCTCTGCTCTGTTTGAGAGCAAGGAGTGATAAAGGGGATACAAGCAAGACATCAGGAACCAAACTTAAAGAATGAGTCCTACAGCCAGAGCAAACTATTACTCTTCTGTCTTCCTCAAAATTCTGTCTCACCCAGCTTAAAAGCTTATGGCACCAGCTAGCTGCCAATTGCGAAATCACTCAATCATTTCAGAACCAAATAGTTGAGGTATGGGAGTAAAAAATAAACCCTGTCCTCATCCCACCCACAGCCCTTTCTTCTAAACTGAAAATGTTTTATTCATACAGTTTGCCTTACTGAAAGAGGCACAAATATGGAACTATTTACTTGGAGAGAGAGAGATAGAGTGTGAGTCGGGGAGAGGGAGAGAGAGAAATCCAAGCAGGTTCCAAGTCAGTGCAGAGCCCACCACAGGGCTCAATGCCACAACCCTGGGATCACAGCCTGAGCCAAAATCAAGAGTTGTACACTCAACCAACTGAGCCACCCAGGCGCCCCAGTACAGAACAACATCAAAGCAACTCTGATATCTAGGTTGCCTTTGCACTAGAAGCAGCCATATTTTAACTCAGTATTACTGAAGAAACCAGACCAAATTCACATGCGGCAAATGAGAACAAATGGATGGTTCAGTGTAGTACCCGAATGGCTTGTTCATCACAATGATAAAGAATGTTTATTAAGCATGTTTATTGTGTATCTGGTTCTACACTAAGTGCTTTAAATGCTTTCTATCCTTTTGTGCACATTCTATCCTCACAATAATCCTGTGTGGTCATAATTATTCCTTTCACGTATGGGAAAAATGAGGGCTGCTTGTGCCTACAAATACACAACTAAGCTGAAGTAGCTGCAGTAAACCCAGTTCAGTGTGACTCTTAACCCCACCATCCTTACCACGGTTCCCGCCTAGGCTCAACTGGGAAATTCAAATGTGAGGCGTAACTGTTGATTCGGCCAAAAGGACTCAAAGCCGTGAAATAAACATGATGCAGCTTCTCGGAGCAATTTTACTCAACAGCAAAGTAATCAAATACATTTTAATATAGTAAAACAAACCTCAGTTTAATGGAAACTTCACACTTACTTTTAAAATAGAAAGCAGCAGGGGCGCCTAGGTGGCTCAGTTGGTTGAGCCTCCAACTTCAACTCAGGTTATGATCTCAAGGTTCATGAGTTCAAGCCTCATGTTGGGCTCTGTGCTGAAGGGTGGAGCCTGCGTGGGATTCTCTTTCTCCCTCTCTCTCTCTCTGTTCCTTCCCAACTAGCACTTTCTCTCTCTCTCAAAATTGATAAACTTTTTTAAAAAATCTTTAAAAAATAATAAAATAGAAAGCACACAAAAAATTGTCTTTTTAAAGGTGGAGTCCCACCTGAGACAATGTCTCAGACTGTACTGGCCTCCCTCCCCTACCCCTCTCACTCCCAGTGGAATTTATTTGGTCCTACACTTCATTAAAAGGCTCAGGTATGATGTAGACAATGGCCAGCATTAGGAGATACATTCTTTTTTTTTTTTTAAGTTTATTTACTTTTGAAAGAGACAGAGCACAAGTGGGGAGGGACAGAGAGAGAGGGAGACACTGAATCTGAATCAGGATCCAGGCTCTGAGCTGTCAGCACAGAGCCTAATACGGGGCTCGAACTCATGAACTGTGAGATCATGAACTGAGCCTAAACTGGATGCTTAACCAACTGAGCCACCTAGGTGCCCCAGGAGACACATTCTAAGAGCAGAGGTATATGGGCAAGACATGGCTGTGGTCACTATTATTTAGGTGAGTTGTTTGTGTTCATAGAACTATAGCCCCCAAGCACAGGACAGAGGATTGTGTACCAAGACTTCCATCATCAGGTGGAGTTCTGCATAAGGACTGAGTAGAAT
Source organism: Panthera uncia (assembly GCF_023721935.1). Lineage (NCBI taxonomy): Eukaryota > Metazoa > Chordata > Mammalia > Carnivora > Felidae > Panthera > Panthera uncia. Next base: position 48,844,309 of record NC_064810.1, on the reverse strand, counting down.
CCTAGGCAACATAAAGCCAGAGAGAAAACATAGTTAGAGAATCCATAGCTGGAAGAATACTCTTCAAGTTCCAGATTTAGAATCTTCCAGACAGCAGAGAAGAGAAAGAAAAAGAGAATGGAAGAGAGGGAGAGGGATAGAGAAGAGAGGGAATATTACAGAGAGAGATAAAGATAAAGCGATGGAGGAGAAAGAGGGGGAATAAAGAGGTAAATAAAGGAAGAAAGGAAAAAGTTGAGATACTAGTTAGCGCTTAAATGTCTTACCAGTTATGGCTGACCCCCTGAATTTAGTCTTGGCCGATCTTCCAATATCATTGTGATTTGTTGCCTGAACCAGCATCTAAATCCTTTTCCTATTTGATAAATCCTTCACCATATGAATCATAGTAAAAAGCAGGAACTTATCCACCTGAGAAGCTGGAAATGCCAGCCCCTCGAATATATGACCTCAAGTCTGTTGATCAAAAGCACCTACACAGAGGCAACTGCTATCCTTCCTGCTCCTGGCAGGACTTCCTAAGGACCTGGGGCTGGAATGGGCAGCTAAAAGATGCCCAAATCAGGCAAAGGTAAGGACTGCTATTTGATGATGATAGAGGAATACAATTTTCACATAAAATCAGAGGTCTTACAGATTTATGCTTCAAACCAATGTTTTCCACTAGTTTAAAGGTATGATATCCATAAATTTTTCCTGTAGATCTTACCTAATGACAGATCAGCTTCCCCTTTAGCTTCTACACAGTCAACTTGATTAACAACCTAAGATGATTCTTTTTCTGTGCTCCTCTACCTCCATCTAGTGGATGGAGAGTCAAGTGCCAGTCTGGCTTCCTTGTGCTCCATAATCTATGCAGGCTTTTTTTCCCCTGGATCTGTAATTGCAGGTTTGTTCAGGCTTTTGCGGCTGAAAAACATTCGTACCTTTCATTGGGCAGAGTATCCATTTAGCTATAAAAAAAACCACCATGTTCTGCCCAGAGCTAGAATTACATATTCTGAACGTGTTGATCTAGCAATGACTGATAAAATTGGTCTTATGTTTCCAGTATTTCCTGTTGAAAACTCTGCCTTTAGAATATTGTGATCTTGCGAGGAATTTCTGCTGCACTGCTGCACACAAAAAAATGAAGCACAGGGAAATGACAGAAGAAATAGAAGCTGTTTCTAACAAATAAGTGTGGCTCCAAGTACTCTCTGGGATCTAACTTACATAGAAGACAAAGAGAGATGATAAAGAATCAAAGAACTCAAAAAGAATTTTTGAGCTGAGAAAAGCTTAATGACCACCTTATTAATATGAAATATAAAGCAGACCAAAGGAAATATAGGAAATAAGGCCCAAAGAACTTAGCTCCAGGCCAGAGTCACCAGTATAGATTCTATGAGCTGCTCTGTCTCCCTCTCTCCCTTCTCTCGAGGTCATTTCACCTGCCTATCCAGCCCTTTCTTCATTCCCCAAATTTATTATGGATTTTTCTTTTCCAAAATAAAGTTACCTTTGCCACTGACAAAATTATTAAAACACAGAATCACAGAATATTTGAGCAAACATATTTTTGCAGGCCATCTAGTTCCATATGTGTAGGATCTAGGCACTTTCAATAACTCTGCTACAGTCATAAAACCAGCTGGTTACAGAGCCATTGGAAGACAACTTTAATGTAAATCTGCAACACTCTGAAAAAAGAATGGGCCATCATAGAGTAAAGACAGCCATACGTAGCAATGTCCATAGGACTCTAAGATAAAAAATAATGTTTTGATTCACAGAGAAAATTTTAAGGAATAATAGATACCAGCCTTTCTTCCCTCACTTTTTTTTTTTCCATTTATTAGTTTCTGCCCTGGAGAAATGCCTACAGGGAGCTGTTGGGTCACAGAAATATCTGGAACCATACATGCAGTAGCCGACAAAGTGGTAGATATAACCACTAGGAAAATCACAGAGTGTTAGCCCATTCGAAGGCATGATACTTAAAATTTGTGAGCCCCATGCTGCCCCAGAATACTACTTCTGAAGGTCTCATTCATCTTGATGACAGCCAGGTCAAAGCCTGTATTTATGGCATCACCCAGGGAGATTTCCAGAGTAAGGCCTACAGAATGATGATCAAGGAATCATTTATAGTCAAGGAAACTGAATTCTACTAGACCCATCCTCTCTAAGTCTGTGTTAGACAGGAATGATAAAAAGAGGAAAGCAAAGTGTATGTAGCTAAATGCAACTGTAAATTTTTAAAATATCTCTCCCAGGTAGATCAAGCCCATGGCAGAGCAAAAACCATAAAACAGGGTAAACTTGAATATAATGACTATTCCATTTAGCACACACTTTATGTGCCATCTGGCAGACCTATGTAATTGATTGCCACAGGACATAATTATTTTAAAAGTAAATTAATTTGGTTACCAGCAATGAGATTTTTATCATGCAAACTAGAAGATGGGCAATGGGATGAAGAATGTAATCAAATCTCCAAAATCAGAATGCAAGATGAGTCATTCAGGAGGCTGGAGAGAGGAGTCCATCGCTTGGGAAACACTAGACTGAGAAACACTGCATTTCAGAGATTTCTGGTGTTCACCTCATTCACCAGATGGCAATCCCATTCTCATAAACCAGATCTGGAACTACACTGAATGTAAATCTCCTTTCTTAGGTGCATAATCCACTGTTAGAGATTTCGTCTATCCATTAAACTAAGGGACACGCAGGAAATATTTCTGAGTATCTATTGAGTATTACGCAGCTTGCTCGATACATTTTATCTATCTTCTATTTTACAACAAATTCTATAAAAGAGGTTAAGATGATTAGACCAAGATAACACAGCTGGTAAGAGATTGTGGTTGGCCAAATAATGGCCCAAAAAGATGTCCATTTCCTAATGCCTGGAACCTGTGAACATTATACAGGCAAAAGGGATATTGCAAATGTAATTAAATTAAGAAATTTGAGATCAGATGATTATCCTGGATTATCCAGGTGTCCTCTAAATGCAATCACATGTGACCTTAAAAGAGGGAAATCTGACTACGGAAGAGGAGAAGGTGATATGACCATGGAAGCAGAGACCAGAGTGATGTAGCTGGGAGCCAAGGAATGCCAGCAACCTCTAGAAGTGAAAGAGGCAAGAAATGAATTCTCCCCACCGAACCAATAGAAGGAACCAGCTCTGCCGACACCTTGTTGCCCTTTAAGACTCAATTTGGAATTGTAAACTTCAAAAATTAAGTTTGTGTTGTTTTAAACCATTCAGTTTGTGACTAAACCATTCAGTTTGTGGCAATATGTTACTGCAGCAATAGAAATTAATATAGAGATGAGTCAGAATTCTAACCCAGGTCTGCTGAAACTTGATGCCTACTTTTCATTACTTTATACTGCCTGCAATTTGATCAAAGACTCAGGAGTTAAGTACATAAGGACTTATATCTTGTCCCAATTGTTTATTCTCAAGATCTGGAACTAAGTATTGAGTTGGACAACTGAATGTTGGTTTGATTAAGTCATTAGAATTATCTCCATTTGTTGATTATTGCCATGATGGTTCTAAACAGCTGATTCAAAATTAAAAACATCAAAGAAATTCACCATTTAAGTGTGGCTGAACTCAAGTCAGTCATTTTGACTCAGATAACTACACATAATTTAAGCTAAAATATTCAGATATTGAGCTGAAAGTGCTTTGATGCTTTTGACTCACAGAATTCTTAAAGCCATTAAGTTTACATATCTAAGTTTACCCCTATCAACGTTTTTACATATTTGCATATGGGTTTTCTCTGTGGCATTGTCATAATAGCATGGAAATCTAAAGTTTATTTATTTCTTTTTAGAGAGAGAGCATGAATGGGGTAGGGGCAGAGAGATAGGGAGAGATAGGATCCTAAGCAGGCTCTGTACTGGGCACCTCAACCTTGATCCAATCGCCCAAAATTTCTGGATCTCAGTCTCCTCACCTGTAGAATGGGGCAGAGGTGTACAATTTTCCAAGTAGATCATCTCTAAGATTTCTTCCACTTTGAAGATGAAATGATGGCAAGACTCCCACAGCAAAGCTTTTAAGTGGATTTCAAGTGTGCTCATTATTACAAGGTGCCACTAGAGGTCAGATCAAGCTCGGTAATTCTATCTAATCTGGAGCACACATTGAGCAAATGCAAAAGTTTACCTTACATTGATGTCTTGTCTAGTAGGCCTTCACCTAGACCCTTCTGAATTAATGAACGTTGACTCCAGTGTTATAGAATAAAATAGGACAATCTCTGAAACCAGAAATTACATTCATTAATCTGTGATTTGCAACTGCCTGGTACCAGAATGCTTATCTTTCTTTGTTTGCCTGGTTGCCATAATTGAATGTGTCACCTACTTGAAGCTCTGGTGCTTCATGTTTGTTCATGTTACTGTTTTAATCAATCATTTGCATGGAATTGGGACTGTGAGACTAGAAAATGTTCCCTGCATCCTCTTTATGCATCTAGGTATAACTGTATTAAGCATATGTGACTGCCTATGTATATGGCATTTGACTCATTGTATGTATTCACAGTGAAGCATAAAGAAATGAGTGAAAATGAAAAAAATGAATGAGAGCAGAGACATATTATTCCTGGATACTTGCTTTGCCAAGCTATCAATTAGGACCAGTTCTAGGCACAACTGTGACTTATGTAAAATTAGACTTGTGGTAGCTACCATTCTCCCTGTGGTTTACCCCTCCACCCATCACTCCTAGTTCCTCTCTTCTCAACATCCCTAAACTCTGCTCTCAGGAAAGATCCAAAAAACTCAAATGCAATAAAAGATATAAGAATCTGATGATGCAATTTTGCTCTCCTAGACACACATGCATTTTGTCAGAGAATATGGCTTATTAAAGAGTAGAATTCTAGGGCACCTAGATGGCTCAGTTGGTTGAGCACAAGCTTTTGGTTTTGGCTCAGGTCATGATCTCACTCATGGTTTGTGAGTTTGAGCAAGCCCTCTGTGGGGCTCTGTGCTAACAGCATGGAGCCTGCTTGGGATTCTCTCTCTCCTTCTCACTCTCTGCCCCTCCCCCACTCGCTCTGTCTCTCTGTCTCTCTCTCTTGCGCGCGTGCGCGTGCGCTCTCTCTCAAAATAAACAAACTTTAAAAAAAGAGAGAAAGAGAGAACTCCAAAGGTAGTAATTTGGAGGACAGGATGATGGACAGTATCCTCAAAATCATCTGTTGGAGCTGACACCATAAGCCAGTGGCAAAAGCTGGCCTGGCCTCTAATGCATACACCCTAAATGGCTAAGTCTGTCCTTTTTCTTCTTTTAATAGCATCTATTGAGTATCCACTGCATGTGAGGTACTAGGTGATGACCCAGAGCAGGTTCCTGCACTTGACAATACACTCTACTGAGTTCCTAACCTAGGAGTGCTCTAGGCTTGCTTCCCTGATGTGTGGGATTTCTGCTTGAGGACCTGGTGTTTTCTCCCTGCAGGAGGCACTACCAGGAGGCTGGGGCCTCAGCACTATCTCCATGGCAAGAACCTGGAGAATAGGGATCCTTCTCATCTTTCCTCTGTCTCCCCTATACAGCATTAGATGACAGGGACAGGGGAGGAAAGGGTTCTGAGATTCATGCTGAGAAGATGGATGTAGAGGGTCCTAACCTGACCACCAAAACAGGGGCCTCAGATTATTTATAATTTCCAGATAGCTCTGCATTATGAGGACCAGACAAAATTTGCTAGTGGATTTTATTTTATGACACTAGAGGCAAGCAAATCTCAAAGCCTCAGGGAATTCTAAACTCCTAATGTGCTGATGAATGGACACTCAGGATCAGCTTGATGATGCTGTCACCCACTTCTACTTAAAATTATCATGGTCATGTCTGCCTTAAAGCACAGCTACCACAAGCATACTATAAAAATTATCTTTTATATTTATGGTCTCAGTAAACAGAAATAACACCTTCTATTTACCTAGCACTTGGTAATCTACAGCGTGACTCAGAAAATCCTTTTATCTGTCCCGTGAGGTTAAGTATTGTGAGTATTGTCACACCTCACAGATTTTGAGTTGGTAGGAGATCATCTATTGTACCCTCACCTCCACATTTAACCATCTTACAATGCTGGATGCAATGCCAGGCCTTTCCTAAACCACAGCCCTTCCTTCCCTGCCACCCAACACCACGTCTCATAAGCGTCAACATTTGGCAGAAGATGAACTTGAGACTCAGATGGTAGGTAACTCTCAGCAGCAGAAAGTATGGAAATGAAGGAGGAGGGTCTCAAACTGGTTGAGAGGTTTTTTGATCCTCAGTGCATGAAACCACTCAGCAGTATCCAACACCGTTGACCCCTTACTGCTTTCTTGAAGCATCTCTTTAAGGGTTTCTACTGCACTACATCCTCGACTTTTCTAGTAACTCTGATCCCTTCTTCTCATTCTCCTTAAGGACAAGCTCCTTAAGGAGCCAGTCTTAGTTCTGAGCTCTCTTATTTTCTTCCTTTATAGTCTCTCCTTGATTTGTCTCTTATTCCCAAAGCTTTAAGTATTATTTATGCTATATCTATTCCCAAACTTGTCTCTAAGCCACGTTCCCTTTTTGAGTTCCCGATTCATTCATCCAAATGTCAGCTTGTCATTTCCATTTTAGTATTTTCACATGTCTCAAACTGACCTCTTTTTCACTCTAACCACCTCTATATTCTTCCTCATTTCATTGTATAACACTTCCACTCACCCAGAAAATTGAGTTTCATCTTCAAACTCTTCCTCTCTCTTTTCCTCCACATTCAACAAATCAAAGTACTGTAGACTTCTCTCAAAATATATCTTTAATTCATCACCTTTGTTTTCAAAAATTTCATTTTAAACTATATATATTGTTCATTTTTATGTTTTTAGTATAGTCATTTTTAGAAGTACATACTGAAATATGAATAGATAAAATGATATGTTGTTTAAACAGTCTGAGATAAGAGGACATCGAAATGGCCAACAGGCACATGAAAAGATGCTCAGCATCACTAATCATCAGGCAAAAGCAAATCAAAACCACAATGAGATATCACCTCACATCTGTCAGAACAGCAATCATCAAAAAGAGGCAACAGGTACTGGTGAGGATGTGATGAAAACAGAACCCCTAAATACTGTTGGTGGGAATGTAAATTTGTCCAAACACTATAGGAAGTTTCCTCAAAATATTAAAAATAGATCTGCCATACAATCCAGCAATTCCATTTCTGGGCATATACCCAAAGGAAAAGAAAACAGTATTTCGAAGACATATTTTCATTCCCATGTTTATTGAAGTATTTACAATAGCCAAGATATGGAAACAACTTAAATGCCCATCAATGGATGAATGGATAAAGAAGATGTGGTGTACACACACACACACACACACACACACACACACACAGAGAAAAATATTATTATTCATCCACGAGAAGGGAGGCTATCCTGCCTTTCGCAACAATATAGATGGATCTTCAGCACATTATGCTAAGTAAGATAAGTCAGAGAGAGACAAGCTCTATATTATATCACTTCTTTGTGGAATCTAAAAAAGCCAAATCCATTAAAAAAAAAAAAAAAAGAGTAAAATGGTGGATACCAGGGCAAGAAGGGTGAGAAGATACGATTGGTGTTGTTTTAGAGTACAAATTTGCAATGGTAGTAAATAAACCATAGAGATCTAAAGTAAAGTATAATAAATATAGACAGTATGTACTATAATGTGATAAGTATCACTATGACAGCAAACATATTACAATATACAAATAGATCAAAGTAACACATTATACACCTTAAACTTACACAATGTTACAGGTTAAATTTATTCAGTAAAAAAAGAAACACAAACAAATAAAAAATAAAGCAAAATAAAATCATGAAAGAACTGGTAATATATAATAAATAAAAAATGAAACAATCTGAGGTAAAGGTGAGCAGGAGGATATAGATGAAGTAAGATATGCCATGCAATAATAATTACTGAAACTAGGTAACAGGCATATCAGTTTCATTATACCCTTTAACTTTTACTTTTGTATATGTTTGAAAAATTCCATTATAAAGTTATGGAAAAAGTTTAAATGTGTTTTTTTCAAATAATGTAAGGAAATAAGACAATGTTAGACTTTATACTTTTATTTCAAATAAACTGTCATCTTTACTAAGAGAGAAAAGCAATGGCAATTAACCTAATAAGAATTTGCTCCAAATAATTCAAAATTACCATGACTCTATAAAATACACATTATATCCACTATCTTTAAACATTAACCTTGCCCTAAGTGAATACTCCACTTTGTTAATGATGGTTTGAAAGCCCTCATAATTACTAAGACACACACTAATCATACAGAACATGAAGACAAATGTCAACACTTTTTTTTTAAATAGTTCAAAATACCATGCAATTGTTAACCCAGGCCTTTACGATAATCCACTAAATATGTAATACATACTAAACTTCTTACTTAAGGACAAAAGTAAAACCATATACCATTGGGAGACATGGTCCCTTGTAAAGTAAAAACAGCTGAAAAATATATGGGAAATAATATGGCTATAAGTTAAAATATATTCTTTTGTCAGAAAAATACTTTTGGAAGATGCAAAAACTTTGCAAATTTGAAGAATTAAGTGTTACCCCATGTGAGAATTTGACTATACAAATGGATGAAAGTGTATCTGTTTTACACAGTCTATGCTTATGGTATTTCCTAGATTTTTTCCAATAATAACATATATGAAGCAGTAATTTCCTTCTGAACAACTAAAGGAAAAGTGTATTCAAAGCTTTAATCTACCTATATTACTTCTCTAACATATGTAGGAAAGTTAACTACTAAGCTAACTATTGATGGAGTGGAAGCTTTGAACATAATAAAAAATAATAACAATTCCAGATTAAGTTATGGCGAGAGCAAATTACACAAAATCTGTGTGCACAATCATTCAAAAACAAGCAATTACAGCAAAGAACACGAAACAGAAGCAAAGTGCTGCAAAATGTCATTGGTGCGACTGATTTTACAAAAACAAGATCTCTACAATACTTTGTTTTTTTTTGTTTTTTTTGTTTTTTTTTTTTATTTTTGGGACAGAGAGAGACAGAGCATGAACGGGGGAGGGGCAGAGAGAGAGGGAGACACAGAATCGGAAACAGGCTCCAGGCTCCGAGCTGTCAGCACAGAGCCCGACGCGGGGCTCGAACTCACGGACCGCGAGATCGTGACCTGGCTGAAGTCGGCCGCTTAACCGACTGCGCCACCCAGGCGCCCCTCTACAATACTTTGTAGTGAGATGGAGAGTAACCATGAAAATCTTTTGTGCTTCATGAAAGTCTCCTGGTTATCCCATGGCAAAGTACTTAAAAGACATTGGACTTACTAATGAGATATCCATTTTTCGTTTACAAAAAGCCAATCCAAATATGCTGAACTTTTTTTTTAACAGCATGTGACTATGAGTAGAAATCACCCTTACAGATATTTTTTTTAAATAAGTAAGTTAACAAAATCTGCCTCTTCAAGTTACAAGTGCTGACCTTGGAAAACACTATCCACATGCCCTCACCAGGAAACTGCAAATGCTTCCTATAGAATGTTCTGTGGCTGAAGCCAGCAATGGTAAGTTTCCACACAGCAATATAGTAAATAAAGGTAGGATTTCCATTTTAAGAAGTCAAGTGCCATTGCTCATTTCCAACTGCTTTTACAAACACACAATTGTCAAGATTTCCCTGATTCAAGAATTATCATTCTTCTAGGTCATGAAATCTATGACATTAGTCCACTTAAAATTATTAACCAACATACCCAAAGCATCAGAATAGGCATAAAAGAGATCTGTTTTTGAAAATAAGTAAAGTATTGTTGACTTAAAAAAAAGTGTTACTCCAATGCTAGGAGAGGAAGTGGCTTATTTTCAAAAGAAGCTGGATAGTGAGAAATATATCCATCATTACAGTCTGTGTTACTATAAATAATGTGTATCACCTACAACTTTCATATCTGCACATTTTCAAACATGGGAACAGAATTATTTAACCCAGATAAAAATCCTCCAAATGAAGTTTTTTAGTAGGTACTGAATCCATTATGATAAGTTTTAAAAGATTAACTGATTGTCATAAGAGAAGATGGACACTGCAAACTGAATTTCGACAAAACTTTTGCATAACTGATACAAGAGATTAAAACATGACCATCACATAAAGCAGTAATACCTAATGACATACTTCTTCATTTGGATCTACTTATCAATGTGAGGTATATTTTTTTACCTATAACATTGTGGCACTAAAACCAAGTATGGAAATGGAAATGAATTCTACTTAGAATGGAGACTTTGATTCACAGTATCTTGTTGTTTCAAAAATATTAAAAATATCTAAGCACATGGCACAAGAACAGGCACTCAGATCAATGGAACAGAATAGAGAACTCAGAAATGGACCCACAAACGTATAGGCAACTAATCTTTGACAAAGCAGGAAAGAATATCCAATGGAATAAAGACAGTCTCTTCAGCAAGTAGTGCTGGGAAAACTGGACAGCGACATCCAGAAGAATGAACCTGGACCACTTTCTTACACCATACACAAAAATAAACTCAAAATGCATGAAAGACCTCAATGTAAGACAGGAAGACATTGAAATCCTTGAGGAAAAAGCAGGCAAAAACCTCTTTGATCTTGCCTGCAGCAACTTCTTACTCAACACATCTCTGGAGGCAAGGTAAACAAAAGCAAAAATGAACTACTGGGACCTCATCAAAATAAAAAGCTTCTGCACAGCAAAGGAAATAATCAGCAAAACTAAAAGGCAACCGACAGAATGGGAGAAGATATTTGCAAAGGACATATCAGATAAAGGGTGAGTATCCAAAATCTACAAAGAACTTATCAAACTCAACACCAAAAAACAAATAATCCAGTGAAGAAATGGGCAAAAGACATGAATAGACACTTCTCCAAAGAAGACATCCAGATGGCCAACCGACACATGAAAAAAGGCTCAACATCATTCGTCAGGGAAATACAAATCAAAACCACAATGAGATACCACCTCACACCTGTCCGAATGGCTAACATTAACAACTCAGGCAACAACAGATGTTGGCGAGAATGTGGAGAAAGAGGATCTCTTTTGCATTGTTGGTGGCAATTCAAGCTGGTACAGCCACTGTGGAAAACAGTATGGAGGTTCCTTAAAAAACTAAAAATAGAACTACCCTACGACCCAGCAATTGCACTACTAGGCATTTATCCATGGGATCCAGGTGTGCTGTTTCAAAGGGACACATGCACCCCTATGTTTATAGCAGCACTATCAACAATAGCCAAAGGATGGAAAGAGCCCAAATGTCCATCGATGGATGAATGGATAAAGATGATGTGGTGTGTATATATATATATATATATATATATATATATATATATGCATACACACACACACACACATACACACACACAATGGAGTATTACTCGGCAATCAAAAAGAATGAAAGCTTGCTATTTGCAACTACATGGCTGGAACTGGAGGGTATTATGCTAAGTGAAATTAGTCAGAGAAAGACAAAAATCATATGACTTCACTCATATGAGGACTTTAAGAGACAAAACAGATGAACATAAGGGAAGGGAAACAAAAATAATATAAAAACAGGGAGGGGGACAAAACAGAAGAGACATAAATATGGAGAACAAACTGAGGGTTGCTGGAGGGGTTGTGGGAGGGGGGATGGGCTAAATGGGTAAGGGGTATTAAGGAATCTACTCCTGAAATCATTGTTTCACTATATGCTAATTTGGATGTAAATTTTTAAAAATAAAATTAAAATGGAGGAAATAAAACAAAAAAATCTAAGCACAAAAATATTATTGGCAATATTACTTCTATCATTTAAAAATTATTTTCGGGGCGCCTGGGTGGCTCAGTCGGTTAAGCGGCCGACTTCAGTTCAGGTCACGATCTCGCGATCCGCGAGTTCGAGCCCCACGTCAGGCTCTGGGCTGATGGCTCAGAGCCTGGAGCCTGCTTCCAATTCTGTGTCTCCCTCTCTCTCTGCCCCTCCCCCATTCATGCTGTGTCTCTCTCTGTCTCAAAAATAAATAAACGTTAAAAAGAAAAAAAATAAATAAATAAAAATTATTTTCAATACAATTTATTTCATCTAATCCTTTTTTGTTTCTATATTATATATGTTTGAAAGGTATGTATGTATGTACATACATATACATACATACATACAAGTATAGCAGTATATTCATATGAAATGACTATACGTTTTGAGGAGAGTTGGCTTTTCGTTTTATGTGATGGAGTAACTCCAGGATTCATGTTGGAGGTAGAATTTTTTTTTTTTAATTTTTTTTTTTCAACGTTTTTTTTATTTATTTTTGGGACAGAGAGAGACAGAGCATGAACGGGGGAGGGTCAGAGAGAGAGGGAGACACAGAATCGGAAACAGGCTCCTCGGAAACAGGCTCCAGGCTCCGAGCCATCAGCCCAGAGCCTGACGCGGGGCTCGAACTCACGGACCGCGAGATCGTGACCTGGCTGAAGTCGGACGCTTAACCGACTGCGCCACCCAGGCGCCCCGATGTTGGAGGTAGAATTTTAAAGTAGCCTCATGTTCCACCTTGAACACTTCTTCAGGGCCTCTTTACCTCTGTTTATAAAAAGGAAATCAAGCTACAGAGCATTTGAAGGACAGCCTTTGAGCCTTGAGGAAGAATGGGAGACATCACGGAAGTTCAGCACAGGGAGTATGTTTACAGTATTTGTTGCCAGGTAGGCAGAATGTGGGCCTTGGTGAGCACTGATTGAAATTAGATGAGGAAATTGCACCTAATGATAGAATAAATAATTGTACCTGCTAAATCCTCTCCACTATACTAACAATATAAGCCATGCATAGCCTCCTACTTCCCTTATATAGGTGGATAAGATCCAGAAAAAGCATTTACTGTACAAAGATATTATTATTGTTGAGAATGTGTTATAATTAGTTTGACTCAGCAAATCTGCTAGGAGACAAGTCTTTTATGCAAGCCTTTAGTAATGGAATTTTCCCTTAACATTTGATACAGTGGTTTGTTAAGGAAACAAATAATATAAAGAAGAGCTTTCTTTTAAAAAAAGAATTTAGAGGACATATCCTATTAAATCAAGTAATAAATCTATCAAGAATTATTCCTACCTAATTATTAAAATATTAGATTCCTTAGCGCAACGGCTTTCTAACTTTTGATGAGGATTCACAGTAAGAAATGTATTTTATATCTTACCCCAATACACACATGAATATGCAGATGAAAAGGATTTCACAAAACAATTTTTCCCTAATGTAGAACATAATAGAACATGTCTATTTTATTTCATTTTTTAAATTCTAGTCACACCCTCCTGAATTGATTTCCCCTTCCACTAATGAGTCCACATCTGCAGTTTGAAAAACGCTACTCTTGTACCTATAGCCCAGATCAGCATCCCCTGACCACAGCATTATTCTGCATAACTGAAGTACCACAATTGTATTTGTTCTTTAATATTATATTATTTCATGATTTTTAAAATCAGACAGGTTGTCCCTCCAGATAAGAGTAAGTTTGAAAAATTTCACTGTTTGTGAAGGGCCCTTATGGAGACCTCAGAGTCCCAGGTTTGTGCTTGAAGGACAGAGGGCAGGTACATAGGTGACTGGGGCCAGGAAGGCCCACAAATGTGCAAAGCCTCCTGGTTCTGGGTGAGAAACAACAACAAGACCATGACAATAAAAAGTAGATAAACACGTGTAGCACTTGCTAAGTACCAAGCACTACTGTAAGCCCTTTACATGTATCACCGTTTATTCTTCTGACAACTCATTAAGATAAGGACCACTGTGAACCCCAATTTACAGATGAAGAAAATGAAGAGTAATATGGTCTTTAACCCTGCCACAGTAATGAGTTGGTAAGAAGCGTAACAGGAATTTGAACTGGGGTTTTTGGCTCTAGAGTCATGCTCTTTCTTAACCACTACACTGTCTACCTCCAGACCTTATCTGAAATCCTTCATTTTTAAATATTAACATTTTTGTTAGCCTTTGTGCAGTTCAAACAAAACTTATTTGTGGGTCAAATGGCTCCTAAGCTGGCAATTTGTAGGCTCTGCCTTAGGGAACCAAAAGAAAGCAGAGCCTAGCTCAGAGGAGCATAGCCCCAGGAGTGTGAGGGTAGGAATCATTTCTGCTTCTGTCTTGCTGCGAACTTTTGGGTAAATTATGTTGCTTTCTGGGCTTCAGCATCTTTACCTTAAAAATGAGGTTCTTGAGATGTTCTCTAAAGACCTGTCTCTTCCACATTCTATGAGTCTGAGGTGCTGAGGAGAAAAGGAAGCTCCAATCAAGAGAGAACACCTGGAGACTAAGGAAGAGAAGATGTCTAACCAAGGAAGTGCCAGGGAAATAGGAATAAGGGAGAAGAAATGGAATGAAAGGAAGAGGAGAAAAGAAAGAAAAGACTAACAATGATTAAAGGTTTGTGGCTGTTAAATTGGATTAATGAGCTCTTCTAGGATCCTACCAAAGAAAGTAAAATGTTGCAAATCAGATTCAAGTTGAGAAACACCTACATGACTCTTGTTTCTTTAAAATAATGTGGGGAAGAAAGATGACAAAGACAAACAGATAATAAAGATATGGCACGAGTGTGGAGCAGGAAATGTTGAACATAACCTTTGCCAATTAACTGAGAAATTGGCAGGAAGTGAGGATTTGGGGATGAAGCTTACAAGGAGTGAACAAGAATCTACAAAAAGACCCTGGGCAATCTCAGGAAAGCAGTGTGCCTTTCTGGTTCAAAATTAGGATCTGAAGATATTCCATGTGGCCAAAATAAGTCCTATCACTGAGTCATCCATTCTGAATTGCTAGATTTTTTTTTCTTCAGAAGTGCTTTTAGCAAGATAGAGATAAATTTGTTTGCTGGAAATCAGCCATGAAATTCCTAGGACTGAATTCATCCTGAAAATTATTGGCTTGTGAAATCCATCTATCTGGAAAGGTTTTTGAAGACAGCCGCCTAGAAACTGGGAGTCATGCAGATGATCTGCAGACATCCCTCAGCTGCCCAGGAAAGCCTATCTCACCACCTTCTGGGAATGGAGCAACTTGGAAACATATCTTTAAAACCCTGATAGGACATGAATCTCCTGTGAGAACTAGTGCCCTTGATTTGTACATATCTTAAACCAGTTTTCTATTGTGGCTCTTGCCTAGAACAGTCACAGAGGGGCTGAATTAAAAGACAGTTCATACACTTTCCCTTAGGAGATGGGAGTGTTTACTCTTACCAGGCAAAGTGCAGGTAGAAGTTTCTGGTGAAGTCCTCTGTCAGAATGCATTTAACTTGAGGTCCACAGGCACATGGAACTGCTCCAGGACATGTCAAAGGGCAGAAACGCCAAGTTCTGTCACTTATCACTTTACTACTGACAGCACCACATATTTGAGAAGTGAAAATTGCCCATCCTGGGAGGACATTCTCTTAAACCCAAGATGTCTTAAGATCTTCCTTTTTTCTCAGTTATTAGAGTTTCTTCCAATGTTGTGTGCCAACCTTCACATTTTACTTTTAGTCATCATCATTGAGTAACTGCTATGTTCCGGGAACATTTCTTTCTCCTGAAAACACAAAACGCCACCCTCATGAAACTTACATACTATCTGGACAGATGATAAACAAATAAATTATATAAAATGTTGAGATGAAAATTTCCATGGGAGAAAAAAGGAAAAAGAATAGGGTAAAGGAGTGACCAGAATGTTGAGGGCATTGCAACTTTAAATAGGAATGTCCACAGGCACCTGGGTGGCTCAGTCCATTAAGTGTCCAACTCTTAATGTCTGCTCAGGTCATGATCTCACAGTTCATGGGTTTGAGCCCTGCATCGAGCTCTGTGCTGCCAGTACAGAGCCTGCTTGGGATCCTATGTGTCCCTCTCTCTCTGCACCTCCCCTGCTTGCTCTCTCACTCTCAAAATAAAACAAAAAAATCTTTAAAAAAAATAAACAGGATTGTCCAATGGGTCTCATTATAAAGGTAGGTTTGAGCAAGGACTTTAAGAAATTAAGGGAATCATTCGGAAGGGAATTGCAGACAGAGCGAAGAGCCAGTGCAATGGGCCTAAAGTAGAAATGTACTTGGTTGGGTGGAAAACAGCTAGGAGGCTAGGGTGGCTGGAGCAGAGTCTACAATCAGTGATGCAATAAACGGGTAGGCCAAGGTTAAGGAGAATCCTTAAGACATTGTAAAGACCAATTTTACTCTGGATAAAATGGGGCTTATTAGAGGGTCTTGTGTAAAATGACATGACTGACCTGCCTTTTTTAAATTAGATTTATTGCAATTTATTAGAATGCTAGATCAGATACAAAACTAGTTAATGTCCAACAGAGATATAAACCATAACCTTGGGGTTCCACCGGACAGATATTATTTATATATTTACCGAACAAAATCTATAACAAAGAGTTGAAGTTATTATCTCTGGAATGCTTGCTTTTCATGTTTTTTATTTTAAAGACCAAACTAACAAACACAGTTTGAGTTTCATAAAACTCTAGCAAATAGGTGTGGTATGACATTTTTATGCCTATTTTATAGTTGACAAACTAGAAAAGCTAAGTGATGTGTTCAAGATTTAACAATATATATGTATATAGTAAATGTCTGTATACTTGTTTTCTAATAAATATATATTTATCTAGTTGAAATCAGAAGTGTCCTTTTTTATTATTACTTTTTTAAAGTTTATTTATTTATTTTGAGAGAGAGAGACAGCGAGCAGGGGAAAGGCAGAGAGAGAGGGAGAGGGAGAGAATTTCAAGCAGGCTCCGCACAGCAGAGAGCTAGACACAGGGCTTGAAAACACAAACTGTCAGATCATGACCTGAGCCAAAAGCAAGAGTCCAATGCTTTAACCAACTGAGCTACCCAGGAGCCCCTTATTACTTTAATTAGACATACAGTTCACTCAGAGAATTTGGAAATGAACCTTAAAAGGAAATAAATATTTACATTTTTATACTGTCTTTTGATTCTATTATTCATGAATACCTCACCTATGGTAGGAAAGAACTCACTTCACTGGTTTAGACAAAGAGGGACCCACTGTGGGTTAATTTTAAGGTGATTGACCAAGTGTTCATAGTAAATGTTGATACAAGGGGCAAAACTATCATTTGCCCAGTGTTACATGTAGTAGGCACATGCTTATGTGTTTTAATGCAGGAACTATGTTTCGTTAATTTCTCCATCCCCAGCACCTGGAAGCACAAAACATTCAATGGACATAATAGTCCTTGCTCTCCAAATGAAATTTTCTTCCTGTCACCTGTTTTGGAGTTAGCAACTTAATTAAGACTTGGGCCCTCCAGGGCCTGGTGGTGCCTCAGGCTAACTCAGCCCTGGTGTCAGCCTTCAGGGACAGCTTGTATGTACAAGGGAGGCAGTAAATAGTGGTGGAGACTCAGCTGCAAGCCAGATCTGGATTCAAGTTCTAGCTCTGTCACTCATAACCTTGTAACTTTGGGAAAGTGCTAATCTCTCCAAGTCCAGTTCCTCATCTATCAAGTGGGGAGGATACTATTACCTATGCCAGCGAGTCACTGTGAAGATGAATTTACCTGATAAATATGTATTTACCTAGTAGATGGCAGAATTAAGCCTTGACCTCAGAGGTCTCAACTAGTTCAGTATTTTCCCATCTTATCTTTGTCTATACTGTCCTCGCCAAGTTTTGTTGTGTTGCTCTTGATAAAGACTCCAATTAGACATGGTCACAGCAAGCTGATTAGTATTTTCACCGATGCTAGCCACTGCCTTCCTTCCAGCCAAGCTTCCCATGCAGACTTAATGAGTATGTTCCTTGTGCTGTCATTTAGTTAACTGACTGAAGTGTTAAATAATGCAGGTGCAAGGCCACTTCTGCCTATAGGGCCTTCAGTTTAAAGAATCACATTCTGGATCATGAGTTGTGTAATATAGGTGGTTTTCTTTGGAGGAACTAGATTAAAACTAGAAACTTGCTTCTTATATGCCACTGCTGACTTGCTTTTTAAAGAATCTCTTTGTTTGAGATTGAGAAAAGACTGTATATGATCAAGAGTTGAAACGAGAGACCAGTTAGAAGATGTCACACAAATTCAGGTGAGGGGTGATGCAAAGTGAACTGCCGATAGCAGTGAAAGCAGTGTTTGTTGGGGTATACATACTTTAAATGTAGAATGTAGAGATTTACTAATAGATTGGATTTTGAGTGTGAAAGAAGGAGAATTATCCAGGAAGGCTCCAATGATTGTAACCTGAGTGACTAGACAGATAGCATCGCCATTAACAGAGAAGTCATAACGGTGAAGCCAATTTTGGTTGTGGTGAATTTGCACAGGTGTGGAAGAAGATGAGGATTTTGGTTTTGGACATATTATTAAACAATGAACTAGACACATCAAGTAGAAAGATAGATATATTAGCCTGGAATTCAAGGAGATCCAAGCTACCATTACAACTTGGCAATACTTAGATTATAATCAAATCCATGGGACTGAATGAGATCATCAATGAATGAGTATATAGAACTCTGGAACATTCCATTGTACTAAATAAGCCCAGGAATATGCTGAAGTAAACGAGGAAGGCGGTAAATCAAAAATGTGTCATGTACTGAATATTAATAAATAAAAGAAAAATAGGAGGGAGTCATTAACTATCAAGTACAGATTTGATTTAAAATATATCATTAAATTTAGTCATTGAGGCCATTGGTAACCTCAACGATAGCAGTTTTGGTAAAGTGCATGAAAGCTGGATTGAATTATACTCAGAGGTTGGGAGGAAAGAAACTGGAAGTGTGGAAATATATACATTTGAGGAATTTAGGTGAAAGGGGGGAAAGAAATGTGCAAGGGGTAGAGAAGAAGTGAGGTCAAGAAAGTTTTGTTTTTTTTTTAAGTGGGAAACAACATGTTTGTTTACTGATGGGAATGATAAACAGGGGAAAGCAGTAATATGGAAAAGAGAGGAGGTGTAGATAGGATAAAGTTTACTGGAAAAAAATTACAGGATAAAGTTCCTTGAGTAGCAAAGTTGGGGTGAAATCTGGTGCCTAAGTAGACTTTGGTTTTAGATAATAAAAACTATATGCAATCTATAGTAACAGATGGAAAGACAGACTATAAGTGTATAGATGCTAATAACTGAATAAATAAAATGGTATGACTTTGTAGAAATTCTATTCTTATAGCTTTGATTTTTTATTGATATAAGAAACACCATCTTCAGCTAAGAGGAAGGTTGGAGTGAGAGTAGTCACCTGTTCAAGACTAATTCTGATTCTCCAAGAAGCAGAGATTAGATGGAAGTAGATGTACAAGGGATTTATTGGAGGAACACCTGTGAATAATAATGGGGGAAGCCTTCAAACTGCAATGCAGATATTCTATGTATGAAAGAAGAAATAAAAAAGGATTTGGTGAGAAGACCCTCGAACTGCAGTACAGTTCTGAGGAAGTCTCAACCAGGTCAATGATTATATTCCCAAGGTAAGATTCCCAAAAGATAAGTCCCACATCAGACAGGAGTATCCAACTCCAGTCCTACCACTATACTCAGCCACTGGTTAGGAGCCATCCACGGGATAGCACAGTGTTGGTATGCATGCCACAATGAACCCAAATATGTAGCAACTAAAAGCTGTCCATCACCTGTGCTCTTGACAGATCTGAGTGGCACACCTTCATGACTGACACAAGGTCTGAAGAGAGCAGAGGTGTGAAATAATCATCTGAAATAGAAGGCAATGAATGGCCAAGAAAATACATTTGGTTTCTCAGTCAGCATTATGGGCCTCTTGATGGTCATGTTCCTGACTCAGGTGGCTGTATTTTGCTCAGATGTATGCATTTGCTCAGATTCAGGTGAAGAGCAGACAGAAAATTGGTCTTAATGAGGAGTGAAATTTTGACAAACTAATACAATGAAGTAAGAGAAGGGCTCCAGATATTTGAGGCTGTATGCACAAGAGTGAGTAATTAACAGAATTTAGTTTACATAAAGAGGAAAATAAAGACATGGGGAGCAGTAAGCAGTGAAAAGGCAGAAGAATTGCACTGAAACTTATGCTGAGATCAAGGAATGGATGAAATTTGACTACCAGAGAGAGTGAGCCAGAAATATAGGGCATTAGCAGGGTGCCTGGAAGGTCCTTTGGTGAAGCATCTGACTCCTGATTTCATCTCAGATCATGATCTCAGGGTCATGAGATTGAGCCCTGTGTCAGGCTCCTTGCTGAGAGTGGAGCCTGCTCAAAATTCTCTCTCTCCATCTCTCTCTGCCCCTCCCCTGCTCGCTCTCTCTCTCTCTCTCTCTCTCTCTCTCTCTCTCTGATAGATAGATAGATAGATAGATGAAAGAGAAAAGAGAAAAGAAAAGAAAAGAAAAGAAAAAAGAAAGAAATATAGGGCACTAGAGGGAGTGATCAGAAGGTGGGTTATATAAAATTAAGATTATAAAGTGGTTGTAGTTAATGAAAATAATAAGGCCTAGCATATTACCAAGGAAATGAATGGTTAAGGTAGATTAGAAGGCAGTATCATCAGTGAAGAAGAGTTCCAGAAGTGGAAAAATGTTGGAGGGATTATTTATATGTGTATCGAAATCACCAAGGATTAAGACAGAACTACTATTAAAGAGAATAAGAAAAGACTATTAGCTAAAATAATCCAGAAATGAATGACGCCAGGAGCAAAAGACAAACAACAGTAGACAATACAGTCTAATGACATGAGAATCAATGTATAAATGGTTTAGGGAGAATGAAAGACAAATTGGTCTGATAATGGCACATTTAGACCCAACGGGAGGAAAACAACCATCCCAAATGGGAAGGACTACAGAGCAAGTAGGAACCTCAGAGTAGGTCTTGGTTTTGGTAAGAGCAGGAAGGTGAACAAGACTGTATCATTCAGTGTCCAGTCAAGAGAAGAAAGCCCACACCAGGTAACTCCTTTTATTTGAAGAATTGATTACAAAAGTATTGGAAGAGGTAAAAAGTCCAGGGTACAATGAAGAAACTCAGAGATCAACAGGAGTAGGCCTCTCTCACAGATTTGGTTAGAGAGCTAGGAGGAGGTGATGGTACCAGGGTAGAGGAGCTGGGCCACCTGGCAGGAAATGGAACAAACAGTAACTGGGAACACAGAGGAAGGTCATCCAGAAGGAGCTAGAACCAAAGAGAAGTTGTAGCTTCTGCTGGAGGGGAGAGAAAGACAAGAATGCCCTGGTTTCTCCTTTCCTACCACCCTTTAATGTCCCACCAGTGCCTCCTAATGGCTGAACCTAGATGGTAGCTGGCTGACGAGGGAGCTTTTGAGGAGCCCTGCCACCATACAGAGCACAGGAGGGAAGGAGTGAAGCATGGATCTGAAAACAAACTCAGATCCAGACAATTGATGCCTTGGAGATTTGGCCATGATGTCCCATGAGTTCCAAAGGACTCAACTGGAAAGATTTTAGGAGTTGGGGAGGGATTGGGCATGATATAAAATTGGGGATTTACAAAACTGTATGAGAATTTAAGTGTGAAAGGGGTCCTACCCGTGAGTCTGGGAATTCTTATAGCATCTGATACAAACAGGAATTAAAAGAATAATGAGCTTGGTTTATGGTGGGCTCCAGATAGATAGTATTGGTAAGGCGTGGGTCCTGGAGTTTACTACTTTTTGGCATTAATGTTAAAAGAGGTCTAAGCATATATATAAGCCAAGGGAAAATAAGGTATATAAAGTGACAAAGAAGAATAATGCAAAATTTTAAAAAAGAGAAAAAGAAAGAAAACAGAAAAGAAAGGGAGGGAGAGAGGGAGGGAGGGAGGGAGGAAAGGAGGGAAGCAATAAGGGAAAGAAAAAAATTTTAAAGGATAAAATATTGTAACTATGTATGGGTGACAGATGTTAATGACACTTATTGTGGTAATTTCACAATACATACAAATATCAAATCACTATGTTGTACACTTGGAACATAATGTTATATGTCAATTATATCTCAGTTAAAAAAAAGTAAAATAAAAATGAAAATAAATAAAAATAAAGGATAGACAATAAAGCATGGCAGATATGTATCTTAATCCACAAATTCTAATGTGTAAGAAATGTAACTCTATTTTTTTAGAATCCAGTCTCTTTCTTAGGTTCCCCATTCCACTGGGATAGCAGAAATGTGACTTAATTTTCTGAGTTTTGTTTTCATCTAAATTCTGGAATCCTATCTAGTGCTTAGGTATCTAGGTATGTGCACATGATGTGCACATGTGAGGCTGGTATGTGTGTGAACTGTGTGTGTCTGTATGTGTCTGTAGAGGGGGTAAGGAACTGAACGAGCACTTGCTTTGGAACCTCTCTCCATGCTGGCAACTGCTAACCCTTCCCTTATCACACCTTGTACTTGGTGGCTAGTCTATCTGGGTGCCTGAAGAAATGTCCTTTGTTTCTAACTGCATGGTCACTTCAGAAACTCTTCCTGTGCCATTCTTGGATGCCAAGGTATCATCCATGACTCTCACCACAATATGGTGTGAGAAACTCTATGAGGCTTCCCAAGTCTCATCTGGGTAGAATAATACTGGGGGCCATTTTCTCTACCATTTCACCACCTACCCAGAGCTCTACAGAAAAGTGATGTATAAGCCCTTTCTGCCTCAGATCCCACATAGTCTCTGGCTATTACCCAAGCCCCAGTCTTGGCCCACAGATGGACATAGATGCTTCTCAGGACTCCCCAATATTTCCTGCCTTTCCCTGTCTACTCCTATTCTGACAGCTCAAGTAATCCTTAGTGGTGAGAGGGGCAAAGAGTGAGAAGTTCTCCTCCTTGCCCTTCAAGCCACCTCTATCTAGCCATCTCTCTTCCTCTAATTCCCAGAGGGAAACACAGTCTCAAAACTTTCTCCCTCTCCTGAAACGGTGAATGTGAGCTATTATTATGAGGTCAAGGAAGATACAGAGGGGAAAAAAGTACATGAGGGGAAAAACATAACACTGGTTCATATTTCAAAAATATTATACCCAGAGAAGAAGGCAAGCTAAGCTCAGTATTATAGAGGAGAGGAGAAAGTTGGGGGAGAAAGGAATATTTTGAGAAAGAAATGACAATTCAACTATGTGGCTATATTTTTCTATTTCCCTTCTCAATCAGGAAAAGGATGAGATGCTTTCCAGAGGTAAAATAATAAGAGTTGGAGAGAGCTTACAAAACAGCAATCAACTGTGCTAGCCCTGGGCACCATCCTGACATGAATTTCTTACAACGAATGCGTAAGGTTGGTGTCACAATTCTCTTTCACGGACGATGAAACTAAGACAAAGGTTCAGAATTTGCCCAAAGTCACACAGACCAGAGGGGGTGCTGTGAAGCCTGGAGGTGAGTAGAAACATGTATTCCCCAAAATTCACAGCTTGCTTCTTCTCTCATAACTGAGTTTAAAAATAAAACTAGTTTTCAAGTATGTAAAATTCCCTAATCAATGATAAAATCTTTTTGTGTCATTGACAACAGTTGTTATCTGGCGTGAAAAAAGTGAAACCAGGACATGACTCAGCATGGGAAAGTGGGAAGTGGTTCTGTGGGAACATGTTTCCTATGGTAACCCTAGAAGACTCCGATTTTGCTGGGGCTTCAATTTGCTAATTAGCAAAACTTTCTTTGAAACATTTATGTCTCTATCACATGACCTGTAAGTACAGTACCCTTGCTCTAGCCCCTCATGAGGCCCAGCATGAGCACATACTTCTGCCAGGATTTGTGTTCCAGGGTCAGGCTGGGTGGGTGGAGGTGGAATACGTTACAAAACAGCAGGAAGAGCCAGGGCTGTGTAATTGCTCAGTCTTTGGAGAGCACTGAAAATCAGGCACCGGAAGCAGAGTTCAGCCTTGGAATTTAGAGCAGATTGGAAATCAGGCTGAACGTCTGAAAGCCAGAAGCTGTTGGAAGCAGCACAGAATGGAGAATAATAGTTGGGGGAAGCTTGGACTTCCATTCTTTACTGTCAGCAGATGGTACTACCAAAGAAGTTATTATGCTTTAAAGACAATCACCAGTGTAAATACTTCCATGCATTTTTTAGTAAAATGGGTCCTACTGGGCACTTAATTTTGTAATCTGAATTTTCCCTTAATATATCACAAATAAGCCCTTTCATTTCTCAATCAACAGTTTGGCTTTTTCCACCACTGCTCCACCACCTGCCCTGACCAAGGAAACCAGTTAGATAATATTTGCTATATCCACGGCCACCTCTAGACTGGCTCACTCGACTTAGCTTCCTTAACCATTTCTTCCTTAATCAAATATCCATCCTCTTACCTCCTCAATATTCCTCCACCCCAGTTTTCCATCCACCTCTAGCTGCTCCTACTGATCCCCTTCACATTCACTTTCTTCAGATAACTCTTGAATACAGAAGGCAGACACCTTAGAAACACTTCAAATACCACTTCACTTTAAATACTCTCCTCTAGGGGTGCCTGGGTGGCTCAGTTGGTTAAGCATCTGACTTCAGCTCAGGTCATGATCTCACAGTTCGTGGGTTCGAGCCCTGCATTGGGCTCTGTGCTGACAGCTCAGAGCCCGGCACCTGCTTCGGATTCTGTGTTTCCCTCTCTCTCTCTGTCCCTCCCCTGCTCATGCTCTGTCTCTCTCTGCCTCAAAAATAAATAAACATTAAAAAAATAAAATTAAATAAATAAATACATACATACTCTTCTCAGACATTCTCCTTTACTGACCATCTCCGCATTTTGACAAATTCAAATCTTCAGCCGTGTCCCTCTCCTGAATGCCAGACCCTTAGCTATAATTCAACCTAAATTTTCCACAGACTCATTAAACTCAATATGCCCAAAGCAGAATTTACTTCCTCTTCCTTCTTAAAAATGAAGATGTCTCCCTTTAAGCTTGGAAGCAGAAATCATCATGGTGCCATCTTGAACCTTGGTAGCATTCATAAACACATAGCTAACTTTGACCTCATATACTATGCGAAGAGCTTTACAGACATTATCTCATTTACTCCTCACACCTCACTTTACAACAAGGAAAGTGAAGCTTACAAAGGTGAAGACACGTGCTCAAAGATGCTGCCCAGCAAGAGGCAAAGCTAACAGTTGGACTTAGCAGTTTTTCTCCAGTGCTCAGAGCCTATGCGTTTAGAGCCAACACTCCCATAAAAAGACTCAATAGATATGGGCTTTTGCAAAAGGAATTATTACTGAGAAACCATGTGAAAAGAAAACAACACTCAAAATGTAGAAATGAATTAAGAGATGAAGCACTTATTGTTTGTTTGTTCAAATGCGAGTGTCCACCTGCATCAACCAGCCAGCTCAGCCTAGCCCCCAGCCCTGGTTCCTTCTCCTCACCACAATCCTCTCTTTTGGGTGCTAGACCAAATTAAAGAGACTCATTGCTAAGGGAAGACATGGCTTCTAGATTCAGTGGATTCCTCAACTTGTTCAAAATGCTGCTTATTAGAAAAATTAGCCTCTGTTTTTTGATAGTGGGCTCCTCTTCAGATTTGGTTCTCTGAGCTCATGCCCATTCCCTATAAGGAAAGCACTTCCCTACTTTGACACTGAGCTTCAGACTGCTCTGAAACTTTCTCCTCTTTTTGATGATTCAAACCCTGGAAATTCTAATGCTTCAACAACTCATTCTTGTATGTGCTATTTGGTACTGAATTATGTATTTGACTAAGTGATGCCTGAAATTGGTGAGACCCCTTAGCCAACTTCTTTGTCATGGCCTGTCTAGTGGCTCTGTGGTCCAGCACCATCATCCTTCAGCCAATCTGGCTTTGTCAGCTCCCACCCACCCACCAAATACACTGTTGCTCCCATCCCCAAGGCCTGGAAGGAGACTTCTTAACAATTCCTCCAGTTTTAAGCCACTTTCCCTCCACTGGTCTTTCTTAGGACTTCTTCTGATTCTTAACTCATTTGCAGAGCAGTGATCTATGCGATCTGTTTTATTTACATAAGCATTTATCAAATACCCACTATTATGCCAACCATTGTGCTATGAGATTCTACAAAAGTTAAATGACAGTAAGTAATGATCTCTGCCCTTAGGGAAATGCCAGTCTGCTTGGAGAACCAATAAACATACAGATTATACAAGGAAATGAACCAAATGTTCAGTGAAGTCTAAGAATGGAGACTCTAAGCTGCAGTGTTGGTCTTCTAGCACAGAGGTCCTGAGGACAGAGACTGAATCTCATTCATTATTCTATTTCAACCCCTAGCAAGTACCTACCACAGAGCCAATGCCCAGTAGTTGTAAATGAATAATTGCAACCACTTACAAATTCCAGGTGATCTGAGTTACATTATTTGGGTGTCACAGTGCCAGAACAGCTAGAATAATTTTAAATCGTATCCCAGCAAGTGGTTCATTGGAAAAATTCTGAGGTCAGGCTGGACCTCAAATTAGTGAAGCATGTCATGCCTCCTGGCAGCTCCACCTGCCCACACAGCTTAACTTCAATGAAGTTGTCTTTTTGATCCTCCAAATCAACCAGACACTAGAGCCTTAGTGCAGTCTCTGCTTGAATGACTCCAGATACAGAAGATTCACCCCCTGCAAGGCTCTATAGAGCTCAGACACATTTAGAAATCCTTCTCTGTGGTAAGATAAATCTGTCTTCGTGAAACCTCTGCCCTATTGCCCTAGTTTCAGCCCTTAAAAACACAGAGAACAAATATAGTATCTCTTCACATAATAGCCCCTCAGATATTTGAAGATTCAAGCTCATTGAACCTTTTCTTAGCCTTACTAAAAATATCCTTAATACTACCAATTAGCCTTCATGTTCCAAGCCCCTCACTGTTCTGGCTAGTTTCTATTTAACACACTCTTATTTACTTACATCTTGTTTGGAATGTAGTACACAAACAAACAAACTAAACAGTACTCCAATACCACCTGATCAGCATGAAAAAGACAAGTACTATCGCCTTCTCTGCTCTAGATATCATATCTCAATATGGCCTGTGATCACATGAAATTTTTATTGTAGTCAGAGCAGCCTACTAAATTATATTGTGTTTATTGTCAATGAAATTTTTCATGGGGTGCTTGGGTGGCTTAGTCAGTTAAGGATCTGATTTCAACTCAAGTCATGATCTCCTGGTGTGTGAGCTCAAGCCCTGCATCGCACTTTCCACTGACAGCACGGAGACTGCTTCAGATCCTCTCTCTCTTCCTCTGCTCACATTCTCTCTCTCTCTCAAAAATAAAAATATTTAAAATTTTTCCTCACATACCACAAATTATATTTTTCCATCTGAGGACCTTGTATAGTTGATTTATGAACCCAAGGACAGGCTTTTATATTTTTCCTATTAAGTTTTATCTTGGTAGGTTCAGCTAATAATTCCAGAAGGTCTCTTTAGATCCTATCATTAAACAACTTCAATATTTCACCAAATTTAAATTTATCTATGTATTAAATCGAAAACATGTAATTTATTGAGTCCTCCCTGGGTGCCAGACACCATTCTAAACACTGAGGATTCAACAGTGAACAAGACAGACAAAACCTCTGCTGACATGGAATTCACTTTCAAGAGTGGTATAAGGAGGGGTAAAGGAAGAAGGGCTGGGAAAAGAGGCATCATAGGTGATGGGATAGGAAATGCCTCTCTTTGCATCTCCAAGAAGGAATAAGCGTGCCTCTATGTAAGAGGCTGATCCTTCTCTCCAAGTGGACAAAGGTACTCCAGGTATGTTCCCTTCACTAGTTGTACTTTTCTGTTGTCTACAGGAGACCTGGCATAAACTGTCTATTGCATTTCCTCAAGTTTCCTCCAAGCAATCACTAAGGTGTCCCAAGATAAATTTTCATAACCCCCTTAAGAGTATAACTAGCCTGACCTACTTCACCAGTTTAACATACAAATATAGTTACATCTATTATTTTTTCTAATTTATCACTTCTATCCCAACTAGTTTTCTTATAAAAACTGCATACCAAAGAGGATTCTGAGAGATGCTGCCTTTATAAAGTCCAACAGACGCCTTGGGACTCTTTCTTTAAAATATCAGACCCCTAGGTTTACATATCTGAAGGAAATTACTTGTGATTTTTCAAGTAAGTGTAAAATTTCCTCCCAAGGTAACTTGCTATCTTCACCTCTATATTTAGAAGAGACAAGAATTCAATTTTTGAAAGAACACTATTTCTGTTAGCAGTTAGGAAAGAGGGCCATTTCTACACAGAAGGCCAATCTGGAAAAAAAAAAGGGGGGGGGGTGGGTGGGTGGCTTAAGCATTCCTAGGAATAGGTTTTTAAATCCCTGGCTTATGCACATAGTAAAGATGAAAAAGAAGGTAGAGATAAGGGATCTAGAAGTCTGATCTACTTATCCACCAGGAAAAGGGAGAAAATGCTCTTCTTTTCTACCCCTTCTATTTCCTTTCCCTTTTAACTTTACCTTCCAGAATGGAAAGCCAATACTGAGAGGAGAGATACTAGTCTGAACTTGAATAGCTGAAGAAGTTATGTTAGAAGAGACGGATCTGGCCAAAAACATAAATCGTTTTTAATTTGCTGCCTTCCAAACACATTCTGACATCTCTCCTCAGCCATTGGCAACCTACTACCCCACCGCCAAAGAGTTATAGGCAGCCTGCTGGGGAATTTCAGTGACACATCAACCATTCACCCGCCCTTGGCAAAGTACACACCCACACCTTCCTACCTCCATCTTGTTCAGCCTGGTCCTGAAGGCACCCACAAGGCATACCTTCCAACAGAATCAGTCTTTCACCAACAGTCCCAAGCCCAAAATTCCCCTTCCTGCCCACTTCAGGCATCAATACATTCTCATGCTTTATCTGATCTTGGTTATCAGGTCTGATGAAAAATGAGACCCAGCTTATTTACATCTTAGAAAGGAGTTTGTTAACCAAAATGTATCTCTTGGAAATGGGATATGATTTGTTAGGCTTCAAATTACTCCACATTGATTTTGTCCCATCTAGTAATAAAGAGTGAAAAGTAACATGCATCACCTACCATCACTTACTCAGCTGAACACAGGTGTAGCCTTATGTTAGCTTAGCAAGTGACTTATATCAGTGGCATGGAGCCCAACCAAAACTAAGAACCAATACTGTGCTTTCATTGGGTAATACATATGTCCAAACTCATCAAATTTATACATTAAACATGTACACTTTTTTATATATCAATTATACTTCAACAAAATGTTTTTTTTTAAGCCATCACTTAAAAAGAATTGAGATTTGACCAGCAAATTCTTCAGACCCTGACAGGAAGTACAGGAAGTTCAGAAAGTACAGGAAGGTCAGGACTTCTGATACTACTACTACTACTAATAATAATAATAATATATATATATATATATATATTAGCTGATGTCATAATATTACATTACAATGTACTTTACATAGATGACCTCATTTAAAATATGCAATAATCCTGACAGAAATTGCTAATATTGCAATTTCAGGAAGCAGGAAAATTCTATTTTAACTAATCCTTCAAGTGTAAATGAACTTACTCTAGCGTTCTACTCTTAAGACTAGAAAGATGGGATTTGGGGCAAGACTCATAATTAGAGTGGGTGGGCCTTTTCCTTGACACACCACCCCCACAGGCAGTTACCTTCCCCTTCCTGCAGCAGACAGGCCGCATAACATTCCACACACAGGACCAAATTATTTCACATTGCTTTCAGCAACTACCTGAAGAGACATATGGTTAAAACAGCCTTTTATAATCATTTCTCAACAATTCTCACAATACTGCATTTACAGAATGCATTGCACTTAAATAAGGGTCCTTTGGTTGAAACTTCTAGGCAAGAGATACTGTCTCAAACACACCAGTACTGTGGCCTTCCTAGAATAGTCATTTATAATTATAGGTATTTATTAAAACAAAGACCATTTTGTCTGGTAATAAAAGCCAAGTCAAGGTATGAGAATTTAATCTCCAATAACCATGGACAGGATAATCCTGAGCATGTATCCACAACTGAAATACTATAGAACACACCCAAATCAAATTCTCCTGGATGGTAACTCTCAAGAGAAACCAACCTGAAGTGTTTTATTATTGCTTACACTTCTGCATGAGAATTTCTGTGACCCATTAATTTGTTGAACTTGCTGATTATTGCCTAACAAGAAAGTGTTCAGGGTATAAAGTAGAGAATCAAGGAGTGTTTCCATTTTATAGATGATTTAGAGAAGAAAAACATAAATGAATAAAAGAGGAAAAAAGATAAAAAATATAAAAAGATAAAAAAGAGGAAAGTGGGAAAACCTTCTCAGGAAAGATATTTGTCTTAAGCCACATTTCCTCCAGAACTTGATTTCCATCTCCTGTCTCCTTGTAAAGGATTAACTTTGAAAATCCCTGTTGTACAATGAGTGTGAAAGGTTTTTTAGAGGCAGAGACTTGACTGAGCAGTCCTCTTTCTTTTCTATTTCATTGTGATAAGAACACTTAACATGAAATCTACCCTCTTAAATTTTTAAGTGTACAAGACAATATTGTTGACTATAGATACATTATAAATCAGACCTCTAGAATTTATTCATCTTGCTTAACTGAAACATTATGCTTGTTGATGAGTAATTCCCTATTTCTCCCTCCCCAACCCCTAGCAATCACCATTCCACCCGGATTCCCTGAATTTGACTATTTAAAAATACTTCATATAAGTGGACTCATGCAGTATTTGTCCTTCTCTGATTGCCTTATTTCATTTAGCATAATGTTCCCAGGGGGTTCATCCATGATATCATATATTACAGATCTTCCTTCTTTTTTAAGGCTGGATAATATTCTAGTGTGTGTGTGTGTGTGTGTGTGTGTGTGTGTGTGTGTGTGTGTGTGTGTGTATGTACACACACCATGTTTTTTTATTCATCTATCAATGGACATTTAGGCTGTTTCCACATTCAGACAGATGTGAATAGTGCTACAATAAAATGGAAGTGCAAATACCTCTTTGAAATGCAGATTTTCATTATTTTGAATAAATATCAAAAATTGGCATTGCTGGATCATATGGTACTTCTATATTTACTTTCGAACAACCTCATACTGTTTTCCATAGCAGCTATACCATTTTGCATTCCCACCAACAGTGTACAAGGGTTCCAATTTCTCTACATCCTTGGAGCCAACACCTTCCTTTGTTTTTTGACAACAGCCATCCTGACAGATGTGAGGTGATAGCTCATTGTGGTTTTGATTCGCATTAAATGCCAATGGCATTTTCTACAAAAATAAAAAAAATAATTCTAAAATTCATTTGGAATCAAAAAAGACTACAATCAATCACATCAATACTTAATTTTTTAATGTTTACTTTTATTTTTGAGAGAGAGACAATGTGAGCAGGGGAGAGGTAGAGAGAGACACACACACAAAATCCAAAGCAGGCTCCAGCCTCTGAGTTGTCAGCACAGAGTCCAATGCAGGGCTTGAACCCATGAACCAAAAGATCATGACGTGAGCCAAAGTCAGACGCTTAACCAAGTGAACCACCCAGGTGCCCCATCCACATCAATCTTTAAAAAGAAGAACAAAGCTGGGGCATTATACTTCCTGACTTCAAAATACATTACCATGCTGCAACAATAAAAACAGTATGGTACTGGCATATAGACAGATATGGAACCTATGGAACAGAATAGAGCCCAGAAATAAATCCAAGCATATAACAACATCAACAAGGGTAACAAGAATACACATGGGGAAAGAATAGTCTCTTCAACAAATGGTGTTGGGAAAACTGGATATCCACATGTAAAAGAATAAAATTGGACCCTAATCTGACATCACATAAAATAATCAGCTCAAAATGAATTAAAGACTTAAATGTAAGATTTGAAACTGTGTAACTCCTAGAAGGAAATAGGGAAAAACTTCATGGCATTGGTCTTGGCAATGATTTCAAGAATATGAAATCAAAAGCATGGACAACAAAAACAAAAGTAAACAAGTGGGGCTACATGAAACTAAAAACATTCTGCACTGTAAAGCAAACCATCAACAGAGTGAAAAGGCAACTTACAGGATGGGAGAAAATATTTTTGAAGCATATATCTGACAAGGGATTAATATCCAAAACATATAAGAAACTCATACAACTCAAGAGCAAAAGAAACAAAACCCAGAAGTGCCCCCCACCAAAAAAGTGGAAAAAACCTGAATAGACATTTCTCAAAAGAAAATAGGTTCTTCTTGTTCCACCTTTTACATTACATTTAGAAGATTTGTCTGTAAGTTGAAATATCAACCTGTTATTTTAATGTTTTAAAATATCAACCTGATATTTTAATGTTTTGAGAATCTCTTAAACTTTGACAATTGTCAGCTCTTTCAAGATAGGAACTTTTCCATTTTTCTAATGCCCAGGCCTGTAACAGTGCCTGACATGCAGGAATGGAATAATTATTTGATGGATTTACTTGATTCAAAATTAACTTGATTCTAGATTATCTGGCCTATGACCTCACACAATAAAAGGAGAAGCTTGCTGGGGTATAACAAATTAGCACAGTAGTTAACAGACTCAGAACTTTCAAGTCCTTTCCAAGCATCGTAAGGAGGATGTTACTGATTAATAAATCAACATGACATACTTCTTGCTCTAAAGACAAGGGAAATTATGCTCAAAAAACTTCAGAAAACATAATACAAATAATTAAAGTAGCCATGCATATACCAAGGGAAGCTTAACAATTAAGTTCTTTGTTGCTGACCATGGTTACTGTGTGTGGGCAAGATGAATACCTGAGGTCAACAGATAGAATATTATTACCAAATTTTTCTCAACTTGTCCAAATAGAAATCAACAAGATCTCTGGAATCTGTAAAACTTCTGTGTTCTGCCTTCAGGAGTAAATCTAATCTTTTCATTTTATTTCATTCTTAATTTTAAAGAATGTGGTTTTCATCACTCTATACTTAATGACATCTGAAGCATACAGCAGTCCTGAGGAAAAAGAGGGACAGATTTCCCTCCGCAAGGCACCTATTTTGAGGAATACATCTTTTCCTGGAACATAAGCACATATATTTGACATAACTGTCTTCAACCTAAAAATTAGAATACATGGAAATTTACCCCCCTCTACTATTCAGGCAAAAATAAAAACCAGTTAATTCTCCCTTCATGTTTGCCTTTTCTCCACACTGCCACTGCTACTTTGCAAAAGCCAGTCCTTATTACCTCAAGAATGATTCTGGCAAGGAGATTTCTAGTTAACTCATTTTTCCCCCAGGCTCTCCTGTAGACCACGTCTGCATAGCTGTAAGTTCCTTAAAGGTAGGCACCACATTTACTCATTTGTATTCCAAGTATCTTGTGCAACCTCTAACACACAGTGAGGCTCCTTTAATGTTTGATGACTGAATGAGCAACTGAGTTTCCTACATATTACTTATTGTGTCATTCCTCTGCTCAGATCTTATTAATGGCTGATTACAGTTTACCTCATCAAAATCTATTTGATTGTCATCATTCACAGATTTCATATTTGTGAATTTGCCTACTCACAAAAATTTATTTGTAACCTCAAAATCAATACTCAGGCACTTTAAAGATAATTCATAGACATGCATAGAGCAACAAAAAATTTGAATCATCCATCATTTGTTTCCAGCTGAAAATGAACAAAGAGACACTCTGCCTTCTTATTTCAGCTCTCAGACTAAACAACTGTCCTTTTGTGGTCTACATAGTACCATGTTTTTCATATCTTTGTCATGTTTGTTGATAATTTTGTTGTTTAAAATGGGTCTCAAGCATAGCGTTGAAGTGCTGTCTAATGTTCCTAAGCACAAGAACACTGTGATGTACCTTATGAAGAAAAGACATGTTAGATAATCCCTGTTCAGGATGAGCTGTTGGCCATAAGTTAAATGTTACTGAATCAACAATATACATTAAATATAATACCTGTCTTTAAGCAAAAACACACAAAAAACAAGCTTAGGTATTGATAAGTTGAAGAAAATGTTACCAGAGGTTCATGGGAACCTTTCACTGTATTTCCCCTATAAGCAATGGTTCAGTATTGCTAATTCAATGTTTGCGGTGACTGTATAGAATGTATTTACCATGAATAACTAGAATTAACTGTAAATTATCTCTAATTGCTTCTCAGGGACCTTAGTAATCTCTGTGTACTATGCCTATTACCTCAGCCCTCCTTACTTCAGCAGAAAGTATGCAGTCCAGTCACCTCGCCACTGTCAGACCATGCCTCTTTGGTGGATGATTCCTCTATGAATTATTTCATGTTCTTCCAACACATGGACTAATCAAAGTCCCCTCATATTACACCTGTTCCATGAAGTCCTGACAGAGTTCCATCCCATGAATACTCTTATCTTTGAATCTTTAATGTAACTGCCCTTGTCTGTCATCACAGCACTTAACATTTAACCACAAGCAATCTTGATTTATTCCCTATTTCATTAGTGTTATTTGTTACCCAGTTTGATTACAATCACTTTGAAAGCAATTACTTAGTTCATATTATATCACTTCCATTTATTTATGCTTATTTATATATATATATATATATATATATAAATAAGCATATATTTATATATATTTATATATGTTTATATATATATTTTATATAAATATATATATAATATATTTTATATATTTATATATATTTTTATATATATATTTATATAAGCATATATATATTCCCACCCAATAATGTCTATGTGGTTTTAACCTGCCTTTTTTCATATCATTAAGGAATGATAGAGCTATAAAAAGTCTCAAAACTCCTCTAGGCCACTCATCTAATGAATAGATAAGGAAACCAAGAACTAGCAAGTGATTTGTCCAAAAACATGTCATTTGTGTGTGAGAAGCAGAAGTTGGCGTCATGATTCCCAACAGTGCACATTTCCCACTGCTCTAGACAGCTGTGATGGCACTCCTTCTATTGTCATTTTTAAATATAAACAAAGTTCTCCAATACTTACGCTTATGAAAATGAAAAATAGGAATCAAATGAATGATGAATTATCATTCTATAAAGTTGTCATAATCATCTGTGTACAGATACATGAAACAACTGGGGAAAAATAATAGCTACACAGTTCCGTGAGAGATGCATTGCTAACAAGATTTTATTTTCATATTAAGTGATTATGTTTCAAATTATTCCTGTTTTGGTCACTTGTATGCTACTTACTTGTTATATTTAAGTCTTACAGTCACAGGACACTTTAAAAAACAGGGGTGCCTGGGTGGCTCAGCCAGATGAGCATCAGGCTCTTGATCTTGGCTCAGGTCTGTGAGCACAGAGCCTGCTTGGGAATCTTTCTCTCTCCCTCTCTTTCTGTCCCTCCCCTACTTGCTTTCTCTCAAAACAGATAAAAACAATAAAAACAAACAAAAACAAAAAACAAAAAAAACAAATAAAAATAAACTT
This sequence comes from Panthera uncia, assembly GCF_023721935.1. Classification (NCBI taxonomy): domain Eukaryota; kingdom Metazoa; phylum Chordata; class Mammalia; order Carnivora; family Felidae; genus Panthera; species Panthera uncia. The sequence goes on along the minus strand of NC_064810.1, from coordinate 48,808,752 downwards.
AAAAAAATTTTTAAATAATCTGGGGGCAGCTGAGTGGCTCAGTTGGAAAAGCATCCAACTCTTGATTTCAACTCAGGTCATGATCTCACAGTTCTTAAGTTCAAGCCCCACATGGGGCTCTGTGCTGTCAGCACACACCCTGCTTAGGATTCTCTCTCTGGCCCTCCCCTGCTTGTGCTTTCGCTTTCACTTTCTCGCTCTCTCTCTCTCTCTATCTCTCTCTTACTCTCTCAAAATAAATTAAAAAAATAAACATTTAAAAACTAAATTAAAAAAAATTTTTGTGCTTGCTATTTTTGTGATAGCAATTATGACTAAGGTAGTTAAACTTTCAAAAATAAGACACTACGTTAGGATAAAATAGGAAGGAAGAGTGTAATAGAAATATAAGTTCAAGGAGCTAACAAACTGACACCAGAGAGAGGGACCAAGATGATTATGTAGGAAGCTCCTGAACTTCCTTCCTCCTATGGACACACTAAACGTACAGCTACATATGACACAATTCCCTCCAACAGAAATCCAGAAACTGGATAACTGATGGCCACAAATGGAGTGAATGAAAAAACACCCACATGGAAACATGTAGTAGAGGCTTAAAGATACTCTTGCCATAACCCCACCTCCACCATAGTACCATACAATTGGGAGGGAACCCCCAACTTCCAGCTTTTCCCTTAAGAACGAAGGGTTTGAATCACACATCTAAGCATCTAACTTTCCCAACTTATTCTGACTACCATCTGAGATATGGGCTGTCAAAACACTTGGCTCTGAACAACAACAGAACTTGAGTCCATAAGACCCACAGGACTATAGCAAAGAGCCAGTTCTTAATGGGTGTGAACACTCAGAGTGCTCATCCCCCAGTGCTCAGCACAAAAGGGACAGGTAAAAATGTCCTTATCCCAGTCTTTCCCTGGAAAGGGTTTGAATGTATACTTTACAATCTGCTGCCTATGGTCCAACTTCTAATCAGCATGTGTCTGGGGGCTCAGATCCTCCACAGAGTTCCTGGGAGATTGTGCCCACTTGTGTTGTCTTCTCCCTCCAGGTCATTCCAACAATATAACTAAGTCACTAGCATCTCTCTAGATGGAGCTTGTACACATCTGCTGCCCCAGCTTTTGCAGCTGCCACCAGAGAAACAGGCCACCAGATTGCCTATTTCTGATAGCCAAAGGGGCTTGCATTCAAGAGTACCAAAGGACTGTAGCAAACAAAGAAGCCATTCTTGATGGGCAGGTGAGTGCTCACCACAGGGCTCAGAACAAAAGAGTGGGCAAAAGCAACAGTGCCCCTCTCCCAGTATTTCGTGGGAAAGGGTTTGATGGCATATTTCATAAGCTGTGGCTTGAGGGTCCAGCTTCTAATTAGCACACATCTAGGTACTGATTACAATCTTCACTGGAGCCTGAAATGAGCTGGTGAACATTTTCCCCACCTTCTCCCTCCTGCTCACTCAAAACAAAACAAAAACAAAAGCAAAACACCCAAGTCACCAGTATGTCCTTAGATAAAGCTTGTGCACATATCTAGCACTCCAACTTTTCTGGCTGCAACTCGAGGGACCAGTGCCCAAATTACCTAGGTCTGATAGCGAACAAGGCTCATGTTCATGAGTCCCAGAGGACTACAGCAAACAAAGCAGACTTGACAAAGCCAAGCCCCCACAGCTACACACTCAGGCTCGGTGCAGAGGTAGCAGACAAAAATGCAAAAATGCCCATCTCCCAGTTTCCCAGATGCTGCCTGAGGGTTTGTCTCATAATCAGACTACATCTAGGTACTGACTGCAACCCTTCCCTTTGACACACTAATGGGTCTTGGTGCACCATATCTGCTGGGAGCCACCAAGAACAAAGATGGCAGCTTGGACAATCACAAAGTTGTGAGAGACAACCAGAAGCTCAGTCTGGGCTAATTGACAAGGTTCACCTCTTACACAAGCCCACTATGTCAAGGCTGGAAGGGGTGGCTGTTTTATCTAATGCACAGGAACCAACACAGAGAGTCAAGGAAAATGAAGAAACATAAAATGTGAAGAGGGAAATATAAAGCCACAGAGCTCTTGTATGCGTTAAAAGTTATCCACTTAAAATAGACTGCTATAACTAAAACAGTTTTTAATTTTTTTCATTACATTTGCAACTCTTTAAACATAGGAAAAATTATAGGCATCAGCTTCAAAATATATGAAGAGGTAGTGTTAGCCAAGTATTTTAAGCAGTACATGAGCAAAAATGTTTGACCGTCACTGCTCTAAGCTGCCTGAAGTTGTATCTTGGCTAACGGCTCTCAGATTGTTGAGTGTGGCTTGTTTGATTGCCACCTGCCCCAACAACACAAACCTCGCACTTGCCTCATTGGATTCGCCTTCTGTAGAGCAGTTCACGTGAACTCCCCCAGACTTTAGTAGGAATAGCAGAGCAAAACAAAACAAAACATACCCTCAAAAATTGATATGGTAAACTAGTAACCTAGAGAGACATGAGAATGTGGGTGGGGAGAGTTCTGAGAGGAAGTATGAAACCCTGAGCATCTCATGCCCAGCAAGCAGGCTAGGGTGATGAAGACAATAAACCCCAACTTTAAAGACTGTTTTACAAAAGCTGCCTTGCATCCAGCTAAGCAGGACTTCTGAGATCAGGAGGTAGGATGGAAGACAGAACTCTTCCATCAGGGAGGATCAAAGAGTGAGGAAGGGATCTGAAGTCTCCCAAGGCACGTAACATACAACTTGGTGCAAACTTAAGTCTCCCTTTTCCAGGCCTAGAAATCATCACTTGGCTATGTTATTATTCTAGCCAGAATGCTTTTTTAAATACAAAATTCTTCATTTCCCTAACTTAAAACCTTTCTCTGACTTCGTATAACTTCAAACATCCAAACTCTAACTTAGTATGCAAGTGCTTTATGGTCTGGCCCCTGCCCTCCTCTCTAAACTCTTATCTCAACCCTCATAGGAAACATTCTACATCTGCTCTAGCCTTCCCCAGCGACCAGCAGATCTCAGCTGTGTCTGACTATTGGCCCAACTCAATGATTATAAAGTGCTAGTGTGCCTGCCTAGAAAGCTCTTCCTACTTCCTCACCTGTCCAATTCCTCTTCTTTCAAGACATAATTCAAACACCATCTTCAAGGCCTCAAATTTTTATTTTTCCCCCTTCTATGTGCCCTCAGAGCAACACTAATCCAGCATTTATGTTGTGCTATATTCATTTATTCATTCACTTGCTAGGTCTCCTTCTAATTTCCTAACAGGCAAGACTAGCACCCTAGAAGTAAATCAACGAGTGAAAGAGAAAACGAATTAATATATAAATTTTAAAAATTAATTATATACAAGTAACAAGGAGATAGAGGACTTGGGATACAAAATAACAATATGTGAGGAAGCAGTAAGATTGGGGTGGAAACTGAAGAGATAGAGGGAAGCAATGGGCTCTTCCTGCCTGTTTCCCACCATAACACATAGGCCTCTCTCCCTGCTCAGGTGCTATGGGCTGTGGTAACAGACTCACAGGGCTCAAAACCCAGCCCTGCCACTTATTAGCATTGTGACCTGCTATAAATTACTACTCATCTCTAAGCCCCAGATTCCTCATCTCTGAAATGGAAATCATTGTATTGACCTCCACATAGAGTTGTTATGAAGATTAAATCATATAATGTTATGAAGATAAATCAAGATAAGTGTGATAGACCTGACACAGTGCTTTGTACATAAAAAACACACAATACACGTTAGCAGAGAATACCTTTCTAGCTGATGTTGAGGAATAGAAGAAGCAGCTTTTTCTCAGCTCCCTAAAGCACATGGCCTGGGCTAGGACATTGGACAATGTGATATGAAGTCACTGTTTGATTCAGGACATTTTAGTTCGGTGCTAAATGCCACAGACCAAACTCAAATCAGCAATGTCATCATCATTTGAACCTATTCTTTAACTGAAAGGTAACAGCAATTATAAATTGGGGTTCAGGTCAAGAAGATTTTGATATGTTAACTATATTAATGACATAGTTTTAATGTTTTGCCTTTAGAAAGAAAGAAAAAAAGAAAAAAAAGTCATATGAGATTGCCACCTGAAAGATCTAAAGAAGTTCCAGCCCCACAGCAAAAGAATCTTCACTTAAGGAAGCCTCAACTTCTCAAGCCTCCTGAATTGCCAACAAGTTCTGCTCTAATGAACAATAAGAGTGTCTGCCTATTGACCCAACCACTAGGTTGGATTAGGAGGTAAAATATTATCCAATAGGATTAATTATTATATCACATTGTACCAGATGCCTCTTCCATGCATCAGTTCTGTTGTTCAGTCATATATTAAAAATCATTGTCTTGACATTCTAAATACACTGCCTGATTATTGGTTCCTGGCAGCAGTGGCTGATGGCAGTGACTGGGTTACATAATATCTGCACCTAGTTGCACAACTAGTCACAATATTTCATGTTTGCCCTGAAGAATGTCATATTCACCAGACTGATCTCTTCATTATTTACTTACCATATTTCAGTTTCCCTCTCTTTATGCCTTTGCTTACTCTCTTCCCTCCACCCAAAATCACCTTTCTTCCTATCTAATTATTCAAATTCTAGAAGCCTTTTAAGGTTAAGTCAACTGCTCCTTTTGTGTGTCAATAACCCAAGCAAAAAACAGTTTGCTTCTGAATTTTCACTGCACTTTATTTTCTGTGCAGTGCTTTATGCTTGACATCTGTCTTTTCTTTACCAGCACAATGCTTTATACACTACTGGCACTAAAGATTTATTGAAGGCAGGAACTAGTGATCCACTACAACTAAGGCTACCATAGATCACCTGATAATACAAACAGACATCTTATCTTAATGAAAAGAAAACACTTCACTCCTTATGAGGAAATCCTGCTTCTTAGCCAATACCTAAACTCACTTCCTGCTCATGTGTCTCCCAAAGGGCTTGTGAAGGAGACTCTAGGCAGAATGTACTCTAGAATTATTCTCTGGCTTATTACTAAAAGAGTTTGCCATGGTCTCACTTCTTGGCTACTGAAACACCGCCCTAAGTAGTGGCAACAAAATTCAGAATTAGGGAAATCTGAAAATGATGGGTTTAAGTGGCTGCTTTGGACTGAATGAAGAGCAAAGATCCTTTCCATTGTCTCCTTTCTTGACAGATTACTCATTTACAGAAGTAAGTCATGGCCAGGCTAGAGATGACCTAGCACTAGGTCAGGGTAAAAATTAGGATGATAATAAAGAATATTTATATGGACTCAGTATTAGATGATATTAAGGAATTATTTTCAATTTTGACAGGCTGAGTAACAGCATATAGAAATATAGAAGACTTAATCAGAGACATGCCACAAAATGACATGATTTCTAGGATCTGCTTTGAAATATTCAAGAGCAAAAAGGAGGAATGGAGAGGATATACTAAGATTGGCAAACTGTTGAAAAATTTTTGATTTATTATTACATAGAAGCTCATTATACTATGCTGTGTACTTTTGTATGCTAAAACATGGAGCCAATAAAAGTTCTAAAAGAAAACTCTTTTAAGGCAACGGTTATTTCCATATAGCTCATCTCCAAACAAGATGTTTGCCTGAAATGACAAATGGGGGGGGTGGGATTTTTATTATCTAGATCACCAGTCTGTGCCATTTGATTTAATTCAGACTACTCGACATCATTGCTATTATGTTGTCTTAGGTCAGAAAACATAATCTGGACAAGATATCTCCAGAACTGACTAGGCAACATACTTCAGGAAAGGGAACATTCCAGTTACATTAAACTTTAAAAAACCTGGGGCATCTGGGTGGCTCAGTCAGCTAAGCGACCAACTTCAGCTCAGATCATAATCTCGCAGCTCATGAGTTCCAGCCACATGTCAGGCTCCGTGCTGGTGGTACAGAATCTGCCTGGGATTCTCTCTCTCCCTCTTTTTTCTCACTCTGTCTCTCTATCCCTTCCCCACTTGTATGGTCTCTCAAAAAAAAAAAAAAAAACACTCTTAGTAAGCCCCTTTATTATCTGCTACTTGCATAGAAAGAATTTTACAGTCTGGCTGCCTAAAAGTGTTTCAGCAGATTAAGGCATTGTGAAGTGGAGCTAAGCTAAATTTTAAAAAGCCAGCAAAAACTTTAAAACTGGCATCAGCCTACATTTTCACATTCCTCTGTACATCTCTGTATATCAGGCCATTATAGACCTCAAATCCTTCAGGAAAATCATCTAATTCAGTATTTCCCAAATATGTTTATAGAACTGAGATATTATTAACCATGACCTGAAAAAAGGACTTCATAGTCAAATGAAGCTGGAGAAATTCTGGGTCACACAAAGTTCAAGTATCTCTTTACTTTGGGACTTTCTAGAGTCCTCAGTATGATAATAGGTATTCTAATTCTTCAAGAAGGGAAATATCATAAGACCAATACAATGTTCAGAAATCATCTTGCAGAATTAGTGCTCCAAAAATATATTGATGACTATGATCTGAAATTATACCCAGGTACACACATACACAGAGATATGAACATACTAGGAGATATGAGTGAACCATTTTTTTTCAAATTTCAAATCAAATGATTCAAATCATTCATTGATCTGAACAAGTATTATGCCTAGCTTCAGAATATAATGAAGGTACCCCACCACTATCCAAATGACAGTCTAACTAGTTTAGTCAAAAAGTGAGTTAAGGTCCTGAAAACAGAATCTGCAAGTCAGAAATGCTAACAAGTAATTTCAAATATCACAGCACGTTTAAAGAGTCTTAACTAGTTGTCAGAACTGGCTAGGAAAAAGGCATACCCAGCTAATACCTGCAGCCTTTGATGAGAAAATTCTGTGTCATCTTGATGCTGAGGTGGACAGTATGTATATTTACAGAAAGTCACTGGTGACCAGTCTAGCTCTTCAAAGGCATGGGCCTTTGTCTTCTACTGAAGACAAAATTATAATACATACAAAGATATTAACTCATGGATTTTCATGTTTTTCATTCTCTTTTTCTTACAGTTTTATCTCTTCCCCACATAGCCCAATCAGCCTTTACCTGGATCTTCCCACTGTAGTCTGGGTGCCAGCCTCAGCTCTACTGATGCTATTGCTGAAACAGAGTCTAAGAGAGAACTAGGTTAATAATGGTTGCCGAGTCAACTGTAATAGCTACTGGGGCAAGAAGTGAGAGTCAAATATAAGCCTATGAAACTGAGATAAACGAAAAGTTAGGTGCAATCCTACAGGATGTAGGAACAAAGCTGAGGTTGAGGAGTAGAGGATGAATTTCAATATTGCCAGAGCTGAGATCCAACCCTGAAAATAATCTGGTACATTTGGAGGGATAGAGATTGAGAAAGGGGGCAAAAACAGGCAGAAGCCTCAAAAACCACCATCAAACTTAATTTGTTACAACAAATGGGAGCCTTTAGTCATGGTAGGCCAAACAACAGGTCATCTGCAAGCGTAGTTGAAGCCTTCTTATGCTATTGCCCACTTGCTATTCTTCAAAGCACAACGTATCTATAAATAACCTCTTCTGAGGTTTTCTAGAATCATCCACATTGAGAGAAAATACTTGGAGGTCATAATAAGAATGATATGAATTGGATCTTTGTCTTTTTGGAACAAACGTCCTGATATGGATGAACTGGAAATGATTAATGCTTTTCTTCTTTCCTTGCCAAAAGACAGGCATTTGTTTAATTGAATAGAGACAGAAAGTCTATTCTCCATATATGGAATGAAATCCAAGCTACCTTTTTATAGGCAGGAAGAATTAAACTCCCAGCAGATTATCTATGGAAGTATGCCAATGTTGGAATAACAACACTCTCCTAGTGGTTTTCCATGAACTAGTTACATGCCAAATACAAAACTGGTTCAAGTGAACCCTCTGTACCAGAACTCCATGGATACCACAAAGATACAAGCATGAGAACAAAACATAAATATGGAGAAGTGAAAAGAGGTAGCGTGGAAGAAAATAATAAAATAATTTAATAGGAGATGTAGATCCAAAGAAGATGTTTCATTTATTTTTTGGTAGAATATTGAAATCCTGGCTGAGTCTGACCATGCTGTTATGAAGGCAGCAGTCTCTGTACCCCGTCTTTCTGCCTAGGCTGCTTGCCTTTGTGGTCACACCTTATTCTTACACTCATGAAAATTTAATCCGACTAGACTTTTTGCACAGAACCCCTGTTTACTTAGTACAGATTATGTTACAATCAGTATTAAAAGAATGAGTAATCAAATTAATGTGTAGTTGAATATTTATCCTTTTTACTTTTCCAATGCCTTCCTTAGTTATCTTTTTTATGTTTAATTTTTACCATTCATTTTGCAGTTTGCAGGTTCTGTGTGGACAACTCTATTTTGGTGTGGTTAAAAAAACAAAATTCAACTGAAGACATTTTAAAGATCTTATTGGCTTTTATTCAACCATTAATGAATTGGGCAGCATCCCATCTAGCAGAAAGAAAAGAGCTCTAAGGAAGACTTTCATAGACAGAAGGGGGCAGGAACAAGGAAATTATACTTGCAAAAAGGGGATTGGTATGTGATCACTTTCCTTTATCAGGCGCCAGGGGTCTAACAGGCAGATTACCTCTCGTGCTGACCAGGTCGTTTCTGACAGACTGGTTTAAGATTCCATTTCTGGAAGGGGCCAAAAGTATAATGAAGTCTCAGTTTGGTGACATGGGGCTTAGCATAAGCGACTCCACTGTGGGTCTGTTGTCTTGTTTTTAACAGTACATAATGAGAGAGATTTTACTAATTATTTGTACTCTGTGTATTCTAGCTCTTTTCTGAGCTTTTTTTCTATCTTTCATATTCACTGAAAACCCAAAAAATGTATAGGTCATTTTACCACTGCATTTGTTAATGAAATTCAACAAAATCTTTCTTATAAATCCCTCCTTTTCCTACTTTGCATGAGTTTATAAGCCACAATGTCAACGTTGTCTTAACTTAAATCTTAATTGAAAAGGACCATAATACATTTTTCACGAATGCATATTTGCTCTTTTTATAAGCAATTAAAACAATATTATAAAAATATAAAAAAGATGAATATCACCTGAGGTCTAGCACCCAGAGATTTCCAGTGTTAACATTTTGCTGAACATACATCCCAAAGTATCTTTGTGTCTATTGATACATATGGAAATATACAGTTTTATATGCAGGAGACCTTTCTACTCAGGCTGTTTGAAACAGTATTTTTTTTTTATTTGCCTATATCCTGGGCATTGTGCCATATTGACAAATACAGAACTCCCACAAGGCTGAGTGTGATCTGGCCCTGCCTACCCCTCTAAGCTCATCTGAAACTTCTCTCCCCTTTACTCATCCCACTTCATCTGGTCTCTTTGTTATTCTTCAGGCACACGAAACTTCTTCCTACCAGAGGGCCTTTCTATTTTGTGTTCCCATGTGCTTGCCATGCCCTTCCTCCAGTTCTTTCTTTGACAGACCACACGTTGGTTACTCATGTTACTCATGTCTGAGCTCTAACGTACCTTCTCAGAGAGGTCTTCCACAATGACGGTCAGTTGGGGCCACCCAGTCACTCTGCATCTCATCACACAGAGCTGTTTTCATCATAACTGTAGCTCTGTTTGAAGTTAACTAACTTTTCAAATGACCAGGGCATTTTTAAATGACTCCGTTAAACAGCAATTAGGAGATGAATAAGCTGACCAACTAGCAATACTTCAAGAAAATCAAAATATTATCAGAACCTAAGACTTCAAGGACAATGAGCATTACTGTAGAATAACGTATGGATCATCAACAGAAAAAAGCAATGGAAACTTCCTCCAGAGCATAGCAAGAATCTTCACAGTTGTTGCCTGTAAAATTAAAGCCAGCCTCCCATAGCTTTTCTTATCATATTTACAAACTGTAAGAGAGTTGCTAAAAATCTAAATTTTAGGCAGCATAAGCTTCCAATCAGTTCAGTTAACTTTATATTAAAGATTTAAAGCCCAGCTGAAATGATGAGTCCACTGAGACATAAAAATAGTAACAAACTGCTTTTTTCCCTAAAAATATAATGACCAGTAAACATTCTGGCAATAGAATCTATAGTCAAATTCTATGCATAGTTGTAAATATAAATAATATTATCATGTGAGAAGAAATGTTCATCTCTTCAATGAGGAAAAATAATTTTTTTAGAAACATTTGGATATCATGATCTGTGCAATTGAAATCATGAATACCTTGGAAATCAGATGAAAAAAGAAGCTAGTGATTTTAAACTCTTTTAAAAAAGAGCATTTCATTTACTTTAATTTTTTTTAACGTTCATATATTTTTGAGACAGAGAGAGACAGATCATGAACAGGGGAGGAGCAGAGAGAGAGGGAGACACAGAATCTGAAACAGGCTCCAGGCTCTGAGCTGTCAGCACAGAGCCCGATGCGGGGCTCGAACTTACCGGCCGTGAGATCATGATCTGAGCCGAAGTCGGATGCTTAGCCGACCAAGCCACCCAGGCGCCCCTCATTTACTTTAAAATTAAAATTAAAATTACTGTTTTGAGGGTTTAATTGCTTCTCATTTATAAACCCTTGGAGTTCTAAGGCTATCATCTAGGAGTGTTCATTACTGCATCCTGAAAAATGTGACCATTAGCCACGAATGCTTGAAAATGTCTACAATAAGAAATAATTAGTAAAAAAAAAAAAATATTGCTTTAGGATTTGCCACAAAGTGCTTGTAGTTTATTTAACTGAAAAATGTATATTACAATTTAAAAGATATTTGAAAATTAAACATTTCTTTGTAATTTTTAGGCAATTTTTGATATATAGTTGGCCTTGATAACTATTAAATATGGACTTGTTACCTTTATCCAGAACTTGAACCCATTAAAGGAGTAAAGCATTGTTAATTTCATGATTTTATAGGCAGTTCACTTGTGGAAGTACCTGCTGTAATTCAGGTATTGCATTGAGCATTCTGAGAATGCCATGAAATTAAATGGTGAGATTAATAATTTTGGAGATGGTTGTTTTGTGCTTCAAGGGGAAAATGATTTTTCTGCCTTTTTATTAAGCACATTACAAGGACTCCAGACTTCAGGGGTCTTCCCTTTACTGCCCAAATAACAATAATCAAAGTCTCTCAATCTACTCATACAACAAGATCTTCAATCTTTTATAGGCTCCTCTTTCCAAATATTTTTAAGCATTCCAATGACTGCATATACACATTCCCCAAATCTGTGTAGGCTGTTACACATCCAGTGTCAATTTAAGCAGATGCCCCAGGGATTTCTGGTGCTGTACCTCCCAAAAGCCCAGGCTTCTCTACAGAAGACTAAGACATTATAAAGGGAAAAATCAAGTCAGACAAAGAAAGCTTAATATTGTGTATCAGTTATTTCTACTCTCATAGATAACTGGTCATATCTCTTCACTAGAAGTCTCTCAACTGGCCTTCTCCCTCTTTCATGTCACAGCTGGTTGCAATTTTCAAGGTCCATCTCACATCTCATGGAAAGAAGTACCCCAAAGGGGCCCTCAGCTTCCATTGCTCTCCCACTTAATCAGCATGAGATCATAAAATTTTCAGTAACACCATTCTGCCCACAAGAGAGTCAAGGTTTTCTGTTTTAGAACAGCTAAGTTTCAGGGGTGCCTGGGTGGCTCAGTTGGTTAAGCATCCAACTTTGGCTCAGGTCATGATCTCAGGTTTGTGGGTTTGAGCCCTGTATCAGGCTCTGTGCTGACAGCTCAGAGTCTGGAGCCTGCTTTGAATTCTGTGTCTCCCTCTCTTCCTGCCCTTCCCCTGCTCATACTCTGTCTCTCTCTCTCTGTGTCACTCAGAATAAATAAACATTTTTTTTTTTAAAAAATAGCTAAGCTTCTCCTTGTCCCTAACTTTTCCACTCTAGAATGGTATTTTGGATTTATCCATGGATAACTTGAAGGGGCCCAAAAGAAAAGCATAACCCTGACCCAGAGATACATTATGCCTCTACTCTTAGAGCAATACAGAAAAACACTATCAGCTTTAAAATAATAACCTGATAGCTACAATGAATGAATTAGATCTATAATATGGATAAATACAGAAACTAAAAGAATATTGTAGAAAAATATAGTATGAAATAATTTATTTAGATATATTTTATATAAATATAAAAATGAGCAGTAATTATATAGAAACATAAGCAGGGAGACTCTTCACCAATCTTAAAATATTAGTTGTCTCTGGGGGAAGAGACAAGAATGTGACTGGGAATGTGATTCAAGTGGATCTTTAACTCTACAAGATTGTATTTTCCAAAAGAAAATGAAAATAAATAGGGCAAAATATTAACATCTTATAAATCTACATGGTAGATAAGTGAATGAATAAATGTATGTAGCAGTTCTGGTTCTAGTATTTGCAGAGTTGCTCACAGTAAAGAAAACTTCTCATAGTTAACAACCATAAACTCTAGATAAGCTATGAGAAACAATTATTCAAAGTCACTGTAGAGTGACCAGAAGTAGGTAGAAAATGGAAGAAGGAATTACACTGTATCTAATCTCCGTATATAAGGTTTTACCATTTAGGATATTCCCAGTCTGCATGGCTCACCTAGAATTTAAGCAGAAACCTACAAGCTTGTTGGTTTGAGCTGTCAGAGGACAGAGATTGACTCCAAGGATCCAGTGGAAAATAAGAACTGGGAGGCTGAAAGAAGTTAGCAGAGATTTGATGTACTGTGCTCTATAAGGAAGAAGAGTATAAAGTCTGGAGTATGGGCTTAGTGAAAATCATGGGCTCCCCGCACACTTACACAAACGAACTGAAAACTAATCTTCTACCTGACAAACTTAAAGTCAAATTTCAATTCCTCATCCAGTTATTTAACTGCCTGCTATGCTATTATATACTAGGCACAGTGAATGATATATTACAAAGACTCTGGATTTTATTATCTTCCTCTGAACCATGCTGATTTGCTTTTCTATCAGGCAATTAAATTACTGAAGTGTGAAAGCACACATACAATGTCACAGTGGTGGTGGTAGTGGTGATGGCAGCAGTGGCTGGGCAGAAGGAGGGGAAGCCTTCTCTCTGGCCAGATGGCCTGATCCTTAGTGGAGCCAAGAATGTGCAAGGAATCCCATTGCTTTTTCCTCTCTATCCAATCACTGTTTAACCCCAGAAGCAGAGGAGAGACAGTTGTAGGAAATGTGATACAGAGTGGAGAGAGTAAAGACCTCACTTTTCTGCCAGAGGAACAGGGCAGAAGCATGGATACTAGGAACTAGAAAGTGTCAGGGACTCTAAAGATAGGATGGAGCTAGAAAAAAATGATTCCATAAAGTTGTGTGCAAACCTTAGGCTCACTTTAAAGCTGTGAGTGCATGGATCTAACTGCAAACAGCATAGCAAAGGTTTTGAGAACTGAACTATAAGGTAGATCATGGACTAGATCCCAGACTGGCCACTGGTAGTCCTCATACAAGACAGATCAGAAAAGCACTAGGCAGGCTTTGAAAACTCACCTGACATGGAGCCACGGACCACAGAAGGTGAGGAGGACCTGAACCAAACCAGGGTGATGGCCTGCTAAAAAAATTAAAAAAAAAAAATCCCATATGATTTAAACAAGACCTAGAGTCACATAACAGAATACATTCCAGAATTATTTGATGACATATAAAATACTAGGAAAATCTCGACATCTTGAAAAGGAATAGGAAATTGGCAAATACTAACCTCAAGATGATACGGATGTTGAAATCATAAGATAACACCTATAAAGCAGCTATTGTAACCAGGCTTCAAGAAGTAAAAGTAAGCACTCAGGAAATGAACAGAAGGATGGACAATATTAGCATAGAAACAGAATGTATGCAAAACAACCAAATGGAAGTTTCAGAAAAAAATATAACAAAAAAAGTTCACTTGGTGAGTTCAATAGCAAAATGGAGATGACAGTGGCAATCTTAGTAAACATAAAAACCGACATTATCTCATATGAACAAAAAGAGGAAAAATATTTTTAAAAAAATAAACAGAGCTTCAGGGGCCTATGGAACAAAATCAAGAGATCTAACATTCATACTATTTAAATACAAAAAAGAAGGAAAAGAATGAGATGCAAAGAAAAGTATTTGAATAATTAATGTCTGAAAACTTCCTAAATTTGGCAAAAGACATAAACTTATAGATTCAAGCTCAGTGAATCCCAAAACAGGATAAACTGAATAAAATTTATGCCCAGACATATGACCATGAAACTTCTAAAAAATAAGAACACAGTCTCTTGAAAGCAGCCAGAGAAAAACAATGTACTATGAGGAGGGGAAAAACAATTTGAAGGTCCATAGATTTCTCATGCCAACTGCCAACTCAGAATTCTAAATCCAGGGAAAATATCCTTCAAAAATGAAGAAGAAGAAAAAACATTATCAGATAACCAAAAACTAGAGGACCTTGCCAACAGCAGATCTCCTATGAAAGAAATGCCAAAGGGAGAGCTGAAGAAAGAAGGGAAAGGATCTCAAAGGGAAACTTGAAATTATGGAAGTGAAGAAAGATCAACAGAAGTGGGAACTATCTGGCTAAATATAAGACTATTTTTCTGCTATGTTCCTTAAATATTTACAATGGATGAAAGCAAAAATGATAACATTGCCCTTGAGGTCTCAATGTATGTCAGTATAATACATATGAAAATTACAACAGTAAGGGATCCGCTGGGTAATAAGATTTCTACATTCCATGTAAAGTGATAAAATATTATTCTAGGTAGATTGTGAAAAGTTAAGAATAAATATATTTTAATTTCTACTGCAACCATTAAAATACACACACAGAGACAGAGTCAAAAATTCAACAGACAAAAGAGAATACTAAAAAATATTCAATTATCACAAGAGACAGGAAAGTAGAAATAGAGGAACAAAAATCAGAGGAAAATAATAGAAAAAAATAATAATAAAACAGTAGACCTATCTGTTTTTAGCATATATAAATCCAAACCTAGAGTTACCTTAAAAGTAAATGTTTTAAATACATCAATTTTAAAATAGATATTTCAGAATGTACACAAGAAAAAAATACCCACAACTATATGCTACAATAAACCACTTTAAATATAATAACACAGGTAAATTAGAAGCAAAAGAATAGAAAAGATGAAGCATGCAAAGACTAATAAAAAAAAAGTAGGACTGGCTATTAATATCATAAAAAAGAAAGCTTAGAGCAAGGAAAAGTTATCAAGGGTAAAGAGAGACATTACGTAATGATTAAAGGGTTAATTCGCCAAAAAGACATAACAATCCTAAACATCTATTATCTAACAATAAAGCCTCAAAATACAGAAGACAAAAATTAATAGATTAAAAAGAGAAGTATTCAGTTGTAGTTGAATACTTCAACACTCTCATTCAATAATCAGTAGAACAAATAGATTTTTTAAATTAGCAAAGATACAGAAGAACAGAAAAATACTATTAACTACCTGGAGCAAATCAACATTTATAAAATTCAACCAAATGACAGAATACACATTCTGCTCAAATGCAGATGAAACATATTCCAAATTGGACCATACCCTGGGTAGAAACAAACTTTGACAAAGTTTTTTTCTAACGAAACCATACAAAATATGTTCTCTCATCATGAGATTAAACTAGAATTCATTAACAGGAAAATAACTAGAAAATCTGCAAATATCTGGTAATTAAACTACCCAACTCTAAATCTATGGATCAAAGAGGAAGTTATAAGGGAAATTGGAAAATATTCATGAACAGAACAAAAATGAAAATTCAACATATTAAAATTTGTGGAATACAAAGAAGTGTATAGGGGAATATTTATAACATTCAAAACATATTAGAAAAAAAGAAATTTCTCAAATCAACAATTTTAAAAGTTTGCCTTGAACTAGAAAAAGAAATACTAAAATATACCCAAAGTAAGAAAAATGAAGGAATAATAAACTGATAAAATTTAAACCAGAAAACAAACAAACCCAGAACTGATCCTTCGAAAATCATGATAAAATTAATAAACCTGTAACCAGACTGACGAAAAAAAGAAAAAAAAATATGTGGTAACAATACCATGGCCAAAAAAGTCGCTACAGACTCTGTAGACACCAAAAGGATAATGAATACTATAAACCACCCCACACATAAGTAGGACAAAATAGATGAAATACACCAATTTCTTAAAAAATACAAACTATACCAAAACTCACCTAACCATGGAATATATCATTTGAATGACTCTATATCTATTAAAGAAATTTAACTCATAGTTTATAAATCTCCAGGTGATTTCACTGGTAAATTGTACGAAAGATTTGAAGAAAAAATAATATCAATTCTACAGAAAGAAGAAGGAAGGAAGGAAGGAAGGAAGGAAGGAAGGAAGAAAGAAAGAAAAGAAAAGAACTTCCAGAAAATAGAGAGGAAGTAACACTTCCCAACTGATTCTGCAAGACCAGTCTTACCCTGATATCAAAACCAGAAAAAGACAGTAAAAGAAAATTGCAGACCAATATACCTAATGAACATAAACACAAAAATCTTTAACAAAATATTACAAATTAAATCTAGCAATATACAAAAAGAATAATATGCCACTACTAAGTGGGGTCGTTCCAAAAATGTAAGGTGGATTTACTATTTGAAAATCATCGTAATCGGTAGGGAGGGAAGATGGCGGCGTAGGAGGACGCTGGGCTCACCGCGCGTCCTGCTGATCACTTAGATTCCACCTACACCTGCCTAAAGAACCCAGAAAACAGCCAGAGGATTAGCAGAACGGAGTCTCCGGAGCCAAGCGCAGACGAGAGGCCCACGGAAGAGGGGCCCCTCCTGAAGTGGATCACCTAAGGAGAAGCGAGCTAAGCCTGCCCCTCCTGCCCCTGTGCACCTTGCCTACCCACCCCAGCTAATACGCCAGATCCCCAGCACCACAAGCCTGGCAGTGTGCAAGTAGCCAAGACGGGCCACGCCACCCCACAGTGAATCCCGCCCCTAGGAGAGGGGAAGAGAAGGCACACACCAGTCTGACTGTGGCCCCAGCGGTGGGCTGGGGGCAGACATCAGGTCGGACTGCGGCCCCGCCCACCAACTCCAGTTATACACCACAGCACAGGGGAAGTGCCCTGCAGGTCCTCACCACTCCAGGGACTATCCAAAATGACCAAACGGAAGAATTCCCCTCAGAAGAATCTCCAGGAAATAACAACAGCTAATGAACTGATCAAAAAGGATTTAAATAATATAACAGAAAGTGAATTTAGAATAATAGTCATAAAATTAATCGCTGGGCTTGAAAACAGTATACAGGACAGCAGAGAATCTCTTGCCACAGATATCATGGGACTAAGGAACAGTCACGAGGAGCTGAAAAGCGCTTTAAACGAAATGCAAAACAAAATGGAAACAACAACAGCTCAGATTGAAGAGGCAGAGGAGAGAATAGGCGAACTAGAAGATGAAGTTATGGAAAAAGAGGAAGCTGAGAGAAAGAGAGATAAAAAAATCCAGGAGTATGAGGGAAAAATTAGAGAACTAAGTGATACACTAAAAAGAAATAATATACGCATAATTGGTATCCCAGAGGAGGAAGAGAGAGGGAAAGGTGCTGAAGGGGTACTTGAAGAAATTATAGCTGAGAACTTCCCTGAACTGGGGAAGGAAAAAGGCATTGAAATCCAAGAGGCACAGAGAACTCCCTTCAGACGTAACTTGAATCGATCTTCTGCACGACATATCATAGTGAAACTGGCAAAATACAAGGATAAAGAGAAAATTCTGAAAGCAGCAAGGGATAAACGTGCCCTCACATATAAAGGGAGACCTATAAGACTCGTGACTGATCTCTCCTTTGAAACTTGGCAGGCCAGAAAGGCTTGGCACGATATCTACAGTGTGCTAAACAGAAAAAATATGCAGCCGAGAATCCTTTATCCAGCAAGTCTGTCATTTAGAATAGAAGGAGAGATAAAGGTCTTCCCAAACATACAAAAACTGAAGGAATTCGTCACCACTAAACCAGCCCTACAAGAGATCCTAAGGGGGATCCTGTGAGACAAAGTACCAGAGACATCACTACAAGCATAAGACATACAGACATCACAATGACTCTAAACCCGTATCTTTCTATAATAACACTGAATGTAAATGGATTAAATGCGCCAACCAAAAGACATAGGGTATCAGAATGGATAAAAAAACAAGACCCATCTATTTGCTGTCTACAAGAGACTCATTTTAGATCTGAGGACACCTTTAGATTGAGAGTGAGGGGATGGAGAACTATTTATCATGCTACTGGAAGCCAAAAGAAAGCTGGAGAAGCCATACTTATATCAGACAAACCAGACTTTAAATTAAAGGCTGTAACAAGAGATGAAGAAGGGCATTATATAATAATTACAGGGTCTATCCATCAGGAAGAGCTAACAATTATAAATGTCTATGCGCCGAATACCGGAGCCGCCAGATATATAAAACAATTACTCATAAACATAAGCAACCTTATTGATAAGAATGTGGTCATTGCAGGGGACTTTAACACCCCACTTACAGAAATGGATAGATCATCTAGACACACAGTCAATAAAGAAACAAGGGCCCTGAATGATACATTGGATCAGATGGACTTGACAGATCTATTTAGAACTCTGCATCCCAAAGCAACAGAAGATACTTTCTTCTCGAGTGCACATGGAACATTCTCCAAGATAGATCATATCCTGGGTCACAAAACAGCCCTTCATAAGTTTACAAGAATTGAAATTATAACATGCATACTTTCAGACCACAATGCTATGAAGCTTGAAATCAACCACAGGAAAAAGTCTGGAAAACCTCCAAAAGCATGGAGGTTAAAGAACACCCTACTAACGAATGAGTGGGTCAACCAGGCAATTAGAGAAGAAATTAAAAAATATATGGAAACAAACGAAAATGAAAATACAACAATCCAAATGCTTTGGGATGCAGCGAAGGCAGTCCTGAGAGGAAAATACATTGCAATCCAGGCCTATCTCAAGAAACAAGAAAAATCCCAAATACAAAATCTAACAGCACACCTAAAGGAAATAGAAGCAGAACAGCAAAGGCAGCCTAAACCCAGCAGAAGAAGAGAAATAATAAATATCAGAGCAGAAATAAACAATATAGAATCTAAAAAAATTGTAGAGCAGATCAATGAAACCAAGAGTTGGTTTTTTGAAAAAATAAACAAAATTAATAAACCTCTAGCCAGGCTTCTCAAAAAGAACAGGGAGATGACCCAAATAGAGAAAATCATGAATGAAAATGGAATTATTACAACCCATCCCTCAGAAATACAAGCAACTATCAGGGATACTATGAAAGATTATATGCCAACAAACTAGACAACCTGGAAGAAATGGACAAATTCCTAAGCGCCCACACATTTCCAAAACTCAAACAGGAGGAAATAGAAAACTTGAACATACCCACAACCAGTGAAGAAATTGAATCAGTTATCAAAAATCTCCCTACAAATAAGAGTCCAGGACCAGATGGCTTCCCAGGGGAGTTCTACCAGACGTTTAAAGCAGAGATAATACCTATCCTTCTCAAGCTTTCACAAAAAATATAAAGGGAAGGAAAACTTCCAGACTCATTCTATGAAGTCAGTATTACTTTGATTCCCAAACCAGACAGAGTCCCAGTGAAAAAAGAGAACTATAGGCCAATATCCCTGATGAATATGGATGCAAAAATTCTCACTAGCAAATTGAATTCAACAGCATATAAAAAGAATTATTCACCATGATCAAGTGGGATTCATTCCTGGGATGCAGGGCTGGTTCAACATTCGCAAATCGATCAACGTGATACATCACATTAACAAAAAAAAAGAGAAGAACCATATGATCCTGTCAATCGATGCAGAAAAGGCCTTTGACAAAATCCAGCACCCTTTCTTAATAAAAACCCTTGAGAAAGTTGGGATAGAAGGAACATACTTAAAGATCATAAAAGCCATTTATGAAAAGCCCACAGCTAACATCATCCTCAATGGGGAAAAACTGAGAGCTTTTTCCCTGAGATCAGGAACACGACAGGGATGCCCACTCTCACCGCTGTTGTTTAACATAGTGCTGGAAGTTCTAGCATCAGCAATCAGACAACAAAAGGAAATCAAAGGCATCCCAATTGGCAAAGATGAAGTCAAGCTTTCGCTTTTTGCAGATGACATGATATTATACATGGAAAATCCGATAGACTCCACCAAAAGTCTGCTAGAACTGATACATGAATTCAGCAAAGTTGCAGGATACAAAATCAATGTACAGAAATCAGTTGCATTCTTATACACTAACAAGGAAGCAACAGAAAGACAAATGAAGAAACTGATCCCATTCACAATTGCACCAAGAAGCATAAAATACCTAGGAATAAATCTAACCAAAGATGTAAAAGATCTGTATGCTGAAAACTATAGAAAGCTTATGCAGGTAATTGAAGAAGATATAAAGAAATGGAAAAACATTCCGTGCTCATGGATTGGAAGAATAAATATTGTCAAAATGTCAATACTACCCAAAGCTATCTACACATTCAATGCAATCCCAATCAAAATTGCACCAGCATTCTTCTCGAAACTAGAACAAGCAATCCTAAAATTCATATGGAACCACAAAAGGCCCCGAATAGCCAAAGTAATTTTGAAGAAGAAGACCAAAGCAGGAGGCATCACAATCGCAGACTTTAGCCTCTACTACGAAGCTGTCATCATCAAGACAGCATGGTATTGGCATAAAAACAGACACATAGACCAATGGAATAGAATAGAAACCCCAGAACTAGACCCACAAACGTATGGCCAACTCATCTTTGACAAAGCAGGAAAGAACATCCAATGGAAAAAAGACAGTCTCTTTAACAAATGGTGCTGGGAGAACTGGACAGCAACATGCAGAAGGTTGAAACTAGACCACTTTCTCACACCATTCACAAAAATAAACTCAAAATGGATAAAGGACCTGAATGTGAGACAGGAAACCATCAAAACCTTAGAGGAGAAAGCAGGAAAAGACCTCTCTGACCTCAGCCGTAGCAATCTCTTACTCGGCACATCCCCAAAGGCAAGGGAATTAAAAGCAAAAGTGAATTACTGGGACCTTATGAAGATAAAAAGCTTCTGCACAGCAAAGGAAACAATCAACAAAATTAAAAGGCAACCAACGGAATGGGAAAAGATATTTGCAAATGACATATCGGACAAAGGGCTAGTATCCAAAATCTATAAAGAGCTCACCAAACTCCACACCCGAAAAACAAATAACCCAGTGAAGAAATGAGCAGAAAACATGAATAGACACTTCTCTAAAGAAGACATCCGGATGGCCAACAGGCACATGAAAAGATGCTCAATGTCACTCCTCATCAGGGAAATACAAATCAAAACCACACTCACATATCACCTCACGCCAGTCAGAGTGGCCAAAATGAAGAAATCAGGAGACTATAGATGCTGGAGAGGATGTGGAGAAACGGGAACCCTCTTGCACTGTTGGTGGGAATGCAAATTCGTGCAGCCGCTCTGGAAAGCAGTGTGGAGGTTCCTCAGAAAATTAAAAATAGACCTACCCTATGACCCAGCAATAGCACTGCTAGGAATTTATCCAAGGGATACAGGAGTACTGATGCATAGGGGCACTTGTACCCCAATGTTTATAGCAGCACTCTCAACAATAGCCAAATTATGGAAAGAGCCTAAATGTCCATCAACTGATGAATGGATAAAGAAATTGTGGTTTATATACACAATGGAATACTACGTGGCAATGAGAAAAAATGAAATATGGCCTTTTGTAGCAACGTGGATGGAACTGGAGAGTGTGATGCTAAGTGAAATAAGCCATACAGAGAAAGACAGATACCATATGGTTTCACTCTTATGTGGATCCTGAGAAACGTAACAGAAACCCATGGGGGAGGGGAAGGAAAAAAAAAAAAAAAGAGGTTAGAGTGGGAGAGAGCCAAAGCATAAGAGACTGTTAAAAACTGAGAACAAACTGAGGGTTGATGGGGGGTGGGAGGGAGGGCAGGGTGGGTGATGGGTATTGAGGAGGGCACCTTTTGGGATGAGCACTGGGTGTTGTATGGAAACCAATTTGACTGTAAATTTCATATATTAAAAAATAAATAAAAAAAAAAGAAAATCATCGAAATCCATCATATTAACCAGTTAAAACACACACACACACACACACACACACACACACACACACACACGCGCGCGCGCAAACACACACCCCACATGATCACATCAGTTAATGTAGAAAAAGCATTTGACAAAATTTAAATGTATTTTATGATAATAACTCACAGAAAACCACAAATAGAGGGGAACTTTCTTAACCTGACAGAAGGCATCTACAAAAATCCCACATCACACTCAGTGGTAAAGACTGAATGTTTTCCTTCTAAGATCAGGTACAAGGCAAAGACTTCTACTCTTACCCCTCCTATTCAGAATGTTACTGTATGCTCTAGCCGGTGCAATGGGAGGGACGGAGGGACGGAGGGTCGGAGGAGGGACGGAGGGTCAGAGGAGGGACGGAGGGAGGAAGGAAGGAAGGAAGTTAGTTAAAACATACAGATTAGAAATAGAGAAATAAAACTGTTCCTATTTACAAATGAAATGATTGCTAGAAAATTTGAGGAAATTTTTTTTCAAGGTTGGGTGAGGCTCTTAAAACTAAATTTATCAAGATCTCAGCAGACAAAGTCAACATTCAAATAATAATAGTATTTCTAAATGGTAATAATAAAAAATTAGACACTGAAGTTTTTTAAATATCTTATTCAACAGGTCCAATAAATAAAAATGAAAGAAACAGATATGAATCTTTTAAAACTTTGTGTAGAATCTGTATGCAAAAATCTGCAGAACATTAATGAAAAAATAGTGTTAAGTAAATGGAGATGTATGACAAATAGTACCCAGAAATAAAAAAGAACAAAGTACTGATGCATGCAACAACATGGATGAATTTTTAAAGCCTGTTGAATGAAAGCAGTCAGACAAAAAGGAAAACATTTTTTTATTTTGCTTGTTGACAAAAAAATCAATCTATTTCTCAGAACAATGGATGCCTTACAGAGAGTAGGGATTATCTGAAAGGAGGCATAGGGGACTTTCAGGAGTGATGGAAATGTTCTTCATCTTGATTTGTGTGGTAGTTACACAAATGGATTCACCCACTAAAACCCATTCAGTTTTACAATTAAGATCTATGAATTTTACCTTAAATCAAATTTATCTCAAACATTTAATAATCTGTTCCTGTTTCTAGAAACCTTGGAGCCCAGACTCTAAAAGCCTTATTACAAACACATCTACATAGTTTATTACTGAACATCCCAAGAATATATTCTCATGCCCTAATAACCTACCCTACCAGGCCTCCATAAGAAGTTACATACTCTGAAGACGATTTTCTAGGCTATTTTTTCCATAGAAACAATGTTTAATTACACAATTAAGGCTTTTTTTTTAAGTTTGGGGTCTGGGATTAATTTGGGGTCCTTCTAACTTCATAAATATTCTGAAGTAGATTCTCAATAAAATTTCAAACAAGTCTGAATAGGGAACTGTCCATGCAAGAAGCCAGAAGAGGTAGAAAAACTCAAACTGGTAATTTGGACATAGCCCCTGATTTAGAGTTTAAAAATGGATGGAACTTCTCAAGAATTCTGTGTAGCTGGTGAATCTATAAAGACAACACAAGAGTGATAGCACAGTTTATGAAGGCAGCTGATAAGTGTCACCAAAAAGGATCCAGCACCTCCACTGACCTCAAGGCAATTTTCAGAGAGTTCTCGGTCATAACTTACACATAAATGAAACTCGAATTCTGATGCACATACTCTGTGATGTCAGGAATCTGTGAAAAATGAGTAAAGGAATAAGTTTCACACTTGGTTTTGACATAGTACAGAACAGGAATACCAGCTCAAGATGGCAAGATGATTCATGATCCAAGCCAATTAATTCAGAGGAAATTTCACAGTCATGAGTGATCACAGCAATTTAAGAACTCCAGATATATGCAGAAATTTTGGGGCAGAGAGGTTTCACATGTTATGAAATAGGGAGTTGACAAAATTCTATCTCTGGGATAACCATCTAGCATAGGAAGGATGTGCCAGATATCACCAGATTAATTAATGTGAACATTAATTAGAAGAACATTCCAAAATTCCAAAGGGAATGCTTTCTCCTGAACAATACCAAAAGATTGTTGTAGCTTAGGCTGCTTTTATGTATATACGTATAGATAGATAGACAGATAGATAGATAGATAGATAGATAAAGTTTATTTTTGAGAGGGGGGGTGCGCACATGAGAAGGAGAGGGGCAGAAAGGGTGGAGCAGGGGGGACAAAGTATCTGAAATGGGCTCTGTGTCAACAACCGAAAGCCTGGTGCAGGGCTTGAACCCACAAACCATGATTGATGATCTGTCACGAACCCATGAGATCATGACCTGAGCCGAAGTGAGACACCCAACCAACTGAGCCACACAGGTGCCCCTGGCTTAGTCTGTCTTAATGAGATAATTTGCATTCTTATGTAGGTTCTATGGCCCCCAACAGCCACCAAGTGATTTAGGCGAAATTTCTGGTGCCAGTTAATTAATACTGTCTGAACAGCTCAGCCTTGATTAAAAAACACTCAATCAAAAAATACTTTCATTATTCATCCTAGTAACACCAGGAAGAAAAATTCTATTTGTATGCCTATATGTTCAACTATCACTAAAAGAGAGGTTGTTGGGTTTGTTTGATTAATTGCCTGTTCCAAAGTGTGGCAATACTTCTGAGGGCAGTGGGGAGAATGTCCTTGGGCTCCACCCCATTTGAGGTCCAGTGAATATGATTGTGGCCCTTGTAAATGCCTTGATCTTAGGCTTCAGCAGCCAAGAGTAATGATCAAAATTCTGAAAGAAAAATTTATAGCAAAACTTGCAATTACTTATTTGTAAAAGTAATTATAGCCTTTCTTGAATATTAAGCAAAGAATCCCCTTTCTGACAATTCTGAATCAATATTCTCCTTTTTGTCATTTACCTATGTTCATAGAAGTAAAATAAGATTATGAAGGACATGGAAAATCTAATCAATATGGTTTACTTTGGTCAATCTATTTAATCTGCATAAATATTTCATGATATAAGTTAATTTGCTAAATATAATATAACTTGCAATTGATAAACTACGTGTTGCCTAGAAATACAAAGTGATACCACATGAAATGCATCTTTGGTTTCCCCCATACGTTGCCTTTCTTTAATTTTTCCCCACCCCACCCCCACCATCCTTCATCTAGACATGCATTATCAAATACAGGAACCACTATCTACCTCTGGCTATCTAAATTTTAATTCAAATTAGCAAAATTAAATAAAATTTAAAATTCATTTTCTCAATCACACCAGTCACATTTCAAGTGCTCAACAGTCAGTAGTGTCACGTGGCTGAATTACCGTACTGAACAGTGCAAATACAGAACACTTTCATCACTGCAGAAAGTTCTAATGCACAATATTGGTCTAGACTTAAGAGTTTTGCTGTCCCCTGTCTGGCAAGGATTCTCCATACCTAGGCTATGCCTTCCCAAGCATCTCTTCATGTTCTTCTTCCTTACACTTCTCTTACCTTCCTAGCTTCCCTGAGCCTTCTCATGGCAACCCCGTAGAAAGTACTGTTTTGTAATTCCTTTCTTGAGGACCTTCCTCTCAAATTAATTAACTTGATAAACTGATCTGTAGTTGGGTTATTTATAGATGTACAGAGTTGGTGTGTTCTTCCTCCAAAGTAACCCATTTCTATTTTAGCAGAAAGCTCCTGCAGATATCATGCATTTACACAACGGGTTAACTCTGAAAGTGGTGTCTTCTACCTGGAAACTTTGGTGAACAGACCTCAAAAAGCAAGAGCCCTCAGAATACCTTTCCTAGTGATGAGAGAAACAAAGGCAAGAGAAATGTAGCTAAAATGAAATCTCCTTACAGCCTGTAGCCCTCTGATAGACACTTGAAACATGCAGAGCATGACCATTCTCAAGGAATGCATGTCTGCCTTCGTGCCTTATTTTTGTTTTATTAAAGACTTAAAGAAACCTTATCTTAATAGCAGCTAGCCCCTCAAGGTGTTGAAAGCCTTGCTTCCAAATTCCTTAGAGACTTAGGCTATTCCCTAACCCCCACTTAATTAAAAAGTATATAATCAGGGGCACCTGGATGGCTCAGTCAGTTAAGTGTCAGACTTCAGCTTAAGTCATGATCTACAGTTCATGGGTTTGAGCCCCATGTCGGGCTCTATGCTGGCAGCTCAGGGCCTGGATCCTGCTTCGGATTCTGTATCTGCCTCTCTCTCTCTCTCTTTCTCTCTGCTCCTCCCCTGCTCTCTCTCGCTCTGTTTCACGCGCTCTCAAAAATAAACATTTTTTTAATAAGTATATAATCAGTCCCTCCTCACAATCCCAGTGCAGCTGTTTCTGCCCATGGGGTCCTATCCCTACGCTACAAAATCACCTTTTTGCACCAAAAACGTCTCAAGAATTCTTTCTTAGCCATTTGCTCATGAACCCTACTTTGTAATTTCATCACTAGCACATATTCTGTTGGCCTATCTACCCACACTAGCCTTGGGTCACTATGTTGTTTTGTCTCTTAAGAGTCCTGGGCTGTGCCTAAGTGTTAGCACAAAAGAGGCAGTGCTATGCATCTGGCAAGGAATAGGAATAGTAGGTCAAAAGAAATATGTTTGTTTTGCTTGTAACTATGAAAATTGTTAGCGTCCAGGGTGGGGCTTTGGTATCATAATTCATTTACTCTTTGTCTACCCTAGGATCCGTGCCAAGTCATCACACTAACAACAATTAACAGCAAAATAAGAGATAATATAAGGTTCTTAGTAATTGTTTGGCAAAGGTTCCCTTCTCCCGCAACTCAGGGCTCTGATAAAAACTGAACCAGCTTAGGCCAGGAGACATAAAAAGGGAGAGGGGAAGGGGGAGGGGAAGGAAATGAAAGAACATTTCTGACCCGTTAAGTAAGAGAAGATCAGGTGTGCAGACAGACTCCAGTTTTCCCTGTGGGTCCATTAACTGTGTCAGTGAGATGCAATGGCTGCTGTGCCTGGGGGTACAGCTCTTCCTTGCCTCCTTACCACCAAGTGCAAGAAGTCAAGAGAAATCCCCACTCCTCAGAAGGCCCTAGCTCTCTTAACATGATCAAGAAAAAACAGGTAGAAGAGAGAAAAAATAGTCTGACCTGCTCAGGAGAAAGTCGCATGCCACACCCAATGTGCCACATTCTAGATTCAGCTTACTGCTTCCTCATGATGTCATTTAACTTCATCTTCTCTATATAGCAACTTTTGTATAACTAAACTATATCTTCTAGGAGAAAAATAATAAAATCAATGGCATCTCTTCAGTGTTTTGTTATTTTTTTTTTTTTTGGACTTCAGAGTTTTTGGGTTTTTTTTAATCTTTCATCAAAGTATTTGACGCACATACCTTTAATAGTGAAGTAGTGCTAAATAGTTTATTAACAAAAACTCCCCTGCCCCTCTGTATCTCTTTTTAGCTATTTCTTCTTGTAGTTACCTGAATATGTCCAAATGACATTTTTCTACTACTGTCACTTCAAAAACATTTTATTATGAAAAATGTCCAAAACATACAAAAGTTAGAGAGTAGTCTGATAAACCCACCCCATGTACCCATTGCTTACTTTCAGTTACTATCAACCCATAGTCAATTTTCAGTTCATCTGTATACCTATCCTCCTCAGTTGTATGTTTAAGCAAATATAAGATATATATTTGCTTTTTTTAACCCTAAATATCTAATTTTAACCCTAAATATCTCAATAAATATTAATACACATCACTAAAAAAAGACTTTTTAAAAATGTAATCATAATATCATTATTACACATCCAAATTTGACAATTATTCCTAAATATTATCAAAATCCAATTATTGAAGATATGTACCAATTTTCCTCATAATTCTTCTTTATATAAATCATAATACAAAAAACAAGGTGTCTTTTTTTCTGTTATTTAAAATCTCCTTTCTTTTTTAAATTTTTTTAATGTTTATTTATTTTTAAGAGAGAGAAAGAGAGAGTGTGAGCTAGGGAGGGGCAGAAAGAGAGAGGGAGACACAGAATCTGAAACAGGCTCCAGGCTCTGCGCTGTCAGCACAGAGCCCAACTTGGGGCTCAAATTCACAAACCGTGAGATCATGACCTGTGCTGAAGACTAACGCTTAATTAACTGAGCTACCCAGGTGCCCCTCTCCTTTCTTTTTTTAATCAATGGCAGTGGTTCTCAACTCCAACCAAGCTTGTCTGAGGACCACTTGGAAGTGAGGATGCAGAATTACAATGGCATCTACTGGGTAGAGATCAGTTATGCTGCTAAAAACCCTGAAACAAATAGCAAAGCCCCAACAACAAAGAATGACCTGGCCAAAATCTTGAAATGCACCAGTGAACTGAGCTTTTTTACCTCTAACATTTTTAATGTACAGTCTCTTGGCTTTTCTATATATATAATCATGTCATTTGAAAATAATTACAGCTTTTTTTGTCCTTGTCAAGAATCTGTATTTCTTGCTTTATTTTCATGCTGATTATACTGACTAGAATTTCCAAAATTGTGTTGATACTGAAAATATTTTTGTCCTACTCCAGACATTATCTGAGTAAGAATATGTTTAAGTTTTAAACAGCTAATGTGATTTTTAATAATTATTTCTAACATTTTCCCTCTTTTCTCTCAAACTAAGGCATGAAATTCAACTAATCAAAACTCTGGGTTTGTGACATACTTCTTATTGGTCCACAAAACTCTTTTCTGTTTATTTTGCTAAGGCTGTTTCTTCTATTCCTTCTCTACCAAGCGTTTAACAATCGATATTGAACTAAATCAAATTCCTTTGTATATTTATTAGTATAATTTTCCTCTTGTAATCTATTATTGGATTACTTTTTATGGTTCCACATTCCTAGATTAAATCCTACTTGGTTTTTGTGTATTATTTGTAGAATATTGTCATAATTTAGTTGGATACATTTTGTTCAGTTGATTTTTATTAATTATTTTGCATGAAATAAGCTGTCTTTACTTTTTTGTGGACTTTATCAGGTTTTGAATCAGAATAACACTCCTATTTTATTAAAGAAAAAATGGAGGTACAGAGAAATTGTATTTTGACAATTAGGTGGTGAACTACTGAGGCTGTACTGTTGAATTTTCTACTCTGGAAAGCTTTTAAAAGAAGCAAGTTAACCTTTACATTAAATGCTTTAGGGGCACTCTAGCCTTCAAGTAAACATTAAACTTTTTTTTAAGTTTATTTATTTGGGGGGGGGGGGCCGAGAGAGAGAGAGAGAGAGAGAGAGAGAGAAACAACCAGCAGGGGAGAGGCAGAGAAAGAAGGGGACTGAAAATCTGAAGCAGGCTCTGTGCTGATAGCAGGCTGACTTTGGCTCAGGTCATGATCTCACAGTTCATGAGTTCAAGCCCCCATCAGGCTCTATGCTGACAGCTCAGAGCCTGGAGCCTGCTTTGGATTCTGTGTCTCCCTCTCTTTCTGCCCTTCCCCCACTCACGCTCTGTTTCTCTGTGTCTGTCTCTCTCTCATAAATATTTTTTTTTAATTTAAATAAATAAAATTTAAAAAGTTGAATTACATCTTACTGCCCCAAGGAAGTTTTGCTTCCCTAATGAGCTATACCACATTGTTTCCCTTAAGTGAGACAGAGACTATGAAGAAAGTAACTCCACAGCCAAAACACCCCACGCAGGAAGGTTAACTAGAATTTCCGTATCTTTTTATAATCATTCTATAACTTAGGTTTGTTAAATTAACAATACTCACTGTTCCTGAAAGGAAGTATTTTTCTTTCAGCCCAGAATCTAGTTCTAGTCACTCAATCCCTAAAGCAGTTGTTTAAACGCTATTTACTTTGAGCCTCAATTTCTTTCTGCAGACCATCAAGCACCTTCACATTTAATGACAAGAACACACTCCACAGAAGGAAACTTCCTTATATCATCTTTGGGGTATTCCCCCAAAAAATACCTTCTATATTCATCTGTATTTCCACTTCTTTATCAGATTCTAACATTAGTAATTCTACTATACATTAGCTATTCTGTCTGTTCCCCAGTGGATGAGTTTACATTGGTATTGTGATTCATTTGAAATTTTAAGGGATTTGGGTCTGAAGGCTGAAGTCTAGTCTCTGTTCTTCTACTAATTAAGCCAAGCCCCATTTAATTTCTTCTTCGAATTTTAATAATAAGGTCCCCCTACCTATTTAACAAGTCGTCACAAGAAACAAGCGAGATGAGGTATATGAACATTCTTCAAAATATGTAAAAGGAAAATGCTAGTCATTATTTCAGCAAGCAGTAACTCAAAATAACAACAGCTGCCATTATTGGACACATTAATATGAGAGGTTCCATCCTAAGAACTTTACAAGCACCATCTCATTTAAGCCTCTCAAAAACAATGAGACAGATACTCTTAGTAGGTGAAGAATTACAGTGTTAAAAAACATAAATATTATTATCAAGGAAACAGAAATTATGGAGTTTAAACCTAGGTCCTCTGACTCCAGAATGGAAATCTTACCCTTTGCTCTCAAAAGCAAAGATGCCAAAGAATAATGCTACTTAGTATGGATGAAATATTAAATTAATGACGTCAGGCTACATGAAGTAAAAGGCTACCAACCTCCCATTTCCTTGTTTGTGACCCTTGCCTACAGGATACTGGATACATGCTATTTGCCTCTGCAAAGCTACTCTTCACTCTGCTCTGTGACCAGGAACGCTGGCCTGTATGTATGAACAGCATCAGTAGACCCATCACTTTCTGACTCTGGTTGGACTCAATCAAGAGACACACATTTTTAATTTGTGCTAGAAAAAAATCAAGAAAACATGCATAAATTTACAGGATATCCAAAAGTTACATAATTTACCTTTCTTACCCTTTCCATTTTTTTCTTAGTTTTTAGTATTGTTCCTCATTAAGCCTCACATCTCCAGAAATGTAAGTACACATAATTAGGGAGTTACATTATTTTTAAAAATACATATCAAAATCAGTATGCTTATTTTTATTGTATCCTTGATTATTAAATAATTACTTATAAATTCTGAACTTATAAGATTTGTAGATATATGGCTTAACTAGAAATATTAAGGAACCATGTGTTTTGTTACCATAAGATGAAGAATGGGTAGAACAAAACAGGGGACAGTCTAGTCTGATATTCTCTGGTTCAGCCAAATAGTCACTTTGACCTCACATTTTTGGAAGACCAGAGAATGTTCAGAGAAAAGGGACCCAAATGGTGAGAAAACATGAAATATATTAACACTGGTAAAAAATCCTGAGAGGGCTTAACCTGAAAAAAATAGAATTTTGAGAGGAGGAGGAAAAGAGTTGGCTTCAGTCTTAAAGTGTAGACAGAAGAAATTATGCTTGTTCCACACAGCCTTAGTATAATAAGAACCTTTTGAACAATAAATGCACAGTAATTGTTTTCAGCTCAATATAAGCATGCTTTGTGTCTCAAGATTGAGCTCCAGCCCAACACACCACTGTGGGGTCAGACCTGCCTGGTGAACTAAAGGGGAATGTCCAAGATTATTTGCAAAAGAGACGTAGGAACCTCCTATATCATCTTGTTCATGAAGAAGACAGTGGGCACAAAGATGCTGGTTCACAAACACAGCCTTCTTCAGCTGGGGAGAGAGTGGACTCTGAAAAATACAAGGTGACGTCTCCTGATCCAGTCCATGAGGGACTCACAACTACATTTTAAGAAAGAGAGGTGGGTAGGTAGATTGGTGACTACCGTAAGTAGCAACCAAAAGTACCATTTTCACTAACAATTCCGTAAGACTTTAGGGCTAGGCAGCACTGCTTTGGAGACATACTAACCAAAAGTTATTTAAAGGGGAAAAAAAATTTTTTTTCAAGTGACTCACAGCAGAGGAAGGGCAGTGGAACAACAAGACAAGGAACAAACAGAGGCCTCTTCATAGTAACTGAACATGACTCACTGGCCTTGTTTGTGAGGACATATGAGACACCTCCTGAGTACACCTCAGTATGTTAGAAGCTGGGGAATATTTTAGGTTAATGGAGTTTTCTAATACCAGATGAGGCATGACAAAGCAAAACTCGGGTTACTTAAAGATGAGCTCTTCTCCTAACTCTTCTCTTTTATCAAAATATGGAATAAGCTGCCTAGAGAACACTCTATCAGGTACCAGAGGGTACATCCTCGCACCTAACCCACCATTGACATAGAGTGGGTTATTAATAAATATTTGTTGAATGTGAATTCAAGACGTCTTACTGATAATTTTTCTCTCTCAAAAGTTTGAGGAAGCACAAAAGGGGATGCTTTATCTGTCATTCTCTTATTTTTCACTCAATTCCAATCAACAAGGAAGAACTGCTTAGTGAAGGAGAAGTGATAGGAACGTATTAAGAAGTTGTGAGCGCTCCTTGGAAACTGGTTGATTCCAGGGCTGGTGTGGGGAAAATACAAGAATAGCACAAAGCATCTTGTGGTGCTAGAAAATAAGAAATGTTCAAAATAAAGGATGCAGGCATGTGAAAAAGGCACAGGACCCTGAAAGAACATTCAATGGCCTTAACTGGAAAAACTTTATCAGAAAATTAAATAATACTGGGGTGCCTGGGTGGCTCAGTCGGTTAAGCGGCTGACTTCAGCTCAGGTCATGATCTCACGGTCCGTGAGTTCGAGCCCCGCGTCGGGCTCTGTGCTGACAGCTCAGAGCCTGGAGCCTGTTTCAGATTCTGTGTCTCCCTCTCTCTGACCCTCCCCCGTTCATGCTCTGTCTCTCTCTGTCTCAAAAATAAACAAACGTTAAAAAAAAAAATTAAAAAAAAAAAAAGAAAATTAAATAATACTAATATGGGCTAATGGCCTCAATAATAAAACTAATATCCATAAATCCATCCTAATATAAACATATGATTGAATAAATAAATACATAAATGGGGTAGAATAGCCCAAGGTTCCCTACAAAAGCATTTCATGAGCCATCACCTCACATCTACTGGAATGGCTATTTTCAAAAAGACAAGAGACAAGTGTGGGAGGATGTGGAGAAAAGGAAACCCTTGTGTACTTTTAGGAATGTAAATTGGTGCAACCACTATGAAAAGCAATATGGAGGCTCCTCAAAAAAATTAAAAATAGAAATACCATACAATCCAGTAATCCCACTTCTGGGGATATATCCAAAAGAAATGAAAACAATATCTTGAAGAGATATCTGCACCTCCATGTTCATTGCATAATTGCATGCAATAGCCAAGAGATGGAAACAACCTAAGGATCCACTGATGGATGAATAAATATGAGATAGATATAGATGATATAAATATAGATATATATTTTTTCCAGCCATTTTTAAAAAAGGAAATTCTGCCTTTTGCAATAATATGGGTGGACCTTGAGGGAATTATGCTAAACTCACAGATTGGAAGATACTATAGAAATGTGGTAACTAAATGTAATGAACAAACTTTGATTGGATCCTAGAATAAATAAAGAGGAAATTTGTGGAAAAAGTGGTGAAATCCAAATAAATTATATAATTCAGTTAATAGTAATTTACTTCTTTTTTTAAGTTTATTTATTTTGAGAGAGACAGAGAGAGTACAAGCAAGGAAAGGGCAGAGAGAGGGAGAGAGGGAGAATCCCAAGCAGGCTCCACATGGTCAGTGCACACAACCCAATGCAGGGCTTGAATTCAAGAACCATGAGATCATGACCTGAGCCACAATCAAGAGTCAGACATTCAACCAACTAAGCCACCCACGCACCCCAATAGTAATTTAGTTCTAAGGTTAATTTCTTAGTTTTGATCATTGTTTTATGGTTATGTAAGATGTGAAAGATAATCTAGGTGAGTAGTATATGGAAAGTCATTGGACTATTGCTGCAACTCTTCTATAAGTCTAAAATGATCTCAAAATAGAGAAGTTTAAAAATATATGATGAGCACATCCTAGAATCCCTAGGGCAGGAAGACTGGAACATTGGATAAAATTAGTACACACTCACTTACCATTGGGACAAGTTTCTAAAAGTTCAGAGAAAAGACAGACATGATCTCAGATCCAGAGATCCCAAAGGGAAAGTGATTCAAGAGAAAAAGTGGACCCTAATAAGAACAACAAAACATATGAGAAACTTCTGAATCATCTTCCTGCTTCTTCCTTCCCCCACTGCCAATCAACCACCTAACCCTATCAGTGCTGCCTCCCAAATGTCGCTCCAACAAAACCCCTCCTCTCAAGTTGGAATTTTCATCTTCCTCTTGACTAATGATTTCCCCTTCACAAGTTGTCCCAAGTCTAGCATATCCTAAGTTGATGTCACCAGAATTGTTTTTCTAAAAGAGGAATCTATTTCCCTTCTCTTGTCCAAGAACATTCAAGTTTTTTTTTCAAATTCCTTAACATAACATACAAGGTCCCTCACCATTTAGCTGCTGCTTAGCTTCATCCTGATGTCTGTTCACTCTGCCAAGAAGCACTCTGTACTCCAGCTGCAAACCTAGCTAGGAAGCCGAGAGCATATCAACTACTTGGGCTTCTGTCCATGGCATTTGCTCATGAATAATACCATATTACCCAGCTTCCCTGTCCTACAAACTCTTACTCATTCTTGCTTAAACATAATTTCTGTTTGGCAGAATTCTCTGATTTTTCACAACCTCATTTCCCATTCTACATGCCCTGCAAGCGGAATCAACCCTGGTCTCTCTGTTATGCTCCCCCAGGACCTCATAAATATCATTAATAAGCATGCACCTCACTGCATGTGGCTTGTAGTATAGGAATTTGATTATCTTAGTAGAGTTTAATTCCTATGATGGGAAGGCTCATGTCTAACTCACCTAGGAATCTCCAGCCCTGACTGAGGGCCTGGCACTTAAGAGCCAGTCAATATCACTGGATAGGTTGGACTGAATTAAAATATAATCAAAACTGATTCCCAGGGGATGCAAAAGGAACAGCAGTTAAAGAAATTTACATGGTTACTCATGTTCCTGCCAAACTCAAATTTCAAAATGGACTTCAAAAACCGAGGATGGATGGAGCAACAGGTGGCTCAGTCAGTTAGTCTTAGGACACTTGATTTTGGCTCAGGTCATGATCTCACAGTTCCTGGGACTAAGCCCCTTATCAGGCTCTGCATTGACAGCATGGAGCCTCTTGGGATTCTCTCTCTCCCTCTCTATGCCCCTTCCCGCTTACACGCACTCTCATGTTCTCTCTCTCTCCCTCCCTCAAAATAAATAAATAAACTTGAAATAAATAAATACATATATACATACATACATACATACACAAACACTAGGGGAGAAATAAAAATCTCATGGTTTCAGATGGAAATAAAAGAGTAGTATACAGCCACAAGTATTTTAGTAAAAGTGCTGTAGCCAGAATAATCTGGGTTTGAAAAACATAAACTCTATTGACAACAGAAAGGGTCCTATTAGCTACATCAACTTCAAGAAGAGTACATAAAGGGAAAGCTAACTGTTTGGGAAAGATGGAAATAATGCCAAAGATGAAAAGTAGAAACAAAATTATTACACTTTTTTGCTTACATCTTTTTTCTGTCAAGGAAAATGATGTTCACATTATAAGAAGGAGGAAAATCATGTTGAAGGAAATGATTAAAAAAGGTTGATTTGAAAGAAATAATTATTTAATCCAGATTCAATTATATCCCAGACTGAAAATAACTTGCTGGTATGAACCAGTGACACAAAATCACTGTCAGAAATCTTTAGGAAATTATGAGTGAAAAAAATTGCAACTCATAATCAGAGTAAGAGAGAGAAACCAGTGCATTCCAGGAACCATGAGTCTCCCAGCTTAATATTCAACTCCAATTAAATTATATAATAGTTATTAGATGGTTTGTCAGATATTGTAAAGTTGTGCTGTCCAATATCATGACCACTAGTCACATCTCACTATTTAAATTTAAATTCTTGAAAATTAAAAAAAATTAATATCACTTAATGAGTCACACTAGCCATATTTTAAGTGTTCAATAGTATGCAAACTGGTGCAGCTACTCTGAAAAACAATGTGGAGGTTCCTCAAAAAATTAAAAATAGATCTACCCTAACACCCAGCAATAGCACTGCTAGGAATTTGCCCAAGGGATACAGGAGTGCTGATGCACAGGGGCACTTGTACCCCAGTGTTTACAGCAGAAATTTCAACAATAGCCAAATTATGGAAAGAGCCTAAATGTCCATCAGCTGATGAATGGATAAAGAATATGTGGTATATTAACACAATGGAATATTACTGAGCCATCAAAAAGAATGAAACCTTGGGAGGAGCCAAGATGGTGGAACAGCATGGAAGTTTTTTGGGGGTCTGGTGTCCATGAAATACAGCCAGATCAACACTAAACCATTCTAGACACCTAAAAACATGATTTGAGGATTAATACAACAATCTGCACAACCTGAACTACAGAACTCAGCAGGTATGTGATACAGAGAGATAACCCAGGGGAGAGAGAAGCCATGGAGGGCAGGGAGCTGTTTTTGCTTGTGGAGAGAGAACGGAGATGGGGGAGAGTATGTGAAAAGCACCCCCCAAAAGCAGCTGGAGAGAAAGTGGAAAAAGCCGCAGAGACTGAAATAAAAAGGGAGAAAGGCGAGAGTTTAATTCCACCTCTACAATTAGGTGGGAGCACAGAGTCTGAAACTCCACAACTCAATACCTAGCAGTGCTCTGGTGGGAAAGGTGAACCCCCAGAAGTAAAGTGAGGTCTGGGGATACTTAGGCCACATGGGGAAAGTTGTTCCCCTGCTGGAAGGACATTTGGTAGATGCTGTACAGCCACCTGGTCCCAGCAGACTCCAGAGAACAATCACATTCACTGGTGCTGGAACAAGGTCATTAAGGGTGAAGCCTAGTGCCAGATGTCTGTTGTGCTTTTCCATAATCCCTGAAATGCTGTTGGTACATGATCGCATGAACTTTTTCTGGGGTGGGTTGGCATTCAGCCGCCGTCTCTGGACATCAGCAGCAGCATGGTCCTGCGAATATTCCTGCGTGTGGCTGGCATCCAGCCACTGCTCAGTAAGACCCTCCCACAGAAGGTCTGAGTGGGTCAAAGCTACAGTCCCTCAGAAGTGAGGGGTCGGGAAACACAGCCACATCTGAGATAAAACTCAGGAGGGAGGTGCCAGAGACAAAAAGGGGTGTATGATTGCCGATCGGGGAGAACAGAGTTCCGATACTAGAGACTGCGTACCTGGGTGATGCCATTTTCACCCCTCCCACGCATGCGCATACACACCTACAACTGCCACAACAATCCACCCCAGTAAGCTAAGCAGTGGCATCTAGTGGAGAATGGAGCCATTACATTAAGCCCCACCCACTGGGGCTCTTCAGGAACACCACAAGTCTCTCCGCCTGCCTAGTTTATGGACTATAAAGTGATTCATAGTTTGACTTCTAGGAGAAAACGATGTAATTTCAATCATATTTCAGTCTGTTTGCTGTTTGAACTATTCATTGTTTTTTCCTTTTTCTTTTCTTATTCTTAAATACAGAAAGAGAAAAAATTTATTTTTATTTTCCATTTTTATTAAAAATATTTTTCTTTAGTTTTTTTCTATTGTATTTTTTACTTCTTTGTAAATTTTTCAAATTCTATTTCGCTTCCATCATTTCATTTTATTCTATTTCATTGTATTCATTGTTTTAAATTTTCAAACATTTTCCATTTTTCTTTTCCTTTTTTTTTGTTTTTTTCCCCCATTTTTCTCTAATCTATCAATCTCCTTTCAACAACCAGACCAAAAAACGTCTAGAATCTAACATCCTTCATTTGATTTTTATGTGTGTGTTGTTTTTAATTTTAATTTTTTTTACCTGATTAATTCCTTCTTTTCCTTCAAAATGATGAAACAAAGGCATTCACCACAAAAGAAAGAGCACGAAGAAACAACAGTCAGGAACTTAACACAGATACAAGCAAGATGTTTGAACCAGATTTTAGAACACAATAATAAGAATACTACATGATGTCAAAAATAGATTAGAATCCCTTTCTATGGAGATAAAAGAAGTAAAAGCTAGTCAGAATGAAATTTAAAAATGCCATAACTGAGGTGCAATCTCGAATGGATGCCAAAGCAGCAAGAATGGATGACGCAGAGCAGAGAATCAGTGATATAGAGGACATCCTTATGGAGAATAATGAAGCAGAAAAAAAGAGGGAGACTAAGGCAAAAGAGCACGATTTAAGAATTAGAGATATCAGTGACTCATTAAAAAGGAACACCATTAGAATCATAGGGGTCCCAGAAGATGAAGAGAGAGAAAAATGGGTAGAAGGTTATGTGAGCAAATCATAGTGAAAAACTTTCCTAACCTAGGGAAAGACAAGGACATCAAAATCCAGGAAGCACAGAGAACTCCCATTAGATTCAACAAAAACCTACCATCAATAAGGCATATCATAGTCAAATTCACAAAATACTCAGGCAAGGAGAGAATCATGAAAACAGCAAGGGAATAAAAGTCCCTAACCTACAAGGGAAGACAGATCAGGTTTGCAGCAGATCTACCCACAGAAACTTGGCAAGCCAGAAAGGAGTGGCAGGATATATTCAATGTGCTGAGTAAGAAAAATATGCAGCCACGAATTCTTTATCCAGCAACAATATCATTCAAAATAAGAGAGATTAAAAGTTTCCCAGACAAACAAAAATTAAGGGAGTTAATTAATTTAAAAATTAAAGGAGACCCACTTTAGACCTAAAGACACCTTCAGATTGAAAGTAAGGGGATGGAGAACCATCTATCATGCTAATGGTCAACAAAAGAAAGCTGGAGTAGCCATACTTATATCAGACAATCTAGACTTTAAAATAAAGACTGTATCAAGAGATGCAGAAGGGCATTATATCATAATTAAGGGATCTATCCACCAAGAAGACCTAACAATTGTAAACATTTAGGCACCAAATGTGGAAGCACCCAAATATATAAACCAATTAATCACAAACATAAAGAAATTCATTGATAATAATACCACAATAGTAGGAGACTTCAACACCCCACTCACAGCAATGGACAGATCATCTAATCAAAAAATCAACAAAGAAAGAATGGCTTTGAATGACACACTGGACCAGATGAACTTAACAGATATATTCAGAACATTTCATCCTAAAGCAATGGAATATACATTCTTCTCCAGTGCACATGGAACATTCTCCAGACTAGACCACACCCTGGCACACAAATCAGCCCTAAATAAGTACAAAAAGATCGAGATCATACCATGCATATTTTCAGACCACAATGCTATGAAACTTGAAATCAACTACAAGAAAAAATTTGGAAAGGTAAGAAATACTTGGGGACTAAAGAACATCCTACTAAAGAATGAAGGGGCTAACTAAGCAGTTAAAGAAGAAATTAAAAAGTATATGGAAGTCAATGAAAATGATAGCACCACAACCCAAAACCTCTGGGATGCAGCAAAGGCGGTCATAAGAGGAAACTACATAGCAATCCAGGCCTTCCTAAAGAAGGAGGAAAGATCTCAGATACACAACCTAACCTTACGCCTTAGGAGCTGGAAAAAGAACAGCAAATAAAACCCAAAACCAGCAGAAGACAGGAAATAATAAAGATTAGAGCAGAAATTAATGCTATTGAAACAAACAAACAAAAAAAAAAAAACAGTAGAACAGATCAATGAAACCAGAATCTGGTTCTTTGAAAGAATTAACAAAATTGATAAACCACTTGCCAGTCTGATTGAGAAGAAAAAGGAAAGGACCCAAATAAGTAAAATCAAGAATGAAAGAGGAGAAATCACAACCAACACAACAGAAATAAAAACAATAATTAGAGAATATTATGAGCAATTATATGCCAATAAAATGAGCAATCTGGAAGAAATGGACAAATTCCTAGAAACACATACACTACCAAAACTGAAACAGGAAGAAACAGAAAATTTGAACAGACCCATAACCAGTCAGGAATCGAATTAGTAATAAAAAATCTGCCAAAAAACTAGAGTCCAGGGCCAAATGGCCTTTCCAGGGGAATTCTACCAAACATTTAAGGAAGAGTTAACACCTATTCTCCTGAAACTGTTCCAAAAAAAGGAAATGGAAGGAAAACTTCCAAACTCTTTTTATGAAGCCAGCATTACCCTGATTTCAAAACCAGACAGAGACCCCACTAAAAAGGAGAAGGATAGACCAATTTCCCTGATGAACATGGATGCAAAAATCCCCAACAAGATATTAACCAACTGGATCCAACAATACATTAAAAAAATTACTCACCACGACCAAGTGTGATTTATACTTGGGATGCAGGGCTGGTTCAATATCCACAAAACAATTAACATGATTCATCACATCAATGAAAGAAAGGACAAGAACCGTATGATCCTCTCAATAGATGCAGAGAAAGCATTTGACAAAATACAGCATCCTTTCTTGATAAAACCCTCAAGAAAACCCTCTAACCCTCAAGGGGTAGAAAGATCATACCTTGAGATGATAAAAGCCATATATGAGCGACCCAATGCTAATATCATCCTCAATGGGGAAAAACTGAGAGCTTTCCCCCTAAGGTCAGGAACAAGACAGGGATGTCCACTCTTGCCACTGTTATTCAAAATAGTATTGGAAGACTTAGCTTCTGCAATCAGACAGCACAAAGAAATAAAAGGCATCCAAATCAGCCAGGAGGAGGTCAACTTTCACTCTTCACAGATAACATGATACTCTATATGGAAAACCCAAAAGATTGCACCAAAAACTGCTAGAACTGATTCATGAATTCAGCAAAGTTGCAGGATATAAAATCAATGCATAGAAATCAATGCATTCCTATACACCAACAATGAAGCGACAGAGAAATCAAGGAATTGATCCCATTCACAGTTGCACAAAAAAACATAAAATACCTAGGACTAAATCTAACCAAAGAGGTGAAAAATATATACAATGAAAACTATATAAAGCTTATGAAAGAAATTAAAGAAGACAAAAAGAAATGGAAAAAGATTCCATGCTCCTGGATAGGAAGAACAAATATTGTTAAAATGTTGACACTACCCAAAGCAATATACATATTCAATGCGATCCCTATCAAAGTAACACCAGCATTCTTCACAGAGCTAGAACAAATACCCCTAAAATTTGTATGGAACCAGAAAAGACCCCAAATAGCCAAAGCAATCTTGAAAAAGAAAACCAAACCTGGAGGCATCACAATCCCAGACTTCAAGCTATACTATAAAGCTGTAATCATCAAGACAGTATGGTACTGGCACAAGAACAGACACTCAGATCAATGGAATAGAATAGAGAACCCAAAAATGGACCCATAAAGGTATGGGCAACTAATATTTGACA
Organism: Panthera uncia; assembly: GCF_023721935.1. NCBI lineage: Eukaryota > Metazoa > Chordata > Mammalia > Carnivora > Felidae > Panthera > Panthera uncia. The sequence goes on along the minus strand of NC_064810.1, from coordinate 48,767,196 downwards.
AAGCAGGAAAGAATATCCAGTGGAATAAAGACAGTCTCTTCAGCAAGTGGTGCTGGGAAAACTGGACAGCGACATGCAGAAGAACGAAGCTGGACCACTTTCTTACACCATACACAAAAATAACCTCAAAGTGGATGAAAGACCTAAATGTAAGACAGGAAACCATCAAAATCCTCGAGGAGAAAGCAGGCAAAAACCTCTTTGATCTTGGCCGCGGCAACTTCTTACTCAACGCATCTCCAGAGGCAAGGGAAACAAAAGCAAAAATGAACTACTGGGACCTCATCAAAATAAAAAGCTTTTGCACAGCGAAGGAAACAATCAGCAAAACTAAAAGGCAATCGACAGAATGGGAGAAGATATTTGCAAATGACATAGGTAAAGGGTTAGTATACAAAATCTACAAAGAACTTATCAAATTCAACACTCAAAAAACAAAGAATCCAGTGAAGAAATGGGCAAAAGACATGAATAGACACTTCTCCAAAGACATCCAGATGGCCAACTGACACATGAACAAATGCTCAACATCACTCATCATCAAGGAAATACAAATCAAAACCACAATGAGTTACCACCTTACACCTGTCAGAATGGCTAACATTAACAACCCAGGCAACAAGAGATATTGGCAAAGATGCGGAGAAAGAGGATTTTTTTTGTATTGTTGGTGGGAATGCAAGCTGGTGCAGCCACTCTGGAAAACAGTATGGAGGTTTCTCAAAAAACTAAAGATAGGACTACCCTATGACCCAGCAATGTCACTACTAGTCATTTATCCAAGGGATACAGGTGCGCTGTTTTGAAGGGGCACATGCACCCCATGTTTATAGCAGCACTATCAACAACAGCCAAAGTATGGAAAGAACCCAAATGTCTATCGATGGATGAAAGGATAAAGAAGATGTGGTGTATATATACAATGGAGTATTACTCGGCAATCAAAAAGAATGAATTCTTGCCATTTGCAACTACATGGATGGAACTGGAGGGTATTATGCTAAGTGAAATTAGAGAAAGACAAAAATCATATGACTTCACTCACATGAGGATTTCAGACGCGTAACAAATGAACAAAAGGGAAGGGAAACAAAAATAATATAAAAACAGGGAGGGCAACAAAACATAAGAGACTCTTAAATATGGAGAACAAACAAAGGGTTACCAGATGGGTTGTGGGAGGGGGAATGGGCTAAATGGGTAAGGGTCATTGAGGAATGTACTCCTGAAATCATTGTTGCACTATATGCTAACTAACTTGGATGTAAATTTTAAAAATATAAATAAAAATACAAAAAAGTAAATAAATAAAAGAATGAAACCTTGCCATTTCAATGACATGGATGGAGCTACAATGTATTACGTTAAGTGAAGCAAGTCAACCAGAGAAAGACAAATACCATATGATTTCACTCACATATGAAATTCAAGAAACAAAACAGATGAACATAAGGGAAGTGTGGGGAAAAAAGAGAAGAGAGAGAAACCGCAAGAGAGTCTTAATGATAAAGAACAAACTATGGGTTGACAGAGGGATGTGGGTGGGAGATGGGCTAGATGTGCAATGGGTATTAAGGAGGGCACTTGTGATGAGCACTGGGTGTTGTATATAAGTGATGAATCACTGAATTCTACTCCCAAAACCAATATTACACTGTATATTAAATAAAATTTAAATTAAAAAATTTTTAATTTTAAATTTAATAAAAAAGAAAAACCATAGGAATTCATAGATAGGTATCTATAAAAGAAGGAGTAGACAGCATATTATTGATGCAGAGAAGTTACAGGAGGTCAGATTTCCACTTAGCATAAGGAGAAAGAGCAAGTAAAAACTTTGTCAGACTCACAAAAACCTGCACACAAATGTTTATATCAGCTTTATTCATCATTGCCAAAACTTGGAACAAACCAAGATGTCCTTCAATTGGTGAATGGATAAATGAACTATGGTATATCCAGACAATAGAATGTTATTCAGTGCTAAAAACAAATGAACTATAAAGCCATGAAGAAACACAGAGGAACCTGAAATGCATCCTACTAAATAAAAGAAAACAATCTGAAAAGGCTACATATGTAGGACTCTACATAGTATATGACTTTCTGAAAAAGGTGAACCTATGGAGATAGCAAAAAGATTAGTTCTAGGGGTTAGTGGGGAGGGAGGGAAGGGAAGTGAAATCATTATATATGATACTATAATGACAGATACATGCCATTACATATCTGTCTAAATCCACTGTTGTTGGATGTACAACATCAAAAGTAGCCTCTAATGCTACCTATAGACTTTGATAATAATGTGTCAATGTTGGTTAGTTCATCAATTTTAGTAAGTGTCATACTCCGGTGAGCATTGCTGATAGTAGGGGAAACTGTGCATGTGTGTGTAAGGCTGTTTAATCTTGCTCTGATCCTAAACTGCTCTTTTAAAAGCCTATTAATTAAAAATTAATAATTATGGGGCACCTGGGTGGCTCAGTCAGTTAAGCAACTGACTCTTGATTTCAGCTCAGGTCATGTTCTCACAGTTTCATGAGTTTGAGCGCCACGTTGGGCTCTGTGCTGAGCCTGCAGAACCTGCCTTGGATATATTCATTCATTCTCTCTCTCTCTCTCTCTCTCTTTCTCCCTGTCTCTCTCTCTCTCTCT
>NC_064810.1:48745629-48764531 GCF_023721935.1 Panthera uncia | reverse complement strand
TCTCTCTCTCTCTCTCTCTCTTTCTCCCTGTCTCTCTCTCTCTCTCTCTCTCTCTGCCCCTCTCCTGCTCATGCTCTCTCTCAAAATAAATAAACTTTAAAAAAAATAATAAAAAATAATTAAGAAATTTAAAAATTAATAACCCAAAATATTTCTCTGAAAGGTAGTGATCTGCCTGGCACAATAAGTGGAGGCTGAGAGAATAACTATCAGGAACACTGCAGAAGGAATTTTTGAATTACAAAGAAGATTGTATTCTCAACTTCTATATGTCCTCCCAACTCTGAAGATGCTATCATTTGTTCACTCAATATTCAGTTCACTCACACTGATATGGACTGAATATTTGTGTCACCCCAAATTCATATATTAAAGCCTAAATACTCAATGTGATGGTATTGAGAAGTGGGGTCTTTGGGAGGTCATTAGGTCATGAGGTGGAGCCCTTGCGAATGGGATTAATTCCCTTAAAATGGGATGAAGAAAGCAGGGTTCTCTCTCCAATACATGAGAAAACCAGGATGAGGACCCTCACCAGAGCCTTACCATGCCGGCACCCTGATCTCAGACTTCTCAGCCTCCATAACTGTAAGAAATAAATGGTGTTGTTTAAACCATCAAATCTCTGGTATTCTTGTTAAAGCAGCCTGAAATGATGAAGGCAAATACTTTCTACAGTTATTTTTAGACCTGAACTGTTTGTACTTCCAGGAATACATGGGGGTAGGCCAGTAGGTACCCAAAGCCACTATGTAAACATGGTGAATTTTTCAAAGGCACTGATTTCATTTGAATTTTTTAATTAAAAAAAGTACATCATTATTTACAACACAAAATACAAAAGAATTTTAAAGATAAAATAGCAAAGATTAACATTAACAACTCAGGCAATAACACATGTTGGCGGGGATGTGGAGAAAGGGGATCTCTTTTGCACTGCTGGTGGGAATTCAAACTGGTACAGCCACTCTGGAAAACGGTATGGAGGTTCCACAAAAAATTAAAAATACAACTACCCTACCCAGCAATTGCACTACTAGGTATTTATCCAAGGGATACAGGTATGCTGTTTCAAAGGGGCACATGCACCCCAATGTTTATAGCAGCACTATCAACAATAGCCAAAGTATGGAAAGGGCCTAAACGTCCATGGATGGATGAATGGATAAAGAAGATGTGGTATATATATACAATGGAGTATTACTCGGCAATCAAAAAGAATGAACTCTTGCCATTTGCAACTACGTGGATGGAACTAGAGGGTATTATGCTAAGCGAAATTAGTCAGTCAGAGAAAGACAAATATCATATGACTTCACACATATTAGAACTTTAAGATACAGAACAGATGAACATAAGGGAAGGGAAACAAAAATAATATAAAAACAGGGAGGGCGACAAAACATAAGAGACTCTTAAATGTGGAAAACAAACAGGGTTATTGGAGGGGTTTTGGAAGGGGGGATTGGCTAAATGGGTAAGGGGCATTAAGGAATCTACTCCTGAAATCACTGTTGTACTATATGCTAACTAACTTGGATGTAAATTTAAAAATAATAATAAATAAATAAATAAATAAATAAATAAATAAATAAATAAAATAAAGATAAAATAGCAAAGAAATGTCATGTGTGCCATAAGGTGCTTCTAAATTTACCCCCAGGCCTCACTAATGCCCAAAAAATACAAATTCCCATTGCTCTTAGAATACTTTAGTGGAAAAGTTAGAGAAAAACTGACTCACTGTGTACCAGAACCATATGCTCTGCACGGATAAATAAAGCCCAGTTGTACCTTCAAAGAGTTGGCAGTTTAAAGGGACAATAGGTTCCGCTCCCTCGTGGCAGAAAAATACAGAGCTCTGATGGAGGGTGAACATGACTAACTTTCTATACCAGGACAAGTACGGGTTTTATCCCTAGTTGTAGATATCCGCTATCCAGCAGTACCATGCTTATCTTGAGAATATTATCTCATACATGTCCTAAACAGGTAGCAGTAACCCAAGTCTTCTTTCTAGTGGGAATTGCATAGCTGCTTTTAACTAATATCTCTCAAGGGAAAATGATTTAAGGTGAAGTTTATTTTATCCATGGAAAGTCCATGCTTTCATCAGTGCCACAGAAACAAAGAGATTCTGATTAATTTCTCTTTTACATTTCCCTTTTTGAAGTACACTCACGATCAGACAGTGTGTACAGAGAGAGAAAGATGAAAACAATCTATTTCCATCATTGAAGAACTTGATATATTTTGTGTACCAATATGAACCACAAAACCAATGAGAAAGAGAGAGGCAGGATGGAGTGAGTGTGTGAATAAAAGAAATGTTAAATATGTAAAAATAATTAAATATAAATTGAAAAACACAGAGGTCATAAAAACTAAAACAGTTCTGTTCCTACTTTCACATTACCAATAAACTGAAACTAGTCATATTGCTACATAGTTTGCATGTCAGCCCATTTCATTCAAGACTGCAGACAAACTCACTCACCAGCTAGAAAAACTGGCATCCCTGAGGGGCCTGTTGTTACACTGCCCATCACAGGTACATACACACACTGCCTCTAAACCCCTCATTCAGTCAAGAAAGTAATTGCTCTTCCCTCTGTCCCCCCACCCATTAAATTACTCAAAGACATGCTTTCTAAATGATACCAAAATTGACAGCAAGAAATCAGCATCCATTCAGAGGCTTGTGTTGTCAATGGCTCCAATGGCCTCAGTTTCCAAACTCATTTATTCATTTTTATGTTTATTTATCCAACAAACATTTATTATTGTTCTACTCTGAGCCAAGTAATGTGCTATGAGTCTTTCCCTAGGTAGCACCACCACCATCCATTCATTCTTCCTGAAAACTGTTCCTCAAGGGCCATCTTCAGCACCACACCCATAGAGAGAAACCAAGGAACTTACTGTTTGACTGCTAAGCCATAAGTTCCAGTACTAGACCTCGTCTACAACCCCAGGGCTGGTAGGCTGGCATGGTGGGTGAGGGTACCCTAGCCCTAGGCTCAGGGACTAATTCATTAGGAGCCCTTCTTCCAGAGGCTCTATTCATTCATACCAACATATGTAAATGGATCTATTGCTTATGTTCATTTACAAAATTCTCCTAAAAGCTAACTTGATAGTGAAAGAGAACCTGTCACAATCAAAAACCTAGTCAACCATATTTACAAGTTTCTATAGAAAGGTAAATATAAGGGTGCCTGGGTGTCTCAGTCAGTTGAGCATCCAACTCTTGATTTTGACTCAGGTCATGATCCCGAAGTCATGGGATCCAGCCCCTCGTCAGGCTCCAGCCCTTCATCAGGCTCCATGCTGAGTGTGGAGCCTACTTATGATTCTCTCTTTCTTTCCCTCTGCCCCTCTTCCCCAATTGTGTGTGCACTCTCTAAGATAGATGGATAGATGGATGGATGGATGGATGGAAGGAAGGAAGGAAGGAAGGAAGGAAGGAAGGGAGAGAGGAAAGGAGGGAGGGAGGGAGGACAGACAGACAAACAGATAGATGATAGATAAGGTAGGATTTGCCTGTTACACAGCAATGGTTAAGATCAGGCCAATAAACAAACAAATATACAGCAGATTCCCTGGATCTTTAGGAAATTGGCAGATGCAATGTCAGGAGCAGCTGGTTCTCAAAGGGCTGGCAAAGGTGGGTTTTTTTTGTTTTGTTTTGTTTTTTCCATCTAATTCTTCATTCATTCAACAAATATTTATTTAGCATCTTCTATGGGCACTGCCCATTCTGGCTATACAGCAGTGAACAAAGTTCTTTTCCTTCATGAAGTTTACATTCATTAGGGAAAATCAGGAAACAGGAGGAAAAAGAAAGAATGACCAAACAGTTGATGACAAGAGGTATCAAGTTGGCCCTTTAAAAAGTATCCTCCAGTCCATCAGATTCCATCTTATCATCTTCCAGTTTCCAGATTCCAGAAAGCCCATTGAATTGGTAAAAGGCACAAGCTGGGTTTTGAGAGAAAAACCTCTGCTATATCACAGCAGCATAACCTAACCAAAATTCAGGTTCTGATTTGGGAGTAGTTTAATGGAACACCATTATTAATTTCTGGGCTTGCTAGATGGTTTGTCTGCGCATCTCCATTAACCAAGTTCCAATGGGTAGAGGCGAACATAATGGAAATTGCACAAGCTTTAGAGCCACACCTGATGAGGTATTTGGAAATTGAGTAACCTTGAAAAGGTTACTTAATCTGAGCTTTGTCATATGTAAAATGTGGAAAATACCTATCTTATTATATGATGATGAAATGAGATAAGGTACAAAAAGTCTCTGATAGAGTGGTACATGGCAAACACTTTTGAAATATAGCTATAATTAGATTCTATTATTTATTGCTATAGTTTGTCAGTTCCTCCTCAACAACCTGTCAAATTACTTGCCAAGCAATGACAAGAGATGCATGTGGGGCTGTGTTATCACCAGGTAAGTGAAAGGAAGTTATGGAAACAACCCTGCAGGGGCCATTGGAACCCACGAGGATGGGTGTATCCAGATATACCCACAGAAAGATCTATAGAGTTTTTAATGGCCAGCCACTGATTGCAAAATACTGCAAATTCTTTCCCAAAGAGTCTGAGAAGCAAGCCCTAAAAGTTTATTCATAAGCCCTTCTCTATGGGCACTGAATTTGTATAATAGTGTATGCTTCCTCAAATTAGTGTGAGATTCTTGGCAGGCACAGCTGGGTTAATCTAAAAAGTACCAAAACCAACCTAGTTACCCCTGAAGAACTCCTGATTGGCCAGTAACTAGAACTGCCATAGACCGATAGCGGTCCACATTGTACAGGTCATGGGTGAGGTGGGACAGTGTAATGGAAAGTGAGCAAAAAGAGGATAAGCAACTGTGTCATGGCATTGGTATCTGAGAGCATTAAAGACTGAAGATGCTGCTGTGCCTTCCCTCTGGTACCAAAGGACGTTTATATGGTTGTTGGGAAACATAGCAGGGAGTGAGTTACCTTTCCAAATACATAGCAAAAGGCAGGGGGGAGATGCTTATAGTTCTGCTAAGGATAAAACAGTGAAGGAGAAAAGGAGGCAGCAAAATGGCAAGTAGATGATACTCACTTAGATCAAAGGATTGTGAAGGGTGCTCACAATGAAACTGTTGTGAGGATACTCACCTTCCAGGGAGGCAGGAAGAATCAGCAGATTCTCACCCCTGGTGAGGCTATTCACTGACATGGAAGTAAAGAGAGAGTGACCATCTTGGATTTTATTTTTAAAATGCAAATTTCCTGAAACTGAGCAAAACCATCACTCATGCCTTTGTAGAATGAACAGATGAAAATGTGGTTGAGAAATCTAAAAACTCTGTTTGGACAAGTGAAAGATTTTGGAATGAGGGAATCTCTGCTTTTCCAAAGACAAAGCCTCAAGCCTCAGTGAGCCACATATACTTAAGTTTTTACTACAGATTAGAGCAGGGTACAGATTGATCTTCACCTCTGTCAGAGGAAATACAAAGAAATATGAATGTTAGCCCCTAAACCCTGGCCTGAGTAGGTCAAGTCAGAAAAGCAGGCTTATTTTCCCCCATCCTTCTGGGCTGGATGGACTTGGCAGCTGTGGGAGTGTAAGACAGAAGGAAAACTATGGTTTGTGAGAGCCAGTGGTGGCTCATGGGATGGTACTGAGGTACTGAGACGGGCCTCATGTGGGATTCAGACATGTCCACCTTTGTGTAGGAAACTGAGAAATTGACTGATAGAAGTCCATTTCTTATGTGCCTAAGAATCCTCTAAAGAAATAATTCATATTGAAAAAGAGTGATACATAATGAGCTTGACAAAGTACAAAGACAGTTTTATGAAGGAATGGATGGGGGAGTATGAGGCCAAAATGGTGGCTGTTACTCTGATATGTCTCCAGTTAGACACTTGTTTGAGTCCTAGACAGAGGAGGCAAACTGTAAGTAAAAATATGAAAAGGGGTTCAAACCTCAGTAAGACCTCAGCAGAGCTTTGAGGCCAGAGTAAAGCGCTGTAGGAAGGCTTTTCTACCCTTTGTCACAGCCTACCTCATCCCAAGCAGTGGCTTCCCAAAGATTCCAAGATCCATCAATGCTGGAGGATATGGAAATATCCAGAAGTGTGCCTTTTAAAAGTTAAGTAGTTTGTGAGCACATGTGACACAATCCTTGTTAGCAGAAAATATTCTAGGACATGTTATAAGGAACTGAGTTTCTGTGAGAACAAAGGAGTCAATCATGTAGACTCAAAACTCAAACAACCTTGTGGTGCCTGGGTGTCTCAGTCAGTTGAGCATATGATTCTTGGATTCAGCTCAGGTCATGATCCCGGGGTCATGGGATGAAGCCCTGTGTCAGGGTCTGTGCTGGGCATGAAGCCTGCTTAAGATTCTCTCTCTCTCTCTCTCTCTCTCTCTCTCTCTCTCTCTCTCCCCCCCCCCCCCCCCCCTCCCCTGCTCCCATGCTCTCTTTTTAAAATTAAAAAAAGGAGGAGGAGGAAAAAGAGGAGGAGGAAGAGGAGGAGGAGAAGGAGGAGGAAAATCAAACGTCCTGGGCTCAAACTCAGGTTCCCTTCTAACTGGCTGTGTGACCTTGTGTGAACAAACCACTAACATGTCTGGGTCTCAATTTTCATATGTGTGAAATAAACATAAAAGCCTGGAGGAGTTTCCAGCACACAAAAGATGCTGAATAAATATTAGGTTTGTTTCTTGTTTTTTGTTGTTGTTATTGTTTCTTACTGTTTTGTTTTTGTTGTTGTTTTGTGTTTTTTTTACTAATATGAGTACCCACCAACTGTTAATGTCTAAGAAAATATGTGAAAGAAATAATGTCTTCACTAAAAAAAAGGAAAGATTTATATTCCTAACATTGAATCTTCTCCCACAATCAAACTTGAGGGAGTTTGGGGACCTCTACTGGGGTTCACAGATGCATAGATGGGTAATTCCTATTCCAAAAATCATTTAAGGAAGCTTACAGGGAGATATGTAATCTCTGAAATATTATTTTTAAAAGATTTAAATGAACAAGGAAGAGAACATAAACTAGTACCAAGATACAGCTGAGAAACATGTACACTGGTAGCTGAGCAAGACGTAAACACTTGCTAGCTGGGCTATATATAGGGAGGTTAAGGGTCCTCAGAGAGAGAGACAGACACAGAGCGAGACTCCTGTTCTGATGTGCTTTAATCTAGCAGGAATGATAGGACAGGGAAAATTGATATTCCTGTTAGCCTCTTTATGGTCTAAGCACACAAATGTGATGGAGCCAAACATATAGCTGCTGTCCCACTACATAGCCCGTGTAGAGAGACAGGAATATCAGAAGATGAGACCAGAGTAAAGAAGGAAAGAAATCAACTTCAATTCTGTTTCCCTGCCTCAATAATATTTTCTGAAACTCCTTGGACCGACTTAAATATGGAATCATAGGGGAGTAAAGTATGGGTGCTTATCAAAGGAGCCAAACATCTTCATATACCTTAAGTATTTTACATCATTTAAGAATGGCTCCACAGTTTTTAATAGACATCATTCTGCCAACTGAATATATTAAAGGATGATCATCAGAATAATGTGCATAGGTTGCTTCACAAGCAATTTATCCATAGTGATCAAAGCCAGTTGGAGACTGTTGAACTGGGAAAGCTGGCTGGCAATTTGACAAATGTAAAAAAAATTTCCCTTTAAACCTAAAATACACAATAAAGAGAAATGCATTTAAAACACTTCAGTTTAATTTGCCCCTTTCTGGAGTATATGCTAATTTGGGTTTAGGCATATGGGAGATAATGGGAAGAGATGGGTATTGAATACAAATTCTTACTGTGTCTTAATGTAGAGTGAATTTTAAGTACACTGTCCAATGGATCTGAATTCAAAATTCAAATCAAATGTTGTCATGAAGTAGAAAGAATTACAACTAAGCACTTTAATGGCCATCCTCCACCTGCTCCACAAAGCATATGAAGGAGCACAGACAGAACACATCATCCCTCCTATTACCACCAAACAGGTTCTACTGAGTCTCCCTGTCCCCTGTGTCAGCTCCATTCTCTCAGATTCAGAGCCCTGAAGCCTGAATCAACTTTGACTTATCCCTCTAACTTTTCTTCTCCCTCTCTTCCTTCTTGTGCATCCAGTTAGTAGCCACATCCTATACCTTCTGTTCCAGCTACGTTCCTTGCAAGAATCTGCAATTTTCTCTCATAACCTTCACCTGGATTACTATAATGCCCAGCTGAGTGTTGCTGTCTTCTATTCCATCCTCCACATAACTCACAATACATATAACTCAAAAAACTTACACACTGCAACCACAGTGATCTAAAACCCCAGCTTTGTAAAGAAGCAGGTGATTTCCTTTCCATCTTTCTTATAGCAGAAAGTGGAACAGCTATTCATTGATTTACAAATGCAAAACTCTTGACTTGCTAAGTATGACACTGAAAGATGTACAAATGGTTCATATCTCTTAACACCCTGCTGTTAATCTTCAGCAGTTCAGTGTTTCTCTTATCCCTGCAATTTTTTGGATAACCTCATGAAACCCCAACAAGGAGCCAACACAAGATGAGTCACGGTGTAATGATTCAGACAAGAACAAGATGTCTCTGAATGAAAGAAAGCAGTGTGCTTCAGAAGCAGGAATCACTAGGAGAGCCAAAAAGCAGTCTTGAAACAGCACATCTGCCAACCACCTCAAAATTTCCTCAGGTTAAACTGGATTAAACTGGTGGCTGTCCTGTGAATGAAGACGCCAGTGTGTAAGGTAGATTGTCTCCCCCAATCCCTTAAATAAGTTTCCTTTGAAGATATACTATTTAAACATCTCTTTGGGGTAGGAATTTCCTAAGCAGCTGTTTTGTCCTGTGAGAGGGTTATCTACACATTGATGCTGGGTCTGTCAATTCACAATTTTTTTTTAGCGCTTGGGATGTAGCTATGGCACACACAGCTAACTTCTAAACCAATACCTATTTTTCTTTTCTTGTTTATTAACAGAACCCACATGTTAGAGGGCATACTCAGTCCCCAAATAAAACTTCTGTTACCCAGTTTTCCCTTCAGTTAATGGTAGCCATGTGACATAGCTCTGGTCAATAAAACATAAGCTGAAGTCATGGACTGGGGCTTCTAGAAAAATCCTTAAAAGACTCAGCTAACATATCCCATTTGCTCATTCCCATTTTTCTTGTCTCCTGCCTGGAATATGGATATAAGAGCTGGAAAGGTGGCTGTCGCTATCATCTTGCAACCATAAAAAAAAAAAAAAAGGCAAGAGAATTATAAAGGCCTTGGCCCTAACAGCCTCAAGCTGTTGAGTCAACCAGCAACATCTACCTGTGGGTTTCTTGTTATAGGATACATCACTGTTTAGTTAGTTACTAACATTCATGTGCACTAGTAAATGAACCTAATCAAACAAAAAGACCTGATACATTAGCCTAAGTGGGAAATAACCAAAGTAACTAATATACTGACCATGATCTAGCATGTATTTTTCCTTTTGTGTACATGATATGTGTATTTGTGTGGTATGTACCCACATCCATAAGTACACCACGTTAACAATCAGATGATGTCATAGGCTGGATGTTGTCCCCTAAAATTTGTATATTGAAGCCCTAATATCCAGTGTGGCAGTATTTGGAGATGGGACCTTTGAGAGGTAATTGGGGTTAAATGAGGTCATGAGGGTGGGCCCTTGTGATGGGATTAATGCTCTTATAACAAAAGACATCAGAGAGCTTCCTCTCTCCTTCTCCACACTCACACAAAGAAGAGGTCATATGAGCACACGAGGACCTACAAGCTAAAAGAGTCCTCAGAATCACATTTGTCAGCACCCTGATCTTAGACCCCCAACCTTCAGAACAGTAAGAAATAAACTTCTGTTGTTTAAGCTGCCCAGTCTGTGGTATGTTTGAGAGCCTGAGTTGAGACCAATGATTTCTGCATCCTAAAGAGGATCAGCTACTATTTCCGTGGCCTCCCTCCACTCAGCATTTGTATCAGCCTAAGTGTAATTAATTTATCCGAGTCTTTTTGATGCCAATGTTTGTGTATCAATATGATTAACAGTGTGACCAAACACATTACACTTTAAAATGTTTAATTATACTGAATACCTCAATCCACCCCCTTGCAGGAATCAGGTACCAGATAAATGTGGTTCCTATTTTTTCCAATTAATTTTCTTGAAAAAACCCATTCATACCACTTTTGCCCTTTATCTCCTCAAAGATTGGGGTGGGGTTAGTTAACTAAACAGTCAATGCACAAATGTATCCCATGAGTAAAAAAGGAGGGAGATAGGCTGTGAAACCGCCACACTTCCATTTTTGTCTGATCATGCAGACTTTTATATATTTTCTAAATATTTTTATATGAACTACCAATTTCACAACCTACTAGACACATTTGACAATTTTCATCTATTTAATAACTTAAGGCTACCACATCCTTCCCAAAGTCAAATTTGTTATATGATAACAAGCCCTATTACTTGGAACTCTCCTACCTTAAAATTATTGTCAGCATTTACATTTGGCAAACCCTTGGCGACAGCTCAAAACCTCAAGGCCTGAAAGGGACTTTGGAAGCTTCCTTACAATGGTTGATGGTTGGTCTCTATCTAGGACTCCAGAGCTTTCAAAGTTCTTTCACATATTAGAGACATTATTATCCTAATCATACATGTGAATAAGATGAAGCTCTAGTCAAGAAATACATGGGGAAATTGTCTGCTTTAGTAATCATAAAATCAATACATAATAACAGTATTAAATTTTTTTTTTAAGGGGTAGGGGGGTGCCTGGGTGGCTCAGTCGGTTAAGCGTCCGACTTTGGTTCAGGTCATAATTTCATGGTTTGTGAGTTCGAGCTCTGTTTCGGGCTCTGTGCTGACAGCTCAGGGCCTGGGGCCTGCTTCGGATTCTGTGTCTCCCTCTCTCTCTCTTCCCCTCCCCTGCTTGCATTCTCTCTCTCTCTCTCAAAAATAAATAAATATTTAAAAAAATTTAAATAACAGTAAAACTCCATTTTGCCAGAAACCTAACCAAAAAGGTAAATAATAGTAAGCAACGCACAGAGGGGCAAGTAAAAGACCCATTTTCATATACTGCTAATGCAAGTGTAAACTGGTACAATTCCTTGGTGGAACTATATGCTCCAAGAATTTCAATATGTTTCTACCCTTAATCCTATAATCCGATTTATAAGATTCTTCTTGAAAAGAAACAAAAAGAAACAAAAGGAACAACCTAAATGTCCAATGATAAAGAAGTAGTTTAGTAAGCCATGGGATGGTAGGTAGGCATTAAAAAAATGTTTATGCAAATTGTACAACAATATGGAAAAAACTTTTTTTTTCCAAGCTTTAAGTATGGGCTGTACAAAAGTGACTTCCATCTCAAGAATATAATGTGGGAAGAGGGGAAAAGATTAACTTTAAAGTAGGGAACCTGGCAAACACTATCTCATCCAAGTGATCAAGGTCAGCAGCATGGTGATAGACGTAGCCTGGATATGATGTGATGGAAATGTCACTTCACCTCTGTGGTCTGCCTCCCCAAAACCTATAATGCCAGTCTATTCATGGGGAAAAAAAATCAGGTAAATTCTAACAGAAGGACATTCTTTAAAATGCCTAGCTAGTACTCCTCACAACTGCCAAGATCATCAAAAACAAAGTTAGTCTGAAAAACTGTTGCAGCCAAGAGGAAACTAAGGAAACATAACAACTAAATGGATGTGATGTCCTGTATGTGATACTGGACAGAAAAAGGATATTAGAAAAAAACTAAGGAAATATGATTAAATATGGGCATTATAATAATATATAACATTTTAAAATATATTAATATTGGTTCATTAATTTTAACAAATACATCATACTAATGTAAGGTGTTAGTAGTAGGGGAGATTCAGTGTGGGGTGTATGGGAACTCTGCTGTCTTCCAAAGTTTTTTTTTTTTTGTAAATCTAAAACATTTCTAGAAAATAAAGTCTATTTTTAAAAAATTCTACATATGGTGTGATTGCAACTTTATTTTTAAAAGGATAAGAAAAAAGAAAACAACTCTCTGCATTGCTAAATATATAAATAATACTACCAACATATAACAGTGACTGTGTTTGGTTAGTACCACCAAATAGGTGACTATTTTCCTGTAATGGGTATTTTTTATATATTTTCCAAATTATCTTTCATGAAATTTTACTACTTTCATAATTCAAAACTATAAGCCTAGAGACAATAAACAAAATCAGTGATGCTACAAAGTTAGAAGTTAGTAGGAAACAGAGTTAGATGGGAGTCCAGGATGTCCAACTCTTAAGTCATGAGTTTTCTCCATTATCCTGGACAAATTTACTTGACTCTGAATCTCAGCTTCACCTACTATGAAACAAGAATAGTGGTACCACCTATTTTGTACAGGCATTGTAAGGATTAAAGCCAATATTCATAATCACTTAGAGTAAGTCTCAGTAAAGAGTCAATGCTCAATAAAAGCTGCTGTTATTATTGATCATGATGAAAATGATGATGATGCTCTGAATTTCATAACTGCCCCTAAACTTATTATATCTAGCAATGGAAATGATATTCTGGTACAATTAGTGCTGTTCATATTTCGCGGCTTGTAATAGGTGAAAATTAGAATTACCAAGAAGGGTACTTCTCCCCCTGAAAGCAATAATGTACATGTGCAGAGTATCTGTCTTTTAGAAAAGACAAAGAAGAACAAACTAAGGAATAAAAAAACACTAAAGAGAGAACTAAGTGGAACCTAAATGGACTGTGATATAAAAATATTATTTATTTACCAAAAGACTTTAAGGAAATACTTGTACCTTAATAGGACCCAATAAAAATTATTCAGTTTTCATATTAGGAATTTTAAGTGACAAGTGGCTAAAACCCTGGATTTTTGGAGTCAGACCTCGATTTGAGGCACAACTGCAACACTGTTATATTCTATGAGCTCAGGCAAATTCTCACCTCCCTGGTAATACTATATGAGGTTCTGTGGAGGGTTAAATGAACATATGCATGTAAAGGGCTTAATATGCACAAGAAACCCAAAGTGCCATGAATATTATGCATTAAATTTTGATTAACTTGTTAAATTCATAACACTTACAGGACTTCCCACCATCCCATCTTCCTTTACCTGCTATTCCAACTTTAACTGAGATTTGGTGAAAGACAGCGATTATTTGGTCAAGTTCCCCAAGAGTAGCCTCAATGAAATAACCCAGCAAATGTAGTCTCATTCAAGAACAGATTCTCATAGCAAAAAGACTCTGGGCACTTGAAATTCAATTAACTGCTCCTGCTGGACTGAGCCAGCTGCAAGTCTAAGGCAATAAATTCTTAATTATTATTATAAACAGAGCATGGTAGAATCAGATCGAATGAACAAATTCACCCTACCGCTTGTTTAGATGTGTCTAAAAGTTACAGGAAATTGAAAAACAATACCTCTTGTTGAGATAACAAGACAACCAAAACATTGCCCATTAAAATATATTAAAGTTTAATAAGGTGAGTTAACCAAATTGAAAAATGGATTAAATTCAAAATAATTTAGATGGATAAAAAAAGATCAGCTTCTAAAGACAATACCTCAACCACAGTTTCCATGTTGCCTCTATAGATGAAGACAAGTGACCTATGTCTTCAGTTCACTGGCATAAACGGGGCTTTCTAGGATTTCCAGCAATATTTATTTGAGGAGTTTTCAAAAGTAATATTACATCTGAGCTAGAAGCACTGATTACAAAATTGAACTCTCTCCCTGTTATGGTTTTTAATCTCATGGAGCAAAACAACACACAGAATAAAGCAATGTTATCATAAATCACTGGCATCTGTCACAGGCTGTAGCACAATGGTTGTACTCAAACCAAGAGGTCTTGATTGGTAGAAACAAAAATGACTTTGCATGTACTCCTCCCTGCCCTAGGGCTCCAAGAGAGATGAGAGTTCTCTTTAGTAAATAGGTTCTCACATTTCCAATTATGACACAGGGAACTGATTGTGTAATAGCATCCCTAACTGAAGTTAGCCTAACTTTGTTTTTGCCTCTAAAGGTCATGCTTGTTGTTTCATCCTAACACATGACAACACAGGCTTGCTTTGAGCTTTACCCTTTGAATAGATTATTTACTTTTCTTAAATTTATAGATTCAAAGAAGGGAAATGGACTTATTATTTAGAATACTTTCAGGTTAAACTTTTGAGTATCTTAATTTGGAAGGTTACTTTAATACTGAACAGTTTTGTAACCACTTATCAAAAAATGGCAAAAGCTCTAGGTTCTCCTGATGTTTGTAACAGCATTATCAACAATAGTAAATTAAGGAATGAGCCTAAATGTCCATTAACTAATGAACAGATAAAGATGATGTGGTGTATGTGTGTGTGTGTGTATGTATGTATGTATGTGTATATATATATATGTATGTATGCATATATGTATATAATATGTAAATTTTATATAAATATAATATATGTAATATGTATAATATGTGTATACATATATTTTCTATAATGGAATATTACTCATCCATCAAAAAGAATGAAATCTTGCCATTTGCCAACAATATGGATGGAGCTAGAGTGGATTATGCTAAGCAAAATAAGTCAGCCAGAGAAACACAAATACCATTTATTTTCACTCATATGTGATATTTAAAAAACAAAGCAGATGAACATGGGGGAAGGGGGAAAAAGAGAGAGGGAAGCAAACCATAAGAGACTTAACTATAGAGAGCAAACTGAGGGTTGATGGAGGGAGGTGGGTGGGGGTTGGGCTAAGTGGGTGATGGGCATTAAGTAGGGCACTTGCTGGGATGAGCATTGGGTGTTACATGTAAGTGATGCATCACTAAATTCTATTCCTGAAATCAACTTTACACTATATGTTAACTAAATAGAATTTAAATAAAAATTTGAAAAATAAAGTAAGTCTTGAAATAAAAAAACAGTAAAATCTCTAGGCTCAAAGAGGAAAATTTGAATTTTCAAGTCTTTATGGATATTTTCTTTGCAAGTAACTTGAATTAAGATTTTAAATTAAATTTATATACAAGAATGATACCGAGCAGGTCTATATGGGAAGGAAATGACTATGCTTAGTACAGTTTTGAAACAGATCTTAACAGTGTTCTCTGGAGCACAGGAGCACAAGGAAAATATTGTACACATCCATTTTCTCTTCATGCCTGTATCTGGTCTTCTTTCTAACATCACGTATAAAAGATTAAAATAAATATACATCCTTTTCTGTTGTCACTTCCAATCAAAATTACAAACAGAAGTGTCAGTCACCTTAATGGAAGGAAATATATTCACAGATGCTTCATGAATAACACTAATACAATGGACCCTGCTCTATAAACAGACTTGATTCTTCAGGCAATCTTACCTCAAGTCAAATGAGGAAGGACCAGCTACATAATTTGTGGGGCTTAGGCAAACTGAAAATGAGGGGCCAGCCCCCTCTTTCAAAAATTACTAAGAATTTCATCAGGGACACAGCAGAGCACTAACAAGCATGAGGCCCTACTAAGCCCAGGCCTCTGTGATTGCTCAGTTCACATGCCCATCAAGCCAGCCCTGGGCCACATTTCTTCTGTCAAAATGATCTGTGTTATGCTATTAACTCTGTAAATAATGTGACAGTGTGCTTACTATGTAGGAAAGCTAAGGTGTTGTGTTTAAACTGTGAAAGCCCTTAGCCAGAGGATATGGATATCGTGTCATGTCCAGTATCAAAACCCAGACACTTTAAAGCCAACAAAGTTAAGAGAGGGATCTGCATCAGGATGTAGAGGGCAGATGCCACCACACCCCACAATCTCTTTCTCCATGCATTCATTTTTGCCAAGGACTCTTACGTATCAATCCTCTGCCAAGTCTCTCTACAACCTCACTGTGCATTTCTATCCAGATGCAAGAAATGCCTCTACACACTACCTATGTGCAAATAGTCTTATCAGCCTAAAAGCTGTAGGAAAACTTCTCACATTGATGGTGTTGATCACTCTCTCTTCAGTGAAAGAATATCCAGTCTTCTTGAATTTGAACAAAAATAAGGAAAAGTCTTCGTTTTTTGTTTGTTCTTCTTTTTGGTTTTGGTTTTGTTTTATTTGTTTGTTTTTGGTGAGTAAGACTGTAGGGAACTGTGTAGTAATAAAATAATCCTAGTGAATATATCAGCTAGGAGATATTGGCTAGTAGAATTACTACTGGAAAGTAATTCTATAGAAAGACCAAAATATGCATAATGTTGAATTAAAATGAGATAAACAGGGGAAGATGAAGAATACTGTTTCCAAGTGTAAAATCAATGAGAAGGCTGGAGAAGAGCACCCATAGTTTGGGGACATGGCTTAGTGAAGCTGTGGATAACTAAAGTAGAAACAGTTGTTTTGCCATAAGCCTATGACAAATCTCAGGATCGAGAACAGAATCTTAAAACATAAATGGTTCTTGGACATTTAAAAAGATGATTAACCAGAATCATAAAAAGAGAAATGCAAATAAAAATTGCATTGAGATACCATATTTAACTTACTAGATGGGCATAAATCCAAGAGTCTGACAGTGCATGCTGATGGCAATTTCATACAAGGCACTTTCATACAATCCTAGCAGAAGGGTCAAGTAGTACAATGTCAGTGGAAGGTAATTTGACAATAGCTGTAAAAATTACAAAGTTAAAACAATTATGCACCTTTTGACCTAGGGTATCCCACTTCTAGGGATTTATTCTCAGGTACATTTATATATATTAGAAATGACACAGGCACCATGTAACTTACTATGACATAGTTATAATAGCAAAAGATAAGAAGCAACCCATATAGCTATCATTACGACACCAAATATATTAAACTGTATCATTAAAATGGAATGCTAACCAGCAGTACAAAGAGATGAAGGCACATTATATCCAAAAAAAGATATGTTTTTAGGTGCAGAAAGTGTATACATTGTGCTTATACTGTGTTTTTAACAAGGAGGACAAGATAATTATATCTGACTGTGTTTGCAGGAAGATTTTCTGTAAGAAGACCCCAAAAATGAATAAAAATAGCTATCTATGGGGAAGGCTGGGGTGGGAACTGGGAAAATGGATGACAAGAGTGGAAGTGAGAACCTTTACTGTATATGTTTGTAGCATTTGGATTTTAAGGCATATGAATATATTGCCTATGTTAAATATCAGAAATTTTAATAAATAAATGCATGACTGAAAAGAAGAGAAACATTAAAATACAATAAAGATAATAATATCTAACCTCTTGTGCACAAAAGAAACGAAGGTCAAGAGGAGTAAAATAATAACTCAAAATCCAAAGGCAGTTAATGGCAGAGGCTGCATTGGAACCTTGGAGATCAGACAACTCTACTGAAATGAGACACATTAACACTGATATCCAAGTCATCAAAGGTAGTTGTGTGGCCAGGGACAGAGAAATCCATGAATTTGATATTCCTTAGCTGTCAATATTTCTTATCTCTGATGCCCTTGACACTAGAGAAAATTTGTGTCTTTATAAAAGTGTTAGACTTCTAATTGAAATTGCTAAGTTATTTGTCACCAACATTTTTAATAAGAAATAAAGTTGCTGAGGACAGGGAATATATCAGACAAAAAAATGTCATGTATGAATAAGAAAAAAAGAAGCTGAGTATGGGGGAACTGGTATACCAAAGTCAATTTAGAAGCAACAAAGACCCTATGTTAAGACCTGGAGAAGGTTCCCCATCATCAACCATGCTGTTGGGATGGGGCTAGAAAGGGCCAATCACAGCAAGGCTTGCATATCATGGTAATTTTCATAGACAGTCCATACTTAGTACTCTCCTCTCCTCCCTCCACCTTTGTTCATTCCCTGCTATTATTCATGCAAAAGTCTCTGTCTTCTGCTACATCTGGATGTCAGGGGTGATGTCTTCTTTATTTCTATGTGCCCCACTATGCCCTATGCCCAGCATAGTACCTTGAACATACTAGGCTTCTAGTTTCCAAACATTAAAAGCAGAAGGGGCTTCAGCAAATACTTAGTCCGATTTTTTGAAACTTGTTTACAAGTATCAAATCCCTTTCAAATGAAAAACTATATAGTATCCCCATAAAATGGATTTTTTAACAAAGTTGTACTGATTGAAGAGGGAGCAAGAGAGGGGAGAGCAGACAAAAGCCAACCTACAATAATCTGTTTCCCTTGCCAACCCCTGCAGCACCTCAAGGACCATAGTTTAGAAACTTCTGAGCAAGTGCAACCCCTTCGTTTTTTAAATGGAGCCATTTCTTAAAGTTATTTTTTTTTTCACATTAAATTAACATACCCAAGGTAGGGCTGGTGAGCTGCAAAGCAAGGGTCGCCATATTCCCCTTGCCTATGATGATATCAGTTCTACTAGCTGAACAGGGTGAGGAATAAGGACAATAGATTCTGTAGCCTCTGGAAACACCACCTTCTTCTTTCCTATATGCACATTTGGAGGAGAACCTTGCCAGGGATGTGAAACAGTATCTGTTCTCTCAGATCCTGCCCAGTCAATAGTCCTTCTGGAACAAGTTATGTGCTTCCCTCCATCAGAAGAAATGAGCCAGGACAGGGAGAGACTGAGGTAGTGGGAACCTAGCCTAGTTCATTCATGGATAACTCCTATTTACCAGATTTGTGCCAAAGCAGTTAGCAGAATGTCTAATGACTGTTCTGAAAAACTTGTTTAAGATATATGGGGATCCACAGACAACGTAGATAGTTAATCCCTTACCAGTTGGATAGTACTAATGCACCTAGAAATGTTTAGAAGAGAAGACAGATTAGTAATAAATAGATGAGAAAAAAAAAAA
>NC_064810.1:48740596-48745619 GCF_023721935.1 Panthera uncia | reverse complement strand
AGAATACTCACTGGACTTGAGAAGAAAGTGGAGGACATCAGTGAGACCTTTAACAAAGAGATAAGGAATAACATAGCAGAGATAAAGGGCTCAATAAATGAAATGAGAAACACAGTTGATGGAATGAACAGCAGGATGGAAGACATGAGGAATGAATTAGTAACCTAGAAGACAGAGTAATGGAAAGTAAGCAATCTGAACAAAAGAGAGAAAAAAGAATTATGCAGAATGAGAATAGACTTAGGGAACTCAGGGACTCCATCAAATGTAATAACATTCATATTATAGGAGTTCCAGAAAAAAGAGAGAGAAAAGGTGGGGGGGGGGGATTTATTTCAAGAAATAAAAGCTTAAAATTTCCCTAATCTGGGGAAGGAAATAGACATCCAGATCCAGGAGGCATGGAGAATTCCCATCAAAATTAACAAAAGCAAATCCACACAAAGACATATTGCAATTAAAATAGCAAGATATAGTGACGAAGAAAAAAATTTAAAGCAGCAGGACCAAAGTATCTTACAAGAGAAAACCCGTAAGTTTAGCAAGGGATTTTTCAACAGAAACTTTGCAAGCCAGAGGGGAATAGCATGATATATTCAACGCACTGAATGGGAAATAAATCTGCAGTCAAAAATATTCTATCCAGCAAGTCTATCATTCAGAAAAGAGATACAGAGTTTCACAAAAACTAAATGAGTTTATGATCACTAAACCAGCGTGCAAGAAATATTAAAAGGGACTCTTTGAGTGGAAAGGATAGATAAAAAGTAACAGCATAGAAATAGGAAACACAAAAGCAGTAAAAATGAGTATTTCTGTAAAAAAAATTAGCAGCAGAACTCACAAAATAAAAGGATATACAATATAACTACATATACCTAAAATGTGGGAAGGAAAAGAGTAAAGAATGAGTTCAAACTTACACAACCATCAACTTAATATAGGCTGTTATATGCAGAAGAGGTTATATACGGACCTAATGGTAACTATGTAACAAAAACATGTAATAAATATGTAAAGAATAAAGAAAAAGAAATCCAAATGTATCTTTAAAGAAAATCAGAAAAACATGAAAAAGACAAGAAAGGATCAGAGAAAATCTTCAGAAATAACCACAAAACAAACAATAAAATGACAATAAATACATATCTACCAATAATTATTTTCAATGTAAATGAACTAAACATTTCAATCAAAAAACACAGGTAGAAAGAATGGATAAAAATATAAGATCCATGTATATGCTGCCTATAAGAGACTCATTTTTGACCTAACAAGGCCTGCAGATTGAAAAAGAGGGAATGGAGAAACATCTATCATGCAAAAGGATGTCAAAAGAAAGCCAGGTAGCAATACTTATATCAGACAAAATAAACTTTATAACAAAGACTGTAACAAGAGGCAAAGACGCTATATAATAATAAAGAGGACAATCCAACAAAAAGATATATCAATTGTAAATTTTTATGCACCCAACATAGAAGCACCCAAATACATTAAACTGTTAATAACAAACATAAAAGAACTAATTGATAATAACACTATAATAATAGGAGACTTTAATACCCCACTTACATCAATGGACAGATCATCAACAATGAAACAATGACTTTGAATGACACACTAGAAAAGATGGATTTAACAGATATTCAGAACATTCTATCCTAAAACAGAAGAATATACATTCTTTTCGAGTGAATATGGAACATTCTCCAGAATAGATCACATATTACCCCACAAAACAAGACTAAACAAATTCAAGAAGACTGAAGCCATATTATGCATTTTTTCTGACCACAATGGTATGAAACTAGACATCGACCAAAAGAAAAAACTGGAAAGACCACAAATACATTCCGGTTAAACAACATGCTACTAAACAATAAATGGGTCAGCCAGGAAATAAAAGAAGAATAGAAAAGTACATGGAAATAAATGAAAATGAAAACAATGGTCCAAAACCTTTGGGATGTAGCAAAAGTGGTTCTAAGATGAAAGTTTATAGCAAAACAGGCTTACCTCAAAAGCAAGAAAGATCTCAAAAAAAATAACCTAACCTTTTACCTAAAGAAGCTAGAAAAAGAACTAATGAAGCCTAAAGCCAGCAGAAAGAAAGGAATAATAAAGATTAGAACAGAAATAAATGACATGTAAACTAAAAAAATAAAATAAAATTGGTAAACCTCTAGCCAGACTTATCAAGAAAAAAAGAGAAAGAACTCAGATACATCAAATCACAAATGAGACGAGAAATAACAACCAAAACCATAGAAATACAAACAATTATAAGTGAACATTATGAAAAACTATATGCCAACAAATTGGACAACCTAGAAGAAATGGATAAATTCCTAAAAACATAAACTACCAAAACTGAAACAGGAAGAAATAATTCCAAACAAACAAAAGTCCAGGACCAGATGGCTCCACAGGAGGATTCTACCAAACATTTAAAGAAGAATTAACACCTATTCTTTTCAAACTATCTAAAAAAAAATTATAGAGGAAGGAAGCTTCCAAATTCATTCTACAAGGCCAGCATTACCCTGATGCCAAAACCACATAAAGATACCATCAAAAAAAGAGAACTACAGGTCAATATCTCTGATAAACGTAGATGCAAAAACCCTCAACAAAATAATAGCAAACCTAATCCCACATTTAAAAAATTATTCACCATAATTAAGTAGGATTTTTTCCTATATTGGCAAGAGTAATTTAATATTCACAAATAAATCAACATGATACATATCAATAAGAAAAAGGATAAGAACCATATCGCCATTTCAATAGATGCAGAAAATACATTTGACAAGGTATAAAATCCACTTATGATAAAAAGACGCTCAACAAAATAGGTTTAGAGGGACAATAACTTAACATAATAAAAACGTTATATGAAAACCCACAACTAACTTCATGCCTAATGGAAAAAAAATGATGGCTATTCCCCTAAGGTCAAGAACAAGACAATGATATCCACTGTCACCACTTTTATTCAACATAGTACTAGCTCTAGCCACATCTATTAGACAACAAAAATAAATAGACAACAAATTGATTAATTCAGTAGAGTTGCAGGATACAAAATCAATGTACAGAAATCTGTTGCATTTCTATACACTAACAATGAAGCACCAGAAAGAGAAAGATATCAGTCTCATTTACAATTGCACTAAAAATAATAAGATACCTTGTAATAAACCTACACCAAACCTGTACTCTAAAAGCTATAAAACACCGAGAAAATAATTGAAGATGACAAAAATAAATGGAAAGACATCCATGCTCATGGATGGGAAGAACAAATATTGTTAAAAGATCTGTACTACTGAGTAAGGTGGAGGAGGCATGGCAAGATGGCAGCATAGGAGGACGTTGGGCTCACCGCGTCCTGCTGATCACTTAGATTCCACCCACATCAGCCTAAATAACCCAGAAAACTGCCAGAAGACTAGCAGAACAGATTCTCCGGAGCCAAGCGTAGACAAGAGGCCCACGGAAGAGGGTAGGAAGGGCGGAGAGGCGATGTGCACTACACAGACAGGCGGGAGGGAGCCAGGTCAGTGGACGGGCAGCCCACCCTACAAGGCAGAGCCTCTGAGTCTGGCTTGCAAAAGTGGAGGGCCAGACGGAGTGTGTCCTGACAGCCAGTGGGACTTAATATCTGGAATGTTATAAGCTCTCCTTGGAGAGTGAGAGGGCTAGAGAACAACGGGAGGGAGAATTGTTGAGCCCTGGACGACAGAGCTCAGCTTGGCAGGGAACAAAGGCGCTGGGAAGTGCCATCTCCCTCGCCCATCCCCCAGCCAAAATCCCAAAGGGAACCAGTTCACGTCAGGGAACCTGCTTGCACCCCGCAAACACCCAACACTGTGCTTCTGTGGATCCATCCCACCAACGGGTCGACCTCCCTCCCGGTGCCACAGGGCCCCTCACCAAGCGTACCACCGAAGGCAAAGCAAGCTGAGTCTACCCCTCCTGCCCCTGTGCACCTTGCGGATCCACAATGGCTAATACGCCAGATCCCATAAAAGCAGAACCACAAGCCTGGCAGTGTGCAAGTAGCCCAGACAGGGGCCACACCACTCCACAGTGAGTTCTGCCCCTGGGAGAGGGGAAGATAAGGTACACACGAGTCTGACTGTGGTCCTGTCCACCAACACAAGTTACTCCCAACAACACAGAGGAAGAGTCCTGCAGTTCCCTGCCACTCCAAAACATTCCAAGATGACAACATGGAAGAATTCTCCTCAAAAGAAACTCCAGGACGTAGCAACAGCTAACACACTGATCAAAAGTGATTTCAGCAATATAACAGAAAATGAATTTAAAATAATAGTCATAAAATTAATCGCTGGGCTTGAAAAAAGCATAGAGGACAGCAGAGAATCTGCTGTTACAAAGATCATGGGACTAAGAAACACTCAGGAGGAGCTAAATGATGCTATAAACGCGCTGCAAAATAAAATGGAGGCGACCACAGCTCAGATTAAAGAGGCATAGGAGAGAATAGGTGAATTACAAGATAAAATTATGGAAAAAGAAGAGTCTGAGAAAAAGAGAGATAAAAAAATCCAGGAGTATGAGGGGAAAATTAGAGAACTAAGTGATGCGATAAAACGCAATAATATATGCATAATTGGGAACCCAGAGGAAGAAGAGAGAGGGAAAGGTGCTGAAGGTGTACTTGAAGAAATCATAGCTGAGAACTTCCCTGATCTGGGGAAAGAAAAAGGCATTGAAATCCAAGAGGCACAGAGAACTCCCTTCAGACGGAACTTGAATCAGTCTTCTGCACAACATATCATAGTGAAACTGGCAAACTATGAGGATAAAGAGAAAATTCTGAAAGCAGCTAGGGATAAACATGCTCTGACACATAAAGGGAGACCGATAAGACTAGTGACGGATCTATCTACTGAAACTTGGCAGGCCATAAAGGAATGGCAGGAAATCTTCAATGTGATGAACAGAAAAAATATGCTGCCGAGAATCCTTTATCCATCAAGTCTGTCATTCA
>NC_064810.1:48368319-48405193 GCF_023721935.1 Panthera uncia | reverse complement strand
CCCCCCCACACACACATACTCCGAGAAGTTACGGCCCTCAGATAATGACCCCCAGATCCAAGCTTTGGAGAGAGGACTCGACCAGCCCCCGACCCAGTAGGCTGCAGCGGAGCCTCGGAGCCGTAACCAAAACAAAGGAGCTCGGCTCATGCCCGGCGACTCCCGGTCACAGAAGCATCCACACCCTGCGCTCCGCTGGGTGGCCACCAAACCCGATCCCAGAACCTGGTCTGCAGAACAAGGGGTGTAGAACTGTGGCCTCTAGGTCCCCCTAGATTTTATCACAGCCATCGGACACTTCCAAAAAAGGGTTTAACGTCGGTCAGGGAGCTGTGGTTGAAAGACGGTTTCTTAAACGTGATAGGAAGCAAGGGGAAAAGGAGACAGGCAAAGCTAAAGAGGGAGATCCGGCAGTTTTCACTTGGGCATCCAAAATTCGAAGTAAACATCCAAGAAAGGTCACCGCAGCCCGAAATCTACCACCCAAGCAGCTTCAGAAGCGCGGGAGCCAGGGAGCCCGGCCACGCGAAGGACCCTGGGGATGTAGTCCCCAGGTGGACCCTTTCCGCAAATCCGCAGAACTAGGCAACACTCGGGAACTACAACTCCCAGAAGGGAGCGCGGCTCCGCGACGCCCACAGTCCCGCATCGAAAGAACTGGTACAGAACTGCACACCTAAACCCAGGCTTCTTCTCTCCACCAGGTAACTATTTAACTTAGTTCCGTGGAGTAAACCTTAGGTCTCAAGGGTGAGGATCGCCTTACCATCTCCAGGAGGCAAAGCCGCGTCGACGCGCGCCACCGCCATACTTCCCGCTTGCTAAAAATACCAAGCAACCGTCCTCCAGCTGCTTGGTGGAGCCCGTAGTCAGGAGGCAGCAGCCGGAAACTACAGCTCCCAGGATGCACGGCAACCAGACGGCCCAATTGGCTGGTCTGCACCTAATGGTGTAAAACCCGGGTTGGAGTCTGAGCCGCAGTGTGTTCAGGAACTCGGGTCAGCTCCCTTTTCTGACAAATAAGCAACTGTATTGTTAGATGATCGTTTCACTCCCTTTTCTAGGTGTCTCCGAAATTTGACACTTTTCCCATTGAGATAATTATAAGGTCGCTATTTAATGCAGACTGAATTTGAGCGCTCAGTGTTAGAAGTCCTCTCACTGCAGAGGTGGCTGCCCCTTTTGACAATTCTGAATAAGTTGAAAGTTTTCAACTCTGCTATAAGAATGACTTGGGAGATCTTGTTGAGATAGTCAAAATGGATACATTTCATATGAAAATTTAAAGCATTCTGGGATAGAAAGTTCTATAAAGTATTTTTAAGTGGTTCTTGAATATTTAACAGAAATTTAGACCTGGGTGTATATTTAATAAGTATGAACCTAGGATTTTTCCAAGGAGTATACAAGAGAAGTTTACAATATAGTCTCCAAATTCAAGAATTACACTTCCCAACGCTACGGGAGGCTTACACCTTTGATATAACTATTTCCTGATAACTAGCATGATTGCAACTATAAACACAGATCTCAGCAAATGGAGAAAGACAGAAACAACAATCTTCAAAGAAGACTTGAAGGAGGAAGTGAAACGGAGCTAGGGCTTAAAAGATGTGTAGACTCTAAAACGATTCAGAAGTACATGAAAGACATTAGCACAGGCTGCAGGTGAGGGTAGGTGGTAATGAGGTTATTCTCAAAAGAAGTGAAAAACTAACCTAATAGCAGTACAGAAGGTACAAAGGGAACTTCAATTTCTAGTACACATGCCTCCATTCCCCTTGCAACCTTTATTATGAACTCCCCTCTTGCTGGAACAGCATTGTAGAAAATCTCTGATCATTTGTGTTTGGGGAAATCTGGTAACTCACACTTTTAGATTTCCAGGCCCTTGATCCTGTGAGCATTCCCTCCTTCCTGGGTTCTCCTATCTCTGTGACTACACCTGCCTTAACTCCTTTTTTCACTCAATTTCCCACTGATTTAGTCTGAAGACAAATTTCCTAGTTCTGAAGAGGTAATTAAGACTAGGAATCTTTCTCTTCTAACCAAGAGACGCCTTACCTAGAAAGTGCAATTTTACTATATAGGTGTAAGAACAAAGTGAGTCTGAATACTGTCTCCTACTTTTGTTCCCGGAATATCTCGTGAGAATTGAGGGGAGTCTCTGGTGCAGAGAGAGAGAAAGTGTTTACAGTTCTAATTTAGCAGGGTAATGACTTGGGAGGGGGATCCTGGTAGCCCAGAGGATACCTGAGGAGTAAAGTTCCCTCTTGCAAGTTTTTTTGGTTTTGGTTGTTTTTTGTTTTGTTTTGTTGTTATTGTTTTGTTTTGTTTTGTTTTGTTTTGTTGAGCAAGAGGGAGAGAGAATGAATCCCAAGCAGTCTCCTCACTGACAGTGCAGAGCTGCCCTCGGGGCTCAAACTCGTGAACAGTGATATCAATATCAAGATTCAGACACTTAACAGACTGAGGCAACCAGGAGCCCCTATTGAAGAATTTTCTTATTGAAATTCTTTAACTTTGGTTCTAACCTTCTTTTTGATTTACAAACCACTTCAATAATCTGAAAGGGTTGCAGCCTTTCTTCCAGACAAGTGGACAGACAAAATACATGAACCTATCAGTGTATAACTTTTTGCACTCTTTGGGTTTTGTTATTGTGTGTAACACTTATTAAATAATAACAAATAATAATAAGGAATGTTAATATTCATTCAGGATTTCTAGATTTTCCATGAATAGATATATCATAGTGACAGTTCCTCTTTCCATGTCATAAGTCACAGATAAGGGAGCAGGACCATAAGAGTCTGCCAATGACTACTAACCAAAGAAGAAAATGTTTACTTTTATGCACCTAAACCTTCACATAAAGATTTTTTTAATAAAAAAAAATTAGCACATTTTCAAAATCTTTACAGTGTTAAAATTCTTGTAATGATATGGGAACTAAAGGAACCCCATGAAAAAAAACCTGCATTTTTTTCTCCTTTTCCTTCTTATATTCTTGCTAGGACCTACATGGCTCCCCTATACGTGGCTTATAGTACCAGTAATGTATGTCCTTGTACATGTCAAGGAGTTAGTGATTTCTTTGGAATCTTCCAGCACAAAAGTAACATCTAAGGAGCGAGGTCATCATGAACATTTTCTAAGACCACTGACTCCAGACACCTTGACACCAGGACCACTGGCTCCAAGGCATAAACGACTCATGAAGGACACCTGAGCACTTGCCCTTGTTTTGACCAGTTCCTGGATGCCTGACAGAACATGTACACCAGACCAACATCCTCAGTAAAAACTCCAGACCCCAAGCAAAGATGAGACTCATTC
This sequence comes from Panthera uncia, assembly GCF_023721935.1. Lineage (NCBI taxonomy): Eukaryota > Metazoa > Chordata > Mammalia > Carnivora > Felidae > Panthera > Panthera uncia. The sequence goes on along the minus strand of NC_064810.1, from coordinate 48,401,854 downwards.
CCCTTTTCCTTTCTGAGTCTCCTAGATGCTCGGTCTGTATCTGCCCTCTCTAGATCTTCAATAAATGCTACTTTCACTTCCTCCCAGCTGCTGTTTGATTTCCACCTTGTACAAAGCCAAGGATCGCATTGGCTGGTCCTACGGGACCCCCTCTGGGTCCTCAGACCCAGCCAGCCTAAATTATTGAGAAGAGTTTGTAGTTTTAAAGCTTTAAATCTTCAAAGTTATTATACTTACTTTTTTTTCAAATATAAGTTCTCATCCTAATGAGAAAGCCTCCTTTGTTTTGTGAAGATATATTGCACTACCCACAAGTGTTGTTCCAGTTTCTTCTCTATTTGTGTTATCTAAACTTGTATATAATGCTCTCCTGAAACTGCTCTGTTAAAGGTTACCATTCACGATTACAACAGTCTCCTTCCGGCCACTATTCTAGTCTTCAGTTCATCCTTGTTACATGAGCAGTTTAACCTTCTAAAACACAAGGTTCATTTTGTCCATCCCTCACTCAAAAACGCCAAATGAAAATTAGTGGAATGAATGGTGGGAGGTATGTGAGGCCAGATTATGTTGGCTCTTGAAAGTTGAATTTCAAGAGGGAAGTGTTTGAGGAGGGGATTAACACGCTAATAGGGGTTTTACTTAGATAATGCCAGTAGCACTGGGCAGCTGCATTACAGATGCAGGGGATGACTCAGGGCTATCAGCCCTTGCAGAGATCAGGTACACTGTGCTGATACAAAGGAAAGTGTTGTGGGGCCTAGGCCTGACCCCCCCCCCCCCAAAATGCTCCTTTGTTGAAAGGTTCATAGTGTTGGTCAGCAGAATCCTCCTACTTGATTTGAGCTTGCAAGGTTTAACATATATATAAGATGAGGCAATTTAGTTAAATAAATTAGATGTACAAGCTGTATCTGAAGCACAAAAGAGTTACTGTGGTGTGATTTTAAAGGGTTGCTGGTTCACTTAGGATGTGGGACTGTGCCCAGGAACATCTAGCCAGTCTTTTAAAAATCCATGACTATACTTAGTTGACTCTATAATAGGAATACTTTCATCCAGATTCTGGGTCAGATAAACCAGACAAAACTCTGGTTCTGCTATTGCTATAAACTTTCAGGAGTGGGGGCTCCTGGACGGCTCAGTCAGTTAAGTAACCCACTCTTGGTTTCGGCTCAGGTCATGATCTCATGGTTTATGAGTTTGAGCCCCTTGTTAGGCTCTGTGCTGAAAGTGCAGAGCCTGCTTGGGATTCTCTCTCTCCCTCCCTGTTCTTTCTCTCAAATAAAATAAATAAACTTTAAAAAATACTATATACTTAAAAAAAAATAAAATGTAGGGGCACCTGGGTGGCTCAGTTGGTTAAGCATCTGCCTTTGTCTTAGGTCATGATCTCACAGTTTATGAGTTCAGGCCCCACATTGGGCTCTCTGCTGTCCACAAAGAGCACGCTTCAGATCCTCTGTCCATCTCTCTCTCCCTGCCCCCCCCCCCCCCCGCTTTCGCACTCTCTTTCTCTCAAAAAAAATAAATAAATTGGGGTACCTGGGTCTCAGTTGGCTAAGCGTCCGACTTCAGCTCAGGTCATGATCTCATGGTTCTCGTGAGTTTGAGCCCTGCATCAGACTCTGTGCTGACAGCCTCTGGTACCTGCTTGGGATTCTGTGTCTTCCTCTCTCTCTGCCCCTCCCCCACTCACACTCACTCGTTCTGTCTCTCTCAAAAATAAACATTTAAAAAATAAATACATTTTAAAAACTTAAAAAATAAATACATAAATAAAATGTAAAAACTATGATTAGCTGTAGACTGTCCAAAAGCAGGAGGTAGGCTGGATTTGGTCCATGGGCCATAGTTTGCCAATTCCTTCTAGAGAATATCTATATAAAGTAGTCTTTTGAGTTTATAATTTCATTTGAAGGCATGAAAGGGAATTTCTGATTTTCTTCATAACATTTTCTTTACTCTAGTTTTATTTCTTCTTCTTTTTTTAAAATTGTATTTTAAGTAGGCTCCATGCCCAACATGGGATTTGAACTCATGACCCTGAGATTAAGAGTTGCATGCTCTACTAACTGAACCAGGCAGGTGCCCGGTGGGAGTTTGTATTTTAAAGATATTATTATTATTCGTATTCTTTCTGTATTATAGATTTTGTATTGTAGTTAAATATGAAAATCTTAGTGATTTCAAAGTTTTAAAAGTATAATTTCAGAAGAAAAAAGTTAACATATTTGCATTCCTCAGCATATCAATATACTTCATTTCTACTTGATATTATTCTCTCAACTAGAAAGGAAGAAAAGCAAAAAAAAAAAAAGTTAAAAGGTATGAGATGACCAAAAATTTGACCACAGGGAAATTTTCAAAACCTATTTCTTGAAAACAGCAGTCCCAAATCTATGTACGGTATATACTCATTTTTGTTTTAAAAAAATATGGGAGGCAGGGGTCTAGATATATAAGAGATTGAAAAGAGAGACACCTGGGGGTTCAGTCTGTTAAGCATCTGACTCTTGATTTTGGCTCAGGTCATGATCTCACAGTTGGAGAGATTGAACCCTAAACTGGGCTCTGTGCTGACTGTGAGGGGCCTGCTTGGGATTCTCTCTCTCGTTCTCTCTCTGCCCTTCTCTATTTCTGTCTCTCAAAATAAAATAAATAAACTTTAAAAAAAGTGAGAGATTGATAAGAAACAAACCAACACGTTAACAGGGACTTCTCTGGGTAGGAAGATTACGGAGACATTACTTTTCCCTTGCATGTGGGTTTTTGTTTTTGTTTTGAAAGAGAGTACCAGGTAAGGAGAGGGGCAGAGAGGCCCAGGGAGAGAGAGAATCTTAAGCGGGCTCCACACTCAGCATAGAGCCCAACACAGGACTTCATCCCATGCTCCCAGGATCATGACCTGAGCCGAAATCTAGAGTCTGACACCCAACTGATTGAGCTACCCAGGTGCCTCTAGCTTGCCTGTCACTTTCTAAAATTTTTATGATAAGTATATCTTTTATTTTTTAATGTTTTTATTAATTTACTTATTTGTAAGTAAGAGAGCAGGGCGGAGTGTAAGCAGGGGAGGGGCAGAGAGAGAGGAGACACAGAATCTGAAGCAGGGTCTAGGCTCCAAGCTGTCAGTACAGAGCCTGACAGGGGGCTGAAACTCAGGAATTGTGAGATCATAACCTGCGCCAAAGTCAGACACTTAACTGACTGAGCCGCTCTGGCGCCCCTACAGTAATATATTTTTAAAAATAAACAGATATATGCTACACTATTTTAAAATAGAAAGTAGGGACACCTGGGTGGCTCAGTCAATTCGGCGTCTGACTCCCGATATTAGCTCAGGTCATGATCTCACGTTCGTGGGATCAAGTCCCGTGTCAGGCTCTGTGCTGACAGTGCAGAGCCTGCGTGGTATTCTCTCTCTCTAAATAAACAAAGTTAAGAAAAAAATAGTTTAAAAAATGAATCAAGTTGGGGGGGGGGGTAAAAACTACCACTCTTATAAATGAACTTTTTGAGCTTTTAAGCAGTCTTCCAAGTACAAATGAAACTTGGAACTTTTTATTTACACATTCACTTAATTTTCAATTGGGAATATGATGAATCACTTTTATAGGTTCCGCTGCCTTTTGGAAACACTTCAAAAGAGAATGAATGAAATTAAAATGTCAAGAATCCCTTTATCACTCTTTTAAACAAGAAACAACTTCTTTCCAGTTAATTAGTTAAAGGCACCTGAAAAATATCTCACAGTAGCTTTATTCTTGAAATTATTTATATTTCCACCTGTTTCTTTTCTCAGATATTAGCTGATTATTACATGTGGAAAAAATAAAAATTTTAGTATCTCATCTTGACATGGCTAACTCCTCTATATTCATTGTTTTGGCCCTTCCATTTATTTAGAAGTAATTATTTTATCTGTCTATTATAATTTATAAGACTGTTTCTGTCCACCTTCCTGAAATCTTGTTGCTTTGAAGAATGGTGAGCTAACCGTTTACATACAGTGGGCATGGTGGAGACAATCATTGATTGGTTCCCCCGTCTGTTTTGTTTCCTCTCTCTGGGAGAACTCACTATTTGTTCAGCCCGACTCTCTGGAAAGAATTCCAACTGAGCCTTTTTGTAATAATAAGGCAGAGCAATCCGCTCCTCTGTCCAAATATTATTATAGGATTTTTTTTTCTTTTTAAGTTTATTTTGCAAGAGAGAGAGAGCACACTGCACACCTAGCTTTTACATTTTAAGTGACTGGAAAAAATCAAAAGAATAACATTTAATGACACCTAAAATTATATTTAATTCAAATTTCAGTGTCCATAAATAATATATTTTTGGAATAAGCCATACTTATTTACCTATTGTTAATGGCTGCATTTACCAAACAATAAAGAACTCATGATTGAGACCATATGTGGCATTCTTAGCACTTCCATTACCTACTACAAATCACCACAACACATTTTTACCTGACACGATTTCAAGTGCCATGCGTTATTACCATACTGTGACAATTTATTGGTTTGTTTTCTTACCAACATATACCTATCATATTAAAAAAAAGAAAAAGAAAAATGTAGACTTAAAATATTCTGTCTTTAAGGTATGGTTAAGTGTGGATTATTTTGTTATCAAATTAGATGGCAAGATATTATGATTATTCTGCAGTGAACCATTCTCTGTGCTTAAAGAATGCAAGATATGTCTACCCACCAGACTAAACAGCCATCACAATATTCCCAAACCACAGGAATCAATCAGAAAAGTTAGAAAATTTTGATATCTCCTCATACTAAAATTTCTTCAAAGAAAGAAATGAGAGAAAAGAGCCCGTGGCCCATTTGTTAGACAGGCAAAGAAAGTCATTTACTTATGGTATGTTAATTAAATGATGTTTGCCACAGCTGAAGAAATATATCTAGAAAAAATAAACTGGTTTAAGACCATTAGCCTTTAGGTGAGAACAGCTGCTTTAAGTGTTAAAGATGCTGGGAACAACATCAATAGGCAATTTAAGTTATTTGGTGAAGGCAAATTATTTTGAATGGTTTCCCATGGCTCTTAATGAATGGACAGGTGTTATTGATACAGCTTATTTGTGCCCATTTGTTCCAGAAATCAATGTTTGAAACGACTGAAGAATAGCTTCTATGAATAGGCTACATGAAACAGGTGACAATATTGTTAAAGAAGTAGAGAAAACACTAATTAATTACATCTGAAGTGAAATCAGCTATGATGTGTTACAACTTATGTAAGTAGAAAAAGGCTCCGTTTGACACATTTTCAACACTTGTGAATATGTAAGGTGCTAAATTCTATGGTTATACCATTATTGTATTATCAATCAACAGGTACTTTGTGGAAAACATTTGAATCTACCATGTGTTATTGAACCAGTAGTGTTAATAATAAACTTCATTTGTTCTCATGGACTTCCATGAAATCTTGTCAGAATTATGCGCTGAATATCCCGACTTGCCCTACCACACAGCATTTAATAATGTTTTATTGTGATTTTTTTTTTTAACTCAGGGTCAAGATTGAAGTTTTTCTAAATGAAAAGAACCCTCCTAACTACTATTATGGAACACTGACAGAAAGGCTTTAGAATTAGTTTTTGCTAATTTGCTAGTTTTGATCATTTAATGATGCTTCTTAATGAACTCAACCTAAAATTATAAAACAACACAGCACTTACATGCAAAACTTATTCTAAGGTATTTTGACAAAAAATAACATTAGTAGATTTACAAGTTATATCAAAAAGCAAGATCTCCATTCTCAAACAGATTTGCAGTGGTTATATTTTTGAGCTCAAACTACAATTTTAGTGGTATTGAAAGATCTCCATGCAAATACAAAGGAAAATTCCATATTTTAAGACCCACTTAACTGTGCAATTAGCTTTCATTTAACTTTCAATTGGAAATAATTATTAATCATGCTAAAAAGAAAATATCAAAAGAATAATCTACTTCTGTAATTGACTTCTAAAAGATTGACATGCTCAATTATCATATGCCCTTGGATTGGTATTAGTTTTGAGCAGTATTTATCTGGGTGAAAACACATTTTTCAAAGATGAAGTATGTAAAATCTCATTACAGATCAGGATTGAGAGTCAAACATTTGTAATTGATTTTAATGGTAGGGAATAACTTTAAACCCTAATTAAGAGAAATGTCTATCTTCTACCTCCCCCGACAAGAATTTCATTTTTCTCTTTAATAGAGTTGTTTTTACCAAAACTCATACTCAAAACTGTCATTATATTTTAAATTTCATCAATGAAAATGTTGTGAAAATTTTTTTCTCTTATTATATAAGTGCCTATATAACATCCTCAATTTTGCTTGTTAGCCCACAAATTCTAAAATATTTACTATTTATAAGCCTCTTTGGATGAATTAAAAATCTGAGCAGGAAGTTAGCCAGTTGAAGGGAGGAAAGATTTCCAGTCAAAGAAGATAGCTTGAGCACATGAGTGAGAACCAATAGAATATGTGACAAATAATAAGCAGTTACTACATACTGAAGGATACAAACACCGTGCTTCCTTCTTGCATTTTTGAGCCAATCAGTAATACCAATTTCTTCCAGAAGATGGCTCCCTTTAATTATTTTACCAACATTTTATAACGAAAAATTTCCAACATATAATTTGAAAGGATTTTACCGTGAGTACTCATAAACTCACTACTTTGATTCTCTTATTGACATTTTATTATGCTTGTTTTATCATACATCTTTCCATTTATCTATCCCCTCCATCCATTCACTATACTTCTCCCTATTTACTTAAGCCAGTATTTCATTAACTAGTACTCATTATTTATTTAGTTTCATTTCTTTTAAAGTAAAATTCACATACAATAAAATGCTCAAATCTTAGCGAACATCCCCTGAGTTTTGACCAACTGTGTAATTAACCCACAATCTATAGACATAGAACAGTACCATTACCAGAAATCTCCCTTATATACCTTCTGGCTCAATCCTTCCCTTCCCACCCAGAAGTAACCACAGTTCTGATTTTTTCCCATTAAAAATTAGTTTTGCATGGTGTAGAACTTGATATGCATGGAATCATACAGTGGTACTTTTTTGGGGGTAAGACTTCTCCACTTAGCACAATGTTTTTCATACTCATATTGATGTGTAAATCAAAAGTTCATTCCATTTTAGGGGTGCCTAGTTGGCTCAGTCGGTTAAGCAACCTGACTCTTGATTTTGGGTCAGGTCATGATCTCACCATTCGTGAGATCGAGCCCTGCATCGGGCTGTGTGCTGACAGCTGAGAGCACAAAGCCTTTTTTTGGATTTTGTCTCTTCCTCTCTCTCTGCCCCTCCCCTGCTCTCTCTCTCTCAAAATAAATAAATAAACATTTTTTTTAAGTTCATTCCATTTTATTTCTGTGTAGTAGTCCATTGTATAAATATATATTACTGTTTACTTATATATTCACTTATTGATGGGGCACCTACACTGTTTCCTGTATTTGTTATGAATACAGCTGCTGTTCTTGTATAAGTAATTTTTTAATTAAAAAAAATTTTTAGTTACAAAATAATACAAATGGTGCTTACCCTCCCTATTTTCCAGGATCGAATTGTGGGATCGAATCTTTCTATCCCAAAGCACATTAGAATTGTTTGAAATGTTTTATCAGGGAAAAGTAATTAAAAGAGTACATAACAATATAGAGACTATTTTAATGAACCCTCCAACTCAACACCAGCTTCAACTATTATCCATTCCTGGTCATTTTTTCATCCATGCCCTTAGCCACTGGCTGCTCCCTTATATTATTTTAAGACAAATCCCAACCATTATGCTATTTCATCTATAAATATTTAGTATGTATCTAGAAGTATAAGAACACTTTTCAAAATTAAACATGACCACAGTAAAATTAGAACACCTAAAGGATTAACAGTAAGTCTAAGTATCATCCAAAATCCAATCAGTATTCAAATTACCCCATATGGTCTGTCCAGCGTGTTTGTTCAAATCAGGCCTCAAATAAGGTCCATATGTTGCAATTGGTTGCAGAAGTTCTTAAATCTCTTTTAATCCATAGGTAGAGCCAGCTTCAAGTTGTGCAACCAATGCAGTCACACAGGGCCTGACACTTAGGTGCATCCCACACTTGGGGTTTAATGCTCTGCATTAACTGTCTAGGATAGCTGTAAATCTGTCCTTGAATTTCTGTTCTGTAGGTGAAGTACAATGGGGACAATGGGGCATGTGCCTGGGGCTTGGAGCCTCAGCTCACCCGCAGGTCCACTTCCTGCAGCCTCCTCATTTTCTAGGGATGGGTTCTGAGAGTGGCTGATTCTGCCACTCACCAAAGGTAGCCACACTGCCATGCATTCCAAAAGCGGCTTGCTGCCCACCCCCTTCCAAGACCCAGATACATAACACACCCCAGGGGATTGCCCATTCCCTGTGGGTTAGGCAGGGGGTACCGGGTGGAAGGAGATGGCCAGCAGGACACCGCCCCTGCCTCCCTGTTGTGGGGCACAACGTGTTGGTCCAGAGACCAGCAGGAGGGGCAACCCAAGAGCTGGCTTGGCCTTGCCTGTTCCAATGCACGCATCAAGTCACAGGGCAGGTCCCTGGGCACCTGTGAGGGGCTGCAAGGCCCTAGCGAATGTCCTTGCCTAGGGGAGCATGAGGTTAAACAGCAAATGAAAAACCACCATGAAAGGTCAAGAGACAGATTACTGAAGACAGGAAAGAGCTTAATATTTTATACCTTTATCCTGCTATTTGAAAAAGGAGACACCACTTTCATTTTACACCAGGCCATGAAAATTATTTATGCAGCTTGTCTTGTCAATTGGACAGGCTCTAATCTCTCTCCTTTCAATTTACATATTGTTGAAGAGTTTAAGTCATCCTGTAGATGCCAGTTGCATCCTTATGGAATTGTTTCACATGTTCCTGTCCTCCATATTTCATATAATTGATAGATATGAAGACTTGATTAGATTTAGATTAAAAAAAAAATTTTTTTTTTGTTTATTTATTTTTGGAGGAGAGAAAGAGCATGAGCAGGGGAGGCGCAGAGAGACAGGGAGACACAGAATCCAAAGCAGGCTCCAGGCTCTGAGCTCTCAGCTCATAGCCTGATGTGGGCTTGAACTCAGGAGCTGTGAGATCATGACCTGAGCTGAAGTTGGACACTTAGCCAACTGAGTCACCCAGGCACCCCATAGATATAGATTTTATAGAATACTTCATAATTTGTAATTTTAATAATGCTTTATAATTTTATTTTTTAAAAGTAATCTCTATACCCGATTTGGGGCTAGAACTCACAACTCAGAGATCAAGAGTGTAATAATACTCCACTAATTGACCCAGCTAGGCACCCCACTAATGCTTCATAATTTTAAAGAAAGCTTCATAATTTTTAATGCTGTATCGTTTTTTTTTTAATGTTTATTTATTTTGAGAAAGAGAGAGCATGAGCAGGAGGAGGCAGAGAGAGGGAATCCCAAGCAGGCTCCATACCCAGCACAGAGATCAACGTGAGGCTCAATCCCACAAGCCTGAGATCATACCTGAGCCAAAATCAAGAGTCACGTACTTAACTGACTGAATGACCCAGGTACCCCACACTTTCTTATTCTAAGAGCATGTGAGCATAATATAAGGTGTGATACACACAATGTGTTACAAAGAACCCTGAAATGCCAGCTCAAGAATGACCTCCAGGAAAGAGTAAAAGAACTAAAATCCCTAAGATCTAGTTTCCTGCGTTTCCTCCGCAGAACTACTCAAGCCAAACATAATTTTGAAGACCAGTAAAATAAAATCTTCCTAAAATGCTTGAGAAGGGACTATAAATTCCAGGGTTCAGTGGACCAAATTCCTGCAGGTAAATCTTGGCTCTATCTTCTATTCTACTCAGGTGGTTTTCTTCCTTCCTTCCTTTTTCTTTTTCTTTCTTTCTTTCTTTCTTTCTTTCTCAAACATTTGTTTAATCAGCATCAATTTAAAACAAAGAGAGATGTATGAATGTCAGAGTTGACTAAATTCATCAAGCCACGGAAGCTTGAGGCATCCATCTGCCCATCATCTATTTAGATAATATCCTCCAAGCATATCAGGTATTCTGAAAATCTGGTCAGAGTTGGTCAGGCTGTCAAATTCCTCCTCTTTGCTTTTCAATTCCATGCTGATTTCTATTTACTCATTCTTTTCTCTTTTTTAAGATTTTATTTTTAAGTAATCTCTATAGCCAACGTGGGGTTCAAACTCACAATCCCGAGATCAAGAGCCGGATGCTCCACCAACTGAGCCAGCCAGGCGCTATTAACTCATTCTTAAGACTGGTTTCAACAAAACTACAGCTTTCTTTTTGTTTATTTGTTTGTTTACTTACGAGAGAGAGAGAGAGAGAGAGAGAGAGAGAGAGAGAGGGAGAGCGAGCGCACAAGCAGGGGAGGAACAGAGAGAGGGAGACACAGAATCCAAAACAGGCTCCATACTCTGAGTTGTAAGTGCAGAGCTCAAGGTGGGGCTCGAATTCAGGAACCGCAGATCGTGACCTGAGCCAAAGTCCCACCCTTAACCGACTGAGCCACCTAGGCACCAGTAACTACAGCTTTTTTTTTTTTTAATTTTTAAAAATTTTTTATTTTTGAGAGAGACCGAGCATGACCGGGGAAGGGGCAGAGCGAGAGGGAGACCCAGAATCCGAAGCAGGCTCCAGGCTCTGAGCTGTCAGCACAGAGATGGGCACAGGGCTCGAACCCACGAACTGTGACATCATGACCTGAGCCGAAGTCAGATGCTTAACCGACTAAGCCACCCAGGCGTCCCACTACAGCTTTCTTAACATCAGTCAGCCACTTCACTGGACTTTGCAAGTTTTTTCCACTACCTAGTTACCGATCCCTTTAGAGTGAGCGGCTTGTGTAGGTAGCATAGACCAATCATTACATTTTTGTTTCCTAGTCAAGTACTCCAACACTCAATTCGAGGATTGTCTCTTGCCACTCCCCATCATATGCTAGTTTCTAGCCACAGAAGGGCTCAAGCAATTGAGGCACTGATCCTCCCAGTGGGCTTGGCTAGAGCTCCCTTTTCCAAGCCTCCAGGCAAGGGCTTTGCCCTTCTCTGTGCAACTGCCAGCCGGCCCCTGGGCTGCAATAGACAGAAATAGAAACCTAGCTCTTCCAAGACAGGCAGTTGTCATTTTGCAATGCTTCAGCCCTTATAATAGGGATTTTGTAAACTGAATAAACTAATATATGTAAATGCTTTAGCACAATTCCTGGCACAGAAAGAGAACTCAGTGAATGTTAATTATAATTAATGCAAGGGGCCATCATATACAATTTGATTAGCAAGGCGTGGGAGACAGTTCAGATGTCACTACTATTTTGCAAATGGTGAAATTATTAAACTTTAATTTTGTTGGTCGAGATAATGGGCCAACACGGAAGGCAAAATGTGACTTTAAGTTTTACCTGGGAGTATTATCTGCAAGTCACTAAAACTATAAAATGTAGAGTTCACATTCTGTGCAGCAGGACGATGACTCTAGGACACCTGACCGTAGAAGAGACAGGAAGATTCAGAAACCAACCGCCAGCCTAAGTGACGTTTACTTCCTGGCTCACAGAACCCGCTCAGTCTCCAGAGGAAGGAGGGGACGGAGAACACCCAGATCAGTCTCTCTGGGAGGTAGACGTCATCACCAAGCGCCGGGGTCAGGGAAGGGAATTGGGGGAGGAGATTGCCCCACTGCCTTATAAGGCTTCTTCCCATGATCCTCTCTTTCTCTTCACCATCTTTCTGTCTTACCGGCGGCTGCAGCCATGAAGTGAGTGAAAGTCCTAGGTCCCAATCCGCTTCCATCGTCGGGCAGAGCACCTCTCCTGCACTCTGGGTTTGGCTTCTCCTCGCCGTAGACACCCTCTCTAATGGGCTTTTGCTTTTTGTTACAGGGTCGAGCTGTGCAGTTTCAGTGGGTACAAGATTTACCCTGGACATGGGAGGCGCTACGCCAGGACCGACGGGAAGGTGAAGGGCCGCGTCTGCTAAACGCAACTTGTGCTCCTAATTCAGTCTGAGCGTGTTCATTTGCCACATCATTCTTGGTCCCTGGAAGGCTTGTTTCCGGGACCCTGTGTGCTGTGGTTGTTAGGATCAGAAACCTCTAGGTGAACCGTTTTTGAGGTTTGATTTAGTGTGAGTCAGGTCGGAAATTAAGAGTTGGGTTTACTTAAATGTCCAGGAAATGAACCGTCAAAGTATCGCTATTTTTCGGGCACCGATGCCTCCTGGAATTTGATTACCCCAACCTTTCCTGCGGAATGAGCTTAAGTTTCCCCGCTCTGTGTACAAGACGGGACGGAACTCGAAGGCTTCGGTGGTGCCACCTGTGCCAGTTGTATGACACAAGCCTTTTGGGCTCGGCGGGCCAAATGAGGGGACAGAACTTGAATATTAAGAGTTTTGGGGAAAAAAAGAAGAGTTTTGAGCTCAGCTTTCTGCCTTGTTTAGTTAAGTAGGTAACTACTTTGAACTTGTTACTACAGGTTTTCCAGTTTCTTAATGCAAAATGCGAGTCAGCATTCCTTTCCAAGAGGAATCCTCGGCAGATAAATTGGACTGTCCTCTACAGAAGAAAGCACAAAAAGGGACAGTCGGTAAGTAAAATGCACTTTCGATGTTGGGGGTGTGGTGGGGCTCTTAAGTTTAAACTCTCTAAGCATCAGTTGCTGCTCCCTAAAATTATGGTAAGTGGGACCGTATGTGAAAGCGCTCCTAAGCTGTAAAGCATCAAACAGTGAAGTGAAAGTGACTGATGAAAACAGTGTCTCCTTATATACCTTAGGCTCACAGTAATGCCGAGTTGAAATTTGAAATGTTGGCCTTGCCAGAATCTGATACGTTATGCATAGTTGGGTTATAGGGCACCACGGAAGTATTTAAAGGGTTCCACTGGGTAGAAATTCCCCTAAGTAATTTCTACTTAGGGGAACTTGGTTGTGAATATGTCTGTAGGATTAGTTCTGAAAGATATCAGTGGAGTCTTATAGCATACTATTTTGTTCTCATGACTGAAGACTTCTTGAAGTGCTTTTTTGGAGTGATGGAATTTTTTGAGGAAGGTTTGAGTGCCATGGCAGTAAGGATAGTATTCAGGACACTTGGAATATTTACTGACACCTCCCAGATTAATGGCATCACTAGGTGTTGTGGGAATTTAGAAGGAAAAACTTACTTCTAACTTAATTTGAAAGTAGACTTGACACACCCATTAGGATAGTCATGATTTCAAGGGGGTGGGGCGCGGGGATTACCAGTGTGGCTGAGGATGTGGAGAAATTGGAACCCTTGTGCATTGCTGAATTTAGGATGGTGCAAGCACTGTGGAAATGGCTTTGCAGTTTCTTAAAAAGTTAAATGGAACTGTGTCCAGCATCTACACCTCTAGGAACGTACCCAGGAGAATCGTAAGCAGGAATTTAACACAGATGACTTCTACGCTAATGTTCATAGCGCTATTATTCACAGCAGCCAAAAGATGGAAACAGCCCAAATGACCTATCAGTGGGTGAATGGACAACAAAATGTTACATAAATACAATGGAATATTATTCAGCCTTAACAGGCTGGCAAACAGCCAATATGGATAAACCTTGAAGAAGTTATGCAGAGTAAAAGAAGCCAGACACAGAAGGACAAATATTATATGATTACACCTTTATGAGGTATCTGTAATGGCAAATTCATAAAGACAAAGTAGAGGTTACCAGAGGCTGGACAGGGGGAGGGAAGAATGTGGGGTTATTATTTAATGGGCTTGGGGTTTGGAAAGATGAAAAAGTTAGATGGATAGCGGTGGTGGTTGCAGAACATAGTGAATATATTTAATGCCAATGAATTATATACTTAAAAAATGCTTTAAAACGGTCAATGTAATGTTAATGTATCTTTTATTAGCAAAAGTTTGAATTTTACAGTTTCGATTCCTGGACATTCCCTAAGACTTGGTAGCTTTCCTGTCATAAATTATTTTCCAATTGACTTTTTTTTCAGTGACAGTACTTTAAGCAAAAACAAAATAAGTGAGTTGAGGTTTGGTAATTTTTTTCTAGAAGTAAATTCTTTAACATAAACAGTCGTATTAAAATCCCTTTTGAGGTAAGTACTCTCCAGCCAACTTCATTAATTTGACTTTGTCTTTTTAAAATAGTAAAAAATGGCCAGGATTTGCAAGAGATAATTTAATCAGTCTATAATTGGAAAACTTACCTGCATATTGCAGTATTTTACACATAGATATTTTTTATATATTTTCAAATGATTGCATGAATTATTTTTTTGTTGAATATTGCTATGATCTGAATGTATACTCCTAAAATTCATATGTTGAAACCTAACTGCCAAGGTGATGATACTAAAGGTGAGAACTTTGGGAGGCTCTGCCATCAGGAATGGCACTAGTGCTCTTACAAAAAATGCCCAAGAGCGCTCTCTGGCTCCCTTCAACATGTGGTGATATAGCTACAATAGGAAGAGGGTCCTCACATGACCATGCTGGAATCCTGACTTCAGTCTCTAGAACTGTTGGAAATTTCTGTTGTTTATCAGCTACTCAGTCTGATATTTAGTTGTATCAGCCCTGGCACGCTAAAATACAAATCTTAATTGTTTCCCCCATATCCATGAACAAGATTTATAAGTGTGCTTCCATCTTTTTGTTTCATAGGAAGAAATTCAAAAGAAAAGAACCCGCCGTGCAGTCAAATTCCAGAGGGCCATCACTGGTGCATCTCTTGCTGATATAATGGCCAAGAGGAATCAGAAACCTGAAGTTAGGAAGGCCCAACGAGAACAAGCCATCAGGTGAGGAAGCCTTTGTTATGAGCATTTCAGCTATTGGGATGAATTGTAGGTTATGACTGAATTTATAGGCATAGGGATCTAATCTGATGTTTTGTGTTTTGATACTTGAATCTATATTGAAATTGTCAGTCCTAAATATTGAGGTTTAGTAATACAGAAGCTTATAGTGTATGCTTAATGATTTGTTGAAATTCTATATGCAAATAAGGCTGCTGTACAATTTCTAATCTATGTTAAGCTGACTTGGTTAATGATATTTATTGACAAACTCTTTGGATTTATCCTACGAATAATTGCAGGTGGGGAAGGAAAGTGATAATCTGCTTTCCCAAAACACTTTAGCTCCTTGTTAATCTGCATTCTTAAGGAGCAAAGCACTTTGCCTTAAGTTATTTTTAACCCCACAGGGCTGCCAAGGAAGCAAAAAAGGCTAAGCAAGCATCTAAAAAGACAGCAATGGCTGCTGCTAAGGTAATTGTGAGATTGTCTTGGATTTCTTATTTAAAATAACAGGAGGAGGGGGGCGCCTGAGTGGCTCAGTCGGTTGAGCGGCCGACTTCGGCTCAGGTCATGATCTCACGGTCCGTGGGTTCGAGCCCCGCGTCGGGCTCTGTGCTGACAGCTCAGAGCCTGGAGCCTGCTTCCGATTCTGTGTCTCCCTCTCTCTCTGACCCTCCCCTGTTCATGCTCTGTCTCTCTCTGTCTCAAAAATAAATAAATGTTAAAATAACAGGAGGAGGGGCCCTGGTTGGCTCAATCATTAGAGCATGTGACTCTGGATCTTGGGATTGAGTTCAAGCCCCACATGGGGCGTAGAAATTACTTAAAAATAAAATTTTTAAAAAATAATACTAAAGTCAAATAAGAAAATTTACTTTTTAATCCAAATTGTGGCTAATGAAAGTTTCAAGGTGTTCTGTTGTTGTCGTTGTTTAAGTTTATTCCTTTTGAAAGAGAGGGAAAATCTCAGGCTCTGTGCTGCCATTGCAGAGCCCAACTCAGGGCTTAAATGCATGAAACTGAGCCAAAACCAAGAGATACCCAACTGACTTGAGTCACCCAGGTGCCCTGAAAGTTTCAAGTTTTTAAGGAATTTAGTGCAAGGACCCAATCAAAATGATGTTCCTAACTGGTTTCCTGGGTGGTTGATTCAGAGTTCCCTCTGCCAGAGCCAAATGAAGTCTGTTGGTACCAGAAATTGGGGAAGGGGAAAATAAAGGTGGCTTTTGTTGTTAAAGTTTATTTTGAAAAGCTTTAAATAATAGTGCAGAGTTTGCCCAGCTTTTCTCAATGTTATCAGTTTCAATAACCATAGTAAAATTTTCAAAACCATTGGTTTTAGAGAACTAGTAATGTCCTTTTTCTGTTCTTAAGACACAGTTCAGGATCCCATACTGCATTTAGTTGTGTCTCCTTACTTCTCCAATCTGTGACAGTATCTTTGTTTTTCATTTACATATCCTATAGAGGTAGACTTCTAACTTTTCATGGGGAGGCTGGCTCTTAAGAGTAATAGGAATGCAGTTAAATAATAAAAGCAATCTAGGATACATAGAGAATCTGGACATAAGTGATTGAAAAACTTGTATGGAATAATGTCACATGTTAATCTTTTTACAGGCTCCTACGAAGGCAGCACCTAAGCAAAAGATTGTGAAGCCTGTGAAGGTTTCTGCACCCCGAGTTGGTGGAAAACGCTAAGTTCGCAGATCAGATTTTTAAATAAATATCTGATTATAACTAGATTGTGGTGGATTTTTTTTACTATAAAAACAGGTGGGGGCTCCTGGGTGGCTCAGTTGGTTAAGTGTCAGACTTCTGCTGAGGTCATGATCTCCATGGTTCATGAGTTGGAGCCCTGAGTCAGGCTCTGTCCTGACGGCTTGGAGCCTGGAGTTTGCTTTGGATTCTCCCTTTCCTCCCTCTCCCTGTCACCGCCCCCCCCCCCCCATCTCTCTCAAAAAAATTTTTTAATAACAAAACAGGCATATTGTGCCTACATAGTAATAGCTGAACTATAGAGTTAAGAATTTGAGAACTAGGTTTTTTTTTTTAATACAATGTTTTTTAAATGTTTATTTTCAGAGAGTGCAGGCATGTGAGTGAGGGAGGGGCAGAGAGGATTCTAAGCAGTCTTTGTGTTAGTGCATGTCTGTGCGTGTTAGCACATAGCCTGACAAGGGGCTCAACCTCAGGAATCATGAGATCATGACTGGAGCCGAAATCGAGTTGTAAGCTTACCTGACTGAGCCACCCAGGTTCCCCAAAAGTAAATCTTTTAGTGAATTTCTGTTGTTGAGTTACTCTTCCATGGTAAACATTTATTTTATATTGGGTTTGCCCTTCACCTGTTACTATCAGTTGATAGCTGAATTGAAAGTGCTTAAAACTTGGGGCACCTGGGTAGCTCAGTCCCTTAAGCCTGCAACTTAACTTAAACCTGCAACTCAATCTCAGATCTTGATCTCAAGGCCATGAGCTCAAGTCTAGTGTTGGGCTCTATGAGGGACTTGAAGTCTACTTTATTATTATTTTTTAGTTTATTGTCTAATTGGCTTACATACAACATCCAGTGCTCATCCCAACAAGTGCCCACCTCAGTGCCCATCACCCACTTTCCCCCACCTCCCATCAACCCTCCATTTGTTCTCTATATTTGAGTCTCTTATGGTTTGCCTCCTTCCCTCTCTCTGTTTTTCCCCCTTCCCTTCCCCCATGGACTTAAGTTTCTCAAGATCCACGAGTGAAAACATATCTTTCTGCGACTGACACTTAGCATAATACCCAGCATAATACCCTCCAGTTCCATACACGTTGCTGCAAACGGTATGATTATATGTCTCCTCTCTCTGCCCTTCGCCGCTTGCACTCACATTCTCTCAAAAATGAACATTAAAAAATGAAACTTAAAACTTCAACTGTACTCTTAAGCCACTTTTTCCAGAAATAAGTTTGAAGAGTACAACTTTGTTAGCACATGAATATGCTTACAAATTCCCAAGGTAGTTTGTTGAGCTGGGAATTAGAGCCATGGTTAAAATTCCAAGAAAAACCAGTAGCCTGCTGATACTCTAGATAATGTGTGTGTAAAATGTGACAAAGAAGAGTAATTTATGTTAATAGGCTTGTACTTCTGGCATCTGGGTGGCTCAAGTCAGTTAAGCGTCAGACTTCGCTCAGGTCATTATCTCACCCTTTGTGAGACTTTGCGATGACAGCTCCAAGTCTGTGTTGGATTCTCTGTCTCCCTCTCTCTTTGCCCCTCCCCCACTCGTGCTCATCCTCTCAAAAGTAACTTTAGGGGCGCCTGGGTGGCTCAGTGAGTTAAGTGTCTACTTCAGCTCAGGTCATGAACTCTAGTGAGTTCGAGCCCCACGTGGGGCTCTGTGCTGACAGCTCAGAGCCTGGAGCCTGCTTTGGAATCTATGTCTCCCTCTCTGTTCCTACACCACTTGTACTTTGTCTCTCTCAAAAATATTGAAAAAATTTTTTCAAAAAGTAAAAAATCCTGCTATGTGCCACTGCCAAGTTGGAAAGCTACAAGTCGCATCCTCATTTGAGAAACATGCTTTTACATATAGAAATACTAGGTGAAGGTAAAAATGAGACATCAGCATTCCTCCCCCCATCCCCTCCATGCTATCCAAAGTGATAGAATTATTCTGTCTAGTGCATGTTAAATTCAAGCATTGTTCTGGGTGTTAGGAATAAATAAAATAGCCCTTTTGGGGGACTTGAAAACTAAAATTCTAACATCAATTTAAGAAATGTGCAAATCCACTGGGTCTTGCTTAGAAATCTCTAAGGTTTTGCTTGGAAATTTTTTTCATTTTTTATTGTGTAATGTTTTTTTTCTGAAACAACAAGGAAAATAAGACCATTATTTAGCTGTGAACAAGGAAACTTAACCAACGAAACTACCCAACTTGAGTTCAGAGCTAGATTCCTAATTTTGGGATACAGGAAAAAAATGTCCTTTTAAATCACTGCTTTTCTGGCTTACATGACTTAAGGTGAAACTGTCAATTATGATTGCCCTTGATTCCTGGGTAGCCTGCAACCCAGGAGGAACTAGAAATAAATAGTAAATACCTGTTCTAGAAGGGTGGCAAGTTTAGCTTTTCTCAGGAAGACAATTAGTCCACCTGTAAAACCCTTTCTCCACATTGGCCCAAAGGCAATTCAAGTACAGTGTGCTTCTAAATGCTTTTTCACAGGTTGTTTTGGCAGAAACTGAATTGGGTAATTTAAGTTTTTCTCCACTTCCACAACTTTTTAAATCTATTTTAAGTTAGTCTTTTTGTTTTTTAAAGAGCTGCAGCTATCTTAATGTTTATATTTTTGAGAGAGAGTCAGAGCATGAGTGGTGGAGGGACAGAGAGAGAGAGAATCCAAAAAAGTCTCCAGGCTCTGAGGTGTCAGCACAGAGCCCAAGGTGGGGCTTGAACTAATGAATAGACCATGAAAACATGACATGAACCGAAACCAGCTGCTTAACCAACTGAGCCACCCAGGTGCCCCTTAAATTTAGTTTTAAAGGAAGTCGATTTCACAGTATAAGAGTGATGGTGCTGGCCCAGCACAGTTCTTGGAGGGTTGATTTGGGTATCTGCTTTGGGTGGCCCACTCCAAAGAGCGGCGAGGGCGCATCTCTACCTTCTAATTCCTCCTCCTTTCCCCAGCTGTCTCAGTCTGGGTTGAGTGACCCTAAGTAAATACCTGGTCTGGTGGTTATGTCTTTCCTATATACGTCTGGGAGCTCAGGTACCTACAGCCAGAATCTTATTCAAGGATGCTGCCTCAAGTATCTAAGCCACCTGTCAATTCCCGCAACCTCAACCGCAAGTACCGCAGAGATTGGGTGCCATCCTATTTTTTGAGCCCAGTGCATTCACCTGTTTACCTCTTAACATGTCTCCGCAGGGTCAGAGAGCCTGACCCAGCGACTGCAGACTCCAGGCTGAGGGCAGAGGGGGAGGGTTGACCCGGAACTAGCAAAGCACTGTCAATGCCAGACCCCAGTTGTCGAGTAGGAAGTTCTGGGCCTGTAGTCTTGTCTGCGCTGCGGATTCAACCAACGGATGGGTGGCATGGGCCATTGCTCCGGCCTACCCGCTAAAGATGTGAAATAGGACCCGCACTGTACGCTGGAAGATGCATTTCAGGTCGCCTTGGTCTTTTATGCATTCGGTAAATGTTGGGTGTAAAATGGAGAATTCCCCCCTCTCCCCCCGCCCAGCTTATGTAAAAATACATGCAAATGAAGCTGTAAGAGTGCTATCTACTCATTGCCAACATCATTACCTTCAAATACAGAAAACTGCCCCTATGTTAGACGGTCGTTCGAGGAAAATCCCGACAGTTCCATGGCTGATTTGGAGCCAACACTTTAAGTCTGGAAATTATAACTCTTATCACTGAAGGACTCAGATTTCAAACGTTTACCTGTAAAATAAATTTACATGTGAATGCGGCTATCTTTGGTCTTGTGTCCATAAGCTTATATTTTACTAAGATCCTCAAAATCTTATGCTTTTACGTTGTCGGGGGTCTCAGAAGGTAATCGGGGTAAAAAAAACCAGACTCCTCCACACCTTGGTGTATATCCGACGGGAAATCAACAGCCCACCAACTCCCACACGTGCTCAGAGCAAGGGAAAGAAGGAAAAAATGAAAAGGGAAACTGCCAGGACTTAAGATGTCTGCTCAAAGCAGTCTTCGGTCTCAAAGGAAAGGCCTACCCTCTTCCAAAATGTCCGCCCGCAGTCCTGACGTCACCCGGCTGGCTTCATCAATCCAGAAAGCCTGTGCTCTCCAATCAGGACTCAGTCCCCGCACCCACTGCCCTTGATCACGTCACTTCCGGTGGTGCAGCAGCCATTTTGTCAGTCGCCAGCGGATCCCGCGCGCTGGAGGAGTGCAGTTCCCCCTGGTTACCAACTCGTCGGTTCTGCCTTCGCGCTGCGGGCGCCGTCGAAGAGCACTCACCACAGATACAGCCATTCCTCCCTACAGTGCCCCCGCCGCTGTTGCATCCGTCCGGAGCTAGTGCGCTGTCTTCCTCCCCCACCACTGACAGGCGCCCTTAGGGAGCCGCCGTCAGAGATGTCAAGCGAGGAAAGCTACCGGGCCATTCTTCGCTACCTGACAAACGAGCGTGAGCCGTATGCTCCGGGCACGGAGGGCAATGTCAAGCGTAAAATCCGCAAAGCGGCCGCCTGCTATGTGGTGCGCGGTGGGACCCTGTACTACCAGCGGCGGCAGCGGCACCGCAAGACCTTCGCGGAGCTGGAGGTGGTGCTGCAGCCCGAGCGGCGCCGGGGGCTCATCGAGGCGGCGCACCTGGGCCCGGGCGGCACTCACCACACCCGGCATCAGACCTGGCACGACTTGTCCAAGACTTACTGGTGGCGAGGTAGGACCTCGCCCGTGGCGAGGGGGCGGGCGGCGGCCTGTTGTCCAGGCAAGGCCCGCTGGCGGAGGCGGGCTTGCTTGCGCACGAGCGAGTTGGAGGGTCCCAGACGCCCCTCGCCCACCCAGCCGGCGCTCGCGGCGGAGCGGCTGCCAGGCGGAGCCGAGAGGGTGGGGGACGCGAAAGGAGCCGCACTTCCCACAGGAAGGAGGCCGGGGAAGCTGGGGGCGGGCCCTGGCCCGGGGTGGGGCGAAGGGGGCTTCCCCGGGGGCCGGGCCAGCCGCCGGGAGGGGCCTGGTCGTGCGGGCTGCGGCAGGCCCGCCTCCTTCGGCGGTGCTGGAGGCGGTGGCTCCTGCCCTCCCGGACGCTCCAGGGCGGCGATCGAGCGGAGCTACGTCTGTGCCTTTTAAAATCTTGTTCCTGCTGATAGTCTGGGGAAGGGACAGTCTGTTCCAAGCCTGGGCTGCTTGCTTCAGCCGTTTGAGCTAGGATGTGGGCTTGCGGGTTTGAGGTTCTCTGGACCTGCTTGCCCGTATTCTTCGAATTGTGCTACTGCGGCGTAAATAAGCAATAACGCGATCACACAGCTCGTGCAGAGCTGATCTGAAATGACTGTATGGAAATAACTGTCTTCAACCTCGATTTTAGGGCAAGAATTCAATGTGAATAGCAGATGCCCTTCATTCTGAATGTTTTCATTTTCTTCCCGTTGATACTGTAGAAAGCGCTTTGGAAACTGAGGCACTATGTACACTCCTGAAAGATAAGGTTACTGTGGTTGTAACAGGAAATACTGCTCTTAAGTTTCTTGCCTGCTTGGGAACCAGGTTAAGGAATGAGGGCAAGGGTCTTTGGCCTCTTTACCGCCCTCATCCTCCACAAATTTGATTTACATTCAAACTGTTCACTTGGAATTAGTGGAAGTTTGCAGGCCTTTAGGAGAGGTTTTGTAAGGAAGGATTCTGCCCTTCAGTCTCCTTATGGCTCAGGAGAAATTAACAGTCTGGGTTGCTTATCCGTGATTAAAGAAATTCGACTACGGACTAATTTCTGAAGTTCTTTTCAGTTCCTGAACTTTGTCATCAAGCCTATTAATTGACAAACTATTGGGTAGTCCTTCCTTTTGTTCCTTAAAGAGTTCTCGTGTGTTTTCAAAAAACGATCCAGCTCTATTGTTTGCTTAAATGCGTTCTCTTAATTTATTTTTTATTTTAAACCAATATTTGAATTAAATTCCTCTAAAGGTACAGAAGTGTGAAGGGTGAATACGGAGTAGTTGCTGCCTTTTGTTAAAATTGATTTGGTCAGACAATTGTTTTCCTGAGCAAATGTCTTATGTTTAATACTTTATGACATGTTGGGGCGCCTGGCTGGCTCAGTGGTTAGATCTTGTGACTCTTGATCTTGGGGTGGTGAGTTTCAGTCCCACTGTGGGTGTAGAGATTACTTTTAAAAAAATAATTAAAAAATACCTTATGACATGTTAAAAATTAAAATATAGCTAAGAGTATCATTGATCAGACTTGTACATGCAGGCATAGTCTGAGCTCTTAATTTGTTTTCATTTAATCTTGATAAAATCGTGTAAGGTGGAAATATTTATCTCTGTTTCAGCCATGAAAAAACTAAAAGCACCAGGTGGTTATATAGGTCAGAGGTCACACAGCTGACCTTTGTGATTTCATGCTCTTAACCACTATTATATGCTGCTGTAACGGTTTAGTGTTAAGAATTTTCGTTCCCTAAACTTATTATCTGTGAATGATATTGAATGCAGTTTGGTTGGGGGGGGGGGTTGTTTGAGTTTTTTGGTGTGCAGTGTGTTAAAAGACAAAAATTTTTGAAAAGGAGACCATGTTTATGTTTAACTTAAAAATGAAAGAGATACATTTGTGGTTTGTCTACATTTGTAGAACTTAAGAGGCATTAAATGACTAGAACCGTTATTCTTGAAGTATCACACATCAGTAGAGTAGTGAACCCCTGGCAAGGGAGGCCCTGAGGCCTTTCAGAAGATCCACAAAGGCAAAATTATTTTCATAATTCCAAGGCATTATTTGCTTTTTTTTCTAGTTGTTTTCCAAGTATACGGTGGAGTTTTCCAGAGGCTATGTGACATGTCATATATGGCAATAAGTTGATTGCAGAAGCATATATGATAATCTGTCTTCTGTTAAACCACACATTAAAAAGATTTTCAAAAATGTAAAGCAGTACCCCTCTTCTCACTATTTTTATGATTTTAGTGATTTTAGTGATTTTTTCATAAAATGCTATTTTGTTGACGTGTAATGAGTTTTTGTTATTTGATGATCTCATTATTTTTATTCTTTTAGTCGTTCCTCCTTTCAAATAAGAATGTGGGGCACTTGGCTGTTGCAGTCCATAGAGCGTACAACTCTTGGTTGTGAGTTCAAGCCCCACGTTAGGCATAAAGCTTACTTAAAAATAATAATAATAATAAAATAATTCATAATCATCAGAGAAGTTTGCTCTCAGTTATTAACTTTTCATTTTATTTTTTTTAAAGTAGCTATTCATATTGATTCTTAGTACATTAACACTTTGGTTGCTTCCTTGATTATGTGTAAGGTATATATATAATACAAAGCCATTGTAGACTATTTACCTGAAAGCTATTAAGAATTGATCAATGTAAGTGCCAAACAAACTGTTCCAGAGTCGTAAGTTGTATCAAGGACAGTTTAATGAGATTCATAATTTATTTTGCTTTTTTTTGTTTTGAAATGCTGCTGTCATAAGATATATTCTAGTGCTCAGGCAAGTTTGTAGCAATTTTCCTCCTTTGAGTACAGTTGAGAAACTGTGGTTCGGTGCCTAGAAGTTTACATATAACAAATTTCAGAATGTAAAATGTTAATAATTATTCTCAAGGCCTCCCCCCCCCCCCCCACACACACACATAAACCTCTTATTTCATCTTGTATTGAAGTCTGTGCTGGAGTTTCAAAATGATTCTCTTCCCTGCCTCCATCAGATGCTGATGCTAGGTATCTACAGTGAAATGCTTCCAGAATGTAAAGAAAGAATTAGGAGGGGGAAACAAAGATTAAACTGGCCAAAAAAAAAAAAAAAAGTTAGCTACCTGCAGAAGTCCCTACCCCAAGAACTGATTTTTGTTTTAGAATAATGGGATAAATGGATGCTGTTGTTAGGGAGGCTAGAAGAGGTTGTAATCTCCAGAAAATCCACCAAAAACTGGGTCTTTATAACCATAACTAACCACCTGTAACCTCTTTGAAGAAAACAAAACAGAAGAATTCATATGCATGTAACCAGAAATGGGAGCCCCTGAACTGGGGTGGTCATTGTATCCAAAAATGATAGGGACGGAAGCTCTTGAAGAGCTGATAGGAGCAAAATTGTTCATTTTGGCAAATAGATATCTGAAGCATTGGTTCTTGACCCAGGAACGATTTTGCTTCCCAAGAGATGTCTGGCTATGTCTGGAGACAGTTTTGGTTGTCATAACTCGTGGTGGTGGTTGAGGGGTTGCTATCCACATCTAGTTGGGTAGAGGTTAGGAATGCTTCTAAACGTGATACAGTAAGAATGGACAGGACAGCCCTCTACACCCCTCCCGCCACCAGCAAGAATCATCTGGCCCAAAATGTCAACACTGCTGAAGTTGAGAAACCCTGCCCTAGGGTAAGAAACTGTTCCTCAAGTTGTTTTATTAGAGGACTACCCACTAAAGTCTTTATCTTTTTTTGTTTTGATTCTGTGCTCAGTGAAGAATCTTTTAATGGTAATCTTGATGTTTTATGTGGGGTTTTTGTTTTTTGCAGTACCAGAGAGGTTGACCAGTTAGTATTACCGTATTTAGCAAATACTTATGTAGTAGTTACTGTGTGTCATATAGTGTTCAAAGTGCTTTATAAATCTTAACATTAATCATAACACCATAGTGTAAGTACCATTACCCCCATTTTGCAGTCGATGACACGTAGGCACAGAGAGGTTTGGCATGGTCACCGAGCTAGTTAGTGGGTTCAGATTTTGCTGCATAAGTAGTTTCAATCCTTTGCAGTAATGTAGTAAATTAATTGTGTTTATATATTGATGTCTTTTTAGTGATTAACTTGAGTCAGTCTTTCAACTTAATTCTGGATGAACTAGAGGTTAGGTTTCTGAATCTTTAAAGCTAGATTTAAGATGATCCATCAAAACACTAACACTCAAGGGAGAGGACTTGAAATATCGGGTGACTTTTGAGAAAACTGATTATCATACATTAAAATTTTTTCCTGTAGTTTTTATAATTTTCATCCTTTTCAAGTGCTTCCTATGTAGTTTTTCCAGTGCCATTTGAAGTCAACAAGTTTATGGTGTAACCAGAGTTCTGCTATATGCAGAATATACTGAACGATGTAGAATCATAAAATGTTTAGAAATACAGCCAAAGTTAATTAGGAAAAAATGCTGCCTTTGTTTACTGTGAAGATGAAAACTTCCTCAGCACTACTTCTTATTTAAGTATTTTTTTATGTTCATTCATTTATTTATTTAAATGTTTATTTTTGAGAGGTGAGGGGGAAAGAGCATGAGCAAGGGAGGGTCAGAGAGAGGGAGAAACAGAATCTGAAACAGGCTCCAGGCTCTGAGCTGTCAGCACAGGGCCCAGCACAGGGCTTGAACTCACGAACCATGAGACTATGATCTGAGCTGAAGTTGGACGCTTAACTGACTGAACCACCCAGGGCACCCCTCTAAGTATGTTTTTTTACTTATAAATATGTATTCTCTTACATGTGTCATTTCGCACTCTTATACCCATTTATTCTTTTTACTGTAGTTGGCCTACAGTATATTAGTTTCAGGTGTATAACTTAGCGATTCAACAATTATATACATAATGAATGTTTACCTTAGCTTAGGTATCATCTGTTGCCATGGAAAATTATTATTACCATATTATTGACTATATCTCCTATGTTGTACTTTTCATCCCCATGGTTTATTCCATGATTTATTTATAGTTGGAAGTTTGTATTTGTACTCCTTTACTTTTTTTTTTGGTTGTGGTAAGATATACATAATATAAAATTTACTGTTTTAAGTGTACAGTTCAGAAGCATTGAGTACATTCACATTGTTGTGTGACCATCACCACTCTTCAGAAATTTTTCATCACCCCAACCCGTTCACTTTTTTTTTTTCTTTTTACAAAGAGAATGAACTTTTTTTTTTTTTAAGTAAGCTTTACGCCCAATGTGGGGCTTAAACCCATGACCCTGAGATCAAAAGTGGCATGCTCTACGAACTGAGCCAGCCAGGCACCTCTTAATTATATGTAAAATATAATTTTACTCTTAATTATTTATGTAATTATATGTAAAATATATATGCATCCAGCCTTTTTATCATTTTTAAAAATCTTCTCACTGTATAGACTTTTATTGACTGTAGCATACAGGTATAGACTTTTATTGACTGTAGCATTTTCAGACATTAGAATATATTCTCTAAATATGCACACATAAATGCCTTTTTATGGAAGTTTCATTTAATCCTGACCCAGTATTTTCTGAGTTATGTTCTGGGCAGAGGGGGCAGGGGTTGGGGGGGTGGAGGGGATCTATAACAAATAAATTTGGCAAATTTCTGTTAAGCAGCTGTCTTCATTGTAGAACTCTTAGAGCTTTGAATGTGATAATACCCATTATGTGTGTATAAAATGCAAATATAATTTTGTGAATTTATTAATCCAGTGTATACTTTTTTAGTAAGTACAGGACATAATACAATTTGAGAAACATTGCTTGAATATTACCCGAAGGTTGAAAGGAACCATGGTATAATTAGACGTCTTGAAATTCTTTTCAGGAACTTATTATATACCTCTATATCATTTTAGCTAAGTAATGAGCCTTTTCATTTACATTTTACGTGGGGATTGTAGGGGGAGAATTTTCTGCCACAGTGATGGATAAATGTATTCCTGGGTAAGCAGCATAATATACTGAAAATCAGATGGCTTTTGGAGACCCAGTAATGCAGTTTACTAGATGCAACTTGGGACAAGTTTCTTACCTCTTAGGCTTCATCCTTCTCATTTGTAGGATGGAAATTAATTGGTCCTACCTTGTAAGGAGGATGGTGTGCGTAAGCATTCTCCCTGCTCCTCACCCCTGCCCCAACATGCTGAACTAGAAGTTGAAATTCACGATAGGATTTTGTGAGTGGCTTGTGTACAAGCAACTTTTAAGATTGTGTATGCTGTGGGGCACCTGGGTAGCTCAGTCAGTTAAGCTTCCGACTCTTGATTTCTGCTCAGGTTGTGATCTCATGGTTCATGAGATAGAATCCTGCATTGGGGTCTGTGCTGACAGTGCGGAACCTGCTTGGGATATATTCTCTCTCTCTGTCTCTCTCTCTCTGTCTCTCTCTCTCTCTCCCTCCCCCCCTTCCCTCCCTCCCTCTCCCTCTCTCTCCCCCTCTTTCTCTCTCTCTCTCCCCCCCTTTCTCTCTCTCTCTCTCTCTCCCTCTTTCTCTCTCTCCCTCTTTCTCTCTCTCCCTCTTTCTCTCTCTCTCTCTCTCTCTCTCCCTCCCTCTCTCCCTCCCTCTCTCTCTCCCTCTTGCTCTCTGCCCCTCCCCCACTCGTGCTTTTTCTATCAAAATGAAAAAAAATTACTTACTGTGTCCTGCTTTGTGCCCAGCATCATGCAAGGACCTAAAAACAAAACAAAACAAAAACTGTTATTTCATACAACCCTAAAATCTCATAGCTTTCAAAAATGAGATTTATTTTACACTCTCATTATAAGTTGTGATTGTAGTTCAGGTTGCAATTTCACTCCACCTTTTTTTTTTTTTTTTTAATGTTTGTTTATTTTTGAGAGGGAAAGAGAGAGCGTGAGTGGGGGAGGGCAGAGAAAGAGGGAGATACAGAATCCAAAGCAGGCTCCAGACTCTGAGCTGTCAGCACGGAGCCTGATGCGGGGCTCGAACTCATAAACTGTGAGATCATGACCTGAGCCATAGTCAGGTGCTTAACCAACTGAGCCACGCAGGCGCCCCTCCACCTGTCATTTTTCATCTGCAATTCAGGCTAAATGATGGCATCCATCTGGAACATGCTGTTATTTGACAGAGGGGATGAAGATCAGATCACCGATGAGAAACAGGGCCTCTTAAAGCTTTTGCGACATGGCACACGTTATATTTATTTATATTCTATTGACCAAAGCAAATTGCATGGGAAATCCTGATGTTAGTAGGGTGGAGAGGTAATCACGTTATATAACTGTTCACGAAGGTCATATTGGCATTTTCATACAATTTCTATAGCATGAATGAGTTGCAGCTCTCATGGAAATGGGTACTGCTATGTAATCATATGGTGGGGAAGCAAATAACTAGGAATAAGCAAAAATAAGAATGGAAACCATCATCAGCAACCTTACATCTATGAAAACATGCACCTTGCATTCTCAAGAAATCACTTTTACATACTGTGTGTCCACACGTAAGCACTCAAACATATCAGTGTACGTAGATTAAAGAACCAAAAATAATTTTCAAATGACATAGTATTAAATTTGACTTGTTAATTTTAATTTTTATTCTAGGTATATTAAAGCAAGTGAAAGATTACATTAAACAGTGTAGCAAATGCCAGGAGAAGCTAGATCGGTCCCGTCCAATATCAGATACTTCAGAAATGTTAGAAGAATTGGGACTAGACCTTGAGTCTGGAGAAGAAAGTAATGAATCAGAGGATGATCTGAGCAATTTTACTTCAGCTCCAACTGCAGCCTCCAAGCCTGCAAAAAAGAAGCCAGTGTCCAAACATGAACTTGTATTTGTAAGTAGAACTTTCCATTCAGCTTTAACATTTGTAACTAATGTATTAGGTTTGTAGTCTTCATGAATTTTTTCTTCAAGTACCAAAACTGCTTGACTGTTGAAAATTTAAGTAAGTCTTTGTCTCAGGTAATACACTCTGTTACTACATACACTAAAAGTATGCTAAGACTCCTTTTTCATTAATTATAAATATTCCTGTAGTTAATTCTCTTTAGAATGTAGGTTGTTGGTTTGTTGTTAATCATTCTTCTTGTCTTATTTTATTTCTTAAATGTTTGTTTATTTTTGAGAGAGCACAGGCGTGTGCCCGTGAGAGGAGAAGAGGAGCAGAGAGAGAGGGAGACAGGATCTGAAGCGGGCTCTGTGCTGAGAGCAGAGAGCCCAATAGGGGCTTAAACTCACGAACTGTGATATGAGATCATGACCTGAGCCAAAATCAGACGCTTAACAGACTAAGCCACCCAGATGCCCCTCTTCCTGCCTTTTTAAATGGTATATTGGTGGGGCACCTGGGTTGCTCAGTGGGTTAAGCATTGGACTCTTCATTTCATCTCAGGTCCTGATCTTGAGGTTCATGAGATTGAGCCCCATGTTGGGCTCTGTACTGACAGTGAAGAGCCTTCTTGGCATTCTCTTTCTCCCTCTTTCTCTGCCTGCCTCTCTCTCTGTCTCTCTCTCTCTCTCTCTCTCTCTCTTTCTCTCTGAAAATAAAATAAATAAATGGTATATTGGTACAGGTAGACAATACGTTTCTGGAAACAATCTTTAGGTCATGAAACAAGGTAAATTAAACTGGCTAGGTCTTGGGGCACCTGGGTGGCTCAGTCAGTTAAGTGTCCAGCTTCAGCTTGGGTCATGATCTCACAGTTTGTGAATTTGAGCCCTGCTTCGGGTTGTCTCTGTCTCCTTTTCTCTCTCTCAAAAATAAACACTAAAAAAAAAAAAAACTGGCTGGGGCTTCTGGGTGGCTCAGTTGGTTGAGCGTCTTGACTTCAACTCAGGACATGATCTCACGGTTGGTGGGATCACTGCGTTGGGTTTACAGCTGTCAGCATAGAGCCTGCTTTGGATCCTCTGTCCTCTTCTCTCTAGCCCTCCCCTGCTTACAATCTCTCTTTCTCGAAAATGAATAAATGTTAAAAAAAAAAATTGGCTAGGTTTTTGTTTTTTACCTGCATTACTTTCATACACCATTAAGTTTCTGACTAGTAAATAAAGGCAGCAAGAAGTGAGATGCAGGAACATGGCAGAAAATAGTAAGAATGCTCCTTCAATTTAAATATATAGGTAATAAAGAATATCTGGCTATTTCTTCATATTAATTAATGGTGTCTTTAAAAGTGAATAATGTGTCACGTTTTAAATTCTGTTAAAGGTAGAAATACAGATGATACATAATACAACTCTTGGTCTTAAACTTATTTTGATAGGTTGACACCAAAGGAGTGGTGAAACGTTCTTCTCCAAAACATTGTCAGGCTGTCTTAAAGCAGCTCAACGAACAGAGACTCTCCAACCAGTTCTGTGATGTTACTTTGTTAATTGAGGGAGAGGAGTACAAAGCTCATAAATCTGTTCTGTCAGCTAATAGTGAATATTTTCGAGATCTTTTTATTGAGAAAGGAGCTGTTTCCAGTCATGAGGCAGTGGTGGATCTTTCTGGTAAGAATTTTCTAATACTATTGCTTTTTGTTTGTAAGTACCTACTGGAAGGTGGGTGTGTGTCTGTCTTAGAAACTGAGGGTGTGTGCTGCAGTGGGAGAAGCCCACTTAGAGCAGCAGACTGAGGCGAATTGAAGAAGCCCTTCTTCTAGCAAGCTTTCCAAGGTGCGGTTCTGGAAAAGGCTGTCATTTTCTGTCACTACCTCTTAGGTGAGACAGATGTAGTGGCAGAAAATTTCTGACCTTTACATGGCTAAAAACAGTTTGAGAGAAATACATAACTGCATCAGTGTTATATTACACTAAGTGAATATGTTACTTAAAAATCGCTTGTTAAAAAAATTGCCTATATCTGTGTTGTGGAACATAATAATAGAGCACTTTTGTAAGTCTTTTTTATTTTTTAAGATTAATTATTAGAATTCATTAGTTTCAGTAAACTGTTAATGTACAATAATCAAAATTCCAAGTGTGGTTTTTTTCTTTGATTTTATTATTGTTATTATAAATGAATAATTTGACTTTCTTTTGACTCACTAGAACTTATATATTGGCTTAGGAGTCAACAAATGAAAATTTAGGAAGAATTAAATAGGTAACCTTATTTATACATTTCTTGTAATATTAACTTACTGTAACTCTTGGTTACTGAATTACTGACATGACTGTGTGAAATATCATTTCCTTTTTCTGAAACAAAAAAGTGACTTTACCCAGATCTATAAATACTTACCTAGTTAACCACTGATCCTTTTCTACCTTACGCTTTTTAAACTTACTTCTTCTGGAAAGACAAATAACATATTTTTCCTTAGCAGTAGCTATGTGTTGAATTACTAGAAAATATATATTAAGTATCCAATATGTGCGAGGAGCTAGCTTAGGCTCTGGGGATATAATGGTGAGCAAAAACTTTCATGGATCGTAGAATTGTATTACATTTGAGATTAGTGATAATTTACTTTTTTCTGGGTTTGGTGACTCAAGAAAAAATATGTCTTCTACTAGGCCCTCTGAATAATAAAACTCATCATGGATATAGTTGTTTTTTTTTTTTTTTTTTTTTTAATGTTTATTTTTGAAAGAGAGAGCATGAGCAGGGGTGGGCAGAGAGAGAGGGAGACATAGAATCTGAAGCAGGCTCTGCATTGTCCGTGCAAAGGCTGCTGGGGAGGCTCAAACCCACGAACCATGAGATCTTGCATGACCTAAGTCGAAGTCAGACACTCAACTGACTGAGCCACCCAGGCACCATGGATATAGTCTTTTGATAAAAGTTAGCGTTGGAATTTTTTTCTTACTTTTCATGCATCTGAAGCAGAAAGAGAGAAGTGTATGAATATTGCTCTTGTTCAGTTTCTCAGCAGCTTATAGCAAAAGAAGTGGCTGCCCTATATTAACTGCAGTGCAGCATCCTAATATTCTGACAAAAAGACACATTTGTTCTTCATTCTATATGCTTATGTTTATATATTGTCCAGCAAATATAATGTAAATTAATAGCAGGTTAAGTAGGTAAATTTTATTTGGTTCAAACACTAAGTGAAGAGTATAAAATATGTGTACAGAATTTAAAAATAGTGTATTTTTTAATTACCTAGTTAATGTAGTTGAATTAATCATTGTTTTCCTTTGTTAATGCTTATAAAAATTTTCTGTACTAAGTCATAAGGCTATGTTCATAGATTATCTTTTTAAATTTTCATAGTTTTCTTTCATATTTAAGTTTTAGTCTGCTCGGAATTTTATTGGTGTGAGATAGATGTTTGACTTCATTTTTTCCCCATTTGATCATCACTTGTCTCAGAACCCTTTAGTGAAGACTCCATCCTCTTCTTGCCAGTTGATGAATTTCCACATATTTGGTACCAGTTCTAAGGCATCGTTCTAGTCTATAGGTGGTCTCTCTTATGGTATTTTCACCTGATCTTAATTACCATAGCTTTATAATAAGGAAAGTCTCCCACCTTTATTACTCAAGTGGGTCATAGTTTCATAACCCTTTGCTCTTCCATATAAACTATAAAAGCAGCTTGTCAAAGTCACACAAAATAGTGTATTTTGATAGAGATTACATTGAATTAATAAACTTTTAGAGATTTACCCATAGCAGTCTCAAACATCTTTTGTAGGATTATTTCAAGGTACTTTATATGTTTTGAAACTGTTATTTTTTTTCTTAAAATTATGTAATTTCAGATTTATTTTTGGTGTATATTTTATATACAGTAATACTGCCAAATTCCTTTAGTCATTCAGTCATTTATACATTCTTTGAGGTTTTCCATATAAAAGAAATATATTATTTGCTAATAGTAATGGTTTTGTTTCTACCTTTCTAGTCTTTATATTTTGAAATTGTTTTCTTGCTTTACAGTGCTGTCCTGGACCTCAAAAAAATAGTTGAATAGAAATGGTGGAAGAGGGTTCACTTACCTTGTTCCCATTTCTAAAGAAAGTGCTTTTATCATTTGGTAAATGTTTTAAATAGATAACGCTTTATTTAATGTTAAGGAAATTCTCTCTAAAAATGGTGTTGGTTCGTAACTCCCTGAGGAGGTTCCAAATTGTAATCTAAAACTGGCCCCCATGTATGGAGGGTGCCTGGGTGGCTCAGTCAGTTAGTGTCCAACTACTGATTTTGGCTCAGGTCAATGATGTCTCATGGTTCCTGAGATCAAGCCCCATGTCAGGCTCTACACTGACAGTTCGGAGCCTACTTGGGATTCTCTCTCTCTCTCTCTCTC
>NC_064810.1:48368083-48368219 GCF_023721935.1 Panthera uncia | reverse complement strand
CTCCCTCCCTCCCTCCCTCCCTCCCTCTCCCTCCCTCCCTCCCTCCCTCTCCCTCCCCCCCCTCCTGCTCACATATGCACTGTCTCTCAAAATAAATAAATAAATAAATAAATAAATAAATAAATAAATAAATAAA
>NC_064810.1:48255013-48365013 GCF_023721935.1 Panthera uncia | reverse complement strand
TATTTTTTAGGTATGTAAACAATATTTTCATAACTATTTGCCTAGGATATTTTCCATCTTTTGTTTTTCAACCTTTTTGTATCTTGAGGTTTTAGATTTCTCTTTAAACATCATCATATTTATGGATTTTGTTCTTAATCCAGTATGGGAATCTTTGACTTTTAACTGTCCTGCATAGAAATTGTTGGACTTCCTGAACCCAGCAATTGAGATTACTTTTCTCAGTTGAGAAAAAGTCTCAGCTAGTATCTCTTCAAAAATTGTTTCTGCCTCAATTTCTCTTTTCTATATTTCTGAAACTCCAGTTAGGTAGACATTCTCACTTTATATTCTGTGTCTCTTAATTTCTTTTATATTTTGGTTATCTCTGTGTAGGATATTCTGGAAAATTTTAGTTCACCTACTCTTTAGCTTTGTTAATTTGTTAATTTGTTTAATTTGCTGTTAAATTCATTTACTGAGGTTTTTTTTTTTTTTATTCCAGTCTCTTTTCTATTTTTATTATTTTATTTTATTTTTTATTTATTTTTTTAAGTAAGCTCTGTGCCCAGTATGGGGTTTGAACTCACATACTTGAGATCAAGAGTTGCATGTTCTGCTGACTGAGCCATCCAGGGGCCCCTCTTTTCCATTTTTTAGAGGCTCTATGTAGTTCTTTTCATGTGTCTCTTTTTAGGGGGCTACTTTTTATGACCTTTTGCTCTTTACTGGTGTTATGCCACCGTTGACTTTTTTATATGTGATCATAGCAATAAAAATCTTTGCTGGATTGAGTCATGCTGTTTGTTTCCACTAGCTCTTATTCATGGTGCCTTGTTTGTAATCAAAAATCTGTGCACACTGAATTTATATTCTTCAGAACTTTGTAGGAAACTTTGAGTTTTGGGTTGACAGTGTTTTCCACAGAGAAAACATTTGGTTCTTAAGATTCTGAGGGCATTACCAGTCTGGGACTACTTTAAATTCTGAGCGTGAGGACTTTTTGACTACCAAAGTGCTATATATTCAACAAAAAATCCTACTAGATTAAGCCTGGTTTGAGGTCATGACTAATCAGGAAGGATTTCTTACCTGTTTCACTCAATGCTGGGGCACCAAGTATATTTAAAATAATACTTAAAAAATTTTTTATGTCCTATTTTTTTTTTTTAAGTAATTGGGTCAAATTAGGGTATGTTAGTGTGCCATACTGTTGGATGTGGAAGTCCCTGTCATAATTCTTCTGTCTGTTGGTTCATAACTCTCCCATGAGCTTCCCTGGTGTAATGTGAAATTGGTCCCTGTACTCAAAAGGCAGGGAGAGACCAAAGAAATGGGCAAACCATTCCAGGTTGGTAGGTGGCAGTTTTAACAAGCAAAGGGCGCTTATGTATGAGGCTTGTCTTAGGTGGCAGCAAGATGAATGTATCTCTGCACCTGCCCACCAAATCTTAAAAGTTTGTAAGAGTCCTTAACTGGGTCCAGTCACATAAACTGTGTAGATATTTTCAGTATCACGTCACTATCTCAAGGTTATGTCCTTAGAGCAGCCTCTGGGAGCAGGAAAGGCAAGTGGAACTCACATTCCAAGGACAGGGAAGAAGGTGGGGAGCCTTTGAGTGCCCAGGGTCTATCCAGTTCACGTATCAGCTGGCAAACCTGTCTTTTTGATCACATTCCCTAACACCATCTATTACCAACCATTGTTGTCCTTTTTTTTTTTTCTTTTTTTAGTTTTTAATTTTGGTAAACACAATATAAAATTTACCCTCCTAATTTTTTTTAATGTTTATTTTTGAGAGGGAGAGAGCGAACGTGAGCAAGGAAGGAGCAGAGAGACAGGATCTGAAGCAGACTCTGTGCTGACAGCAGAGAGCCCGATGCGGGGCTCGAGCTCACGAACCGAACCGTGAGATCATGACCTGAGCTGAAGTTGAACACTTAACAAACTGAGCCACCCAGGCGCCCCTGCCCCCCAGCCTTAATGATTTTTAAGTATACAGTTCACTATTGTTAATCATGTTCACATTGTTGTATAATGGATCTCTGGAGTTTTTTATTATCTTGCAAAATTGTTGTCATTTTGATCGTTTTGCAGAGTGTGTATATTGTATGTAAAAAGGCTAGGGGTAAAAACAAGATACTGAAATTATCTGCCTATTGTCTCTTGACAAAATTATGAATGATTTTTTTTTTTCCTTTGTGTTTTTGTACTTTATGGTAAACATGACTTGTGTCCTTGAAAAAAACTGTTTTATATATTTAAACTGTTACTTGGAACAGTGTTAATTCTTTCATGGGAAATTTTTCTCATGACTTCAGACTTAAAAAGGTATACATAAGGGGCACCTTAAAAAGGTATACATAAGTTGCACGGTTGAGCGTGCATCTTCGCCTCAGGTCATGATCTCACGTCCGTGGGTTCAAGCCCTGCATCGGGCTCTGTGCTGACAGCTCAGAGCCTGGAGCCTGCTTCAGATTCTGTATCTCCCTCTCTCCCTGCCCATCCCCTGCTCACGCTCGCTCTCTGTCTCAAAAATAAATAAACATTAAAAAAATTTAAAAAGGTGTAGGTAAAAGACCAAAATACATTATTTTGCTTGTGGGTTTTCTTCCCCCCGCGCCACCTTTTTTTAAAGAAATACTTACCTCAAGCTTATTTAACTTGGTCTTATGATTTGTAGCAGGATTAACATGGCTTCAGCCTATTTAATTACCAACTTTCCTAGGATGGCTGAATTAGCCATGATCAACTGGAATGCTAACATATCTCACAGTTTAAGGCTTCTCTTCCTTGCTCATCATCTACTTCTATAAAAGGACTACATTTTATGTACCTTGAGTCAAAACTGAGTAATACAGCAAATGTGAGTTTTTAAAAGGTTGCTTTGGCTCTTTATATTTTTGTAAAAGATCTTTAAGCTAAATTATGATATGAGAAAACAACGCATGGAATAAGTATAAGTTATATGCCACCTACTGCAAGAAGGAGGAATAAGATTATTTGCTTAATTGTATAAAGAAGCTCTGGAAAGCTATACAGATTCTTATTCATACTGGTTATGGAGATGGAGTTGGACTTATCACTGTTTTATCTTATTTTTGAATTATGAATATTAGCTTTTGTAAAATAGTGAAATATTGAGAACTTAGAAATAAACTGATCTCATTTTCTCACATAAAATAAAAATGTAATACCTCATGTGTATGGTAATTATTTCCTTCCTTAGGCCAGTAATCTGCAAACTGTAGCCCACAGAGCAATCCTCATTTCCCTCTCTTTTTGTAAAGTATATTGGAACACAGCCATGTATATTTGCGTATGTGTTATCTGTGGCTGTACTTTTCAGCTACAGTGGCAGAGTTGAGTAGTTGAAACAGACACCTTATGGCCTGCAATAATTATTAACTGATTCTTTACAGAAAAACTTTGCTGACCCCCTGTGTTAGATCTTATTTTTAAATTTTCAGTAGTAGAACCCTTTGTTCACAATCATTTTTATATGGACTTCTGTTATTAAAATATATGGTTATACTTACAGAAGTGAGGTTAGGGGACAGGTTGGTTGAACCCTGCCTACTCACCTGCCTCCCTCTCTTTTTTTACCCTCCATTCTCCAGCAGCTGTTTCTTGAGGGGAATTTGAGGAACCCCCGGGGTTCTAAGGAGTACAGTTTGAAAATGACTGCCTTACAGCAACTCTTTGAGGTAGTAAGTCTGATACTATTTTCTATTTTAGGTATTGAGAGACTCGGCTCATTGAAGTGAGTTAGTCAAGGTTTATTAAGCAACCAGAACACAAAACAAATCCACAGTGTTTAATTGCAGAATAAATGGTCATATTTGCCTTTATATTCTATTTTATATATCATAATCATGTATTAATTGTCATTCTAAGGTGTTTTAGTAGACCTTTAACTTTTTGTACCCCCATTTTTTTTGTTCCATGCAGGTTTTTGTAAGGCAAGCTTCCTTCCTTTATTGGAATTTGCCTACACTTCTGTGCTAAGTTTTAACTTCTGTAGCATGGCTGATGTAGCCATCCTGGCTCGTCATCTTTTCATGTCGGAAGTTTTAGAAATCTGTGAGAGTGTGCATAAACTAATGGAAGAGAAGCAGCTAACAGTATATAAGAAGGGTGAAGTACAAACAGTTGCATCCACCCAGGACTTACCAGAACAAAATGGAGGCACTGTGCCTCCTGTGGCTAGCAACGAGGGGACCACAACAACATTATCTACTGAACTTGGGGATTGTGAAATTGTACTATTGGTGAATGGAGAATTGCCAGAAACTGAGCAGAATGGAGAGCTAGGACAGCACCCTGAACCCCAGGTTTCTTCAGAAGCTGAAGCCACTCTGTCACCTGCAGGCTGTATAACTGGTTCCCATCCTGAAATGGAGTCTGTTGATTTAGTAACAAAAAATGATGAGACAGAAGTAGAAACTTTAAACAGAGAAGATAGCGCACCTTCTGATATTAATCCCAAACTTTCAAAGGAGAATGTGATCAGTAACTCTCCAGAAAACAGTGATATGGGAAATGACCCATCAAGTGAAGATATCTGTGCTGAAGACATTCCAGAGCAAATGCAGAACCTTAGCCAGTCTTTAAAAGATCAGGAAAATCTAGTTGCACTGACAGCAAAGCCAGACCTTAGCACTGATGATGAAACTTACAGAAGCAGACTTCGGCAGCGTTCTGTTAATGAAGGGGGATATATCCGACTACACAAAGGAATGGAGAAAAAGCTACAGAAACGGAAAGCCATTCCCAAGTCAGCAGTTCAACAGGTATGACGAAGAGTTGACCTTTGTAGTTTTACCTTTAAGTAAAAAGCATTCTATTCATCAACTTATTCCTGTGGTGAAATTATTTTGGGAGGAAGGGCAGTAGGTGCAGGAAAGCAACTTAATGTTTTAAATTCCGGAATTAATAACGTAATGCCAGTTTGAAATATTATATGACTCGTGACTTTAAAAATCAAAATGGCTGTATTTACTTAGATTGTGTTTTCTATCCCTTACTTAGGTAGCCCAGAAATTAGTTCAAAGAGGGAAAAAAATGAAACAGCCAAAAAGGGATACGAAAGAGACTACTGAAGAAGCAGCATCCCATAAATGTGGGGAATGTGGAATGGTTTTTCAGAGACGATATGCCCTTATAATGCATACACTGAAACATGAAAGAGCTAGAGATTACAAATGTCCGGTAAGTAATTGGAAAGCTAATTAAACATGATTTATCTAACTTCATGATAAATAGAACCCAGTTTTGCTGCTTCATTGTTATTCTACTACTTGTAGTCTCTGTGTTTCTCTGTCTCCCTTATATTGCTATAAGAGTCATCTTTGATTTGTACATGTCATTTCCTTGACAAAAAAAAAACAAAAACAGTGACTTGTCTTTGCTTCTTCCTGATACCCTAGTAAGAC
Source organism: Panthera uncia (assembly GCF_023721935.1). Lineage (NCBI taxonomy): Eukaryota > Metazoa > Chordata > Mammalia > Carnivora > Felidae > Panthera > Panthera uncia. The sequence goes on along the minus strand of NC_064810.1, from coordinate 48,359,598 downwards.
AAGAGTAAAATTATTACTGAAAAAATAAAAGCTCAGGGGTGCCTGGCATATGACTCTTAGAGCATATGACTCTTAATCTCAGGGTTATTATTATAAGTTTGAGGCCCCCCTTGTGAGTAGAGATTACTTGAAGATAAGTAAATAAACTTGAAAAAAACAATAAATAAATTTAAACAAAAATTTAAGTTCATAAAAGAGTAAAGAGGAAATCAACTATATCCTGGACCCTGATAAATGGAGGTAGTAGCTGATTTAACAGATTTAATAAAAGGGCTCATTCCAGGCTTTCAGTGGGGAAAGCTAAGAATCCATCTGAATTGTATTGCAGAACTACCAAATGCCTCAGGAGTTGGTGTTATAGCTACTTTGAAAGCAGAAGTGAATCTGGTTGTTAGAAAATTTTGTAAGAAGCAGTTAAGTCACAACCACTCGCCCAGCCAAAGATCCATCTTCTACTCTCTGGAAGAGCTAAAACCATGACTGTTTTGGGGAACACTGCATACAGTGTACGTGAATGTATTATACCCAAAACAAGGAAAAGGAAAACCTTATTTACTGAATATTGAAACCCTTCAAGTCCTCTGTCCCTTCTCAAGTCCCAGAATGTTAGCAGTCAGACCCTTAACCCAAAAGCAAAAAAGTTTCTCAGAGATGAGAAATCCAAAGCGCAATAACAAAGGACCTGAAGATAGTGCTGACTAAAGCCAGTGGTTGACAACTCCCCGCCACCCCCCACATACTTACACAGAAATTCCAATCAATTTTTTAACATTCTGAAAGATGAGTAGATATCAGGGATCATCAGATTCAGGAATAAATATTTCAAGGAAAAAAGCAACTTTGAAGAATCCACAAATACAAAAATCTCAGAAAAATTGGGAAATAGACTAAATCTCTCAGAAATAATGCAGAAGACCAGTTAGAAAATGAAAGCGAAGGAATTTAGAGAATTGGTGTAGGATGTCTAATATCCAGATAACACCAAAAAGAGAACACAGAGATCAGGAAATCATTGGTGCAATAAAGAAAAATATCAGAATTTAGAAGTTTCCTTATGGGGGCACCTGGGTGGCTCAGTTCAGTGTTCAACTCTTGGTTTCGGCTCAGTTCATGATCCCAGGATTGTGGGATTAGGTGCTCCACGCTACAAATGGAGCTTGCTTGGGATTCTTTATCTCTCTCCCTCTCCCCTGCTTGCGCTCTCTCCCCCTCTGCCCCCTCTCCTGCTTCCTCTCTCTTTCTCTAAAATTAAAAAAAAAAAAAAAAAAGTGAAACGGGGCATGTTGCAGGCCCTGAACCATGGATGGAAGTAAATCTATATCAAGATAAATTATGAAATCTTCTAATTAAGGGACAAAGAAAAACTCATAAATAACAATAGAGAAAACAGATGGTCAGACTCATAGAAAAGGTAAAGATCAGAATGGCTTCAGGCTTTTCAACAGCAACAGTGGAAGCTAAAAGACAAAGAAAAGCATAATGTCTTTAAAATTCTAAAGGGCACTGATTTCTAACTTAAAATCTGTAACCAAACTATGAGTTATTTGTGATGGTAGATAAGAACAGTTTCAGACATGCAAGGTCTCAAAAGTTTTACTTCCCAGACTCCCTTTCTCAGGAAGCTATTTGCAGAGGTGTTCCACTAAAGTGAGAAAGACCTGGGAAACCGGGAAACATGGGGTCCAATTCTACAGAGTCCAAGCATAGGAAACAACCAGTCCAGGTTGGAGCAGGACAAAATGCTTTGAAGGAGATCTCTTTCATAGGTGATGTCTTTAAATCTCCCCTCAGTAGACAATTGAGGGAAAGGTTTGGTGATGAATAATCAGTAAATACAAACAGAAATAAGCAAAACAAAACAAAAAGAAGGGAAAGAGAATCATAGTGTACTCTGTGGCCCAGCTGTAATAGTAATTACATCATTGAAAAAATGTGAATGTAGAAATTAATCAAAACTACAACATAGCTGTATTGAGAAAATAAGGTAATAGGTCTGCATATGTGTAGGGAGTGGAGGGGTGAAGGGAGAGAGTCATCATCCATTATTCATGTTACTTAGAGTTACCAAGGTAAGCAAGCATCATGAGAGAGTTAAAAAACAATGGCAGAAATAGAGCAAGAGACGAGTTTTATTTATTTAAAAAAATTAAATATTATAGGTTGTGAGCATATATAACTTTGATTTTTTTAAAAGAATGAACAAAATATTTCATGAATCCCTAACAACTACAGATTAAAATCCAAGGACCATCAGAGTTTTTTCTACTTTTCCAACCCCTAGTTTTGCTCCACCTAACAATTTGTAGTACTCCTATTGATAGCATTCTTGTTGACATCCTACCGTTCCTTCTAGATAGACCTAGTCTCCTCATTGATGCCTTTGTCTATTGCTTCAATTACTCCCTCTTCCTAAATACTTCACTCTTTCACATGTAAATCCTGTTTCTGTGGTTAGATTATAAACCTCTCCAGAGTAGAGTCTGGGTCTTTAACCCCTTTCATCCTTATGTCTGATACCTAGCATATCATCTTTTATAGAGTGTGTGGTTTTTTTGATTTATATAATCGTAACAAACAGGAACTTGAAATAGGAGTCAGGTGTCACTTAACATTTGTTATGGAACTACATTTAGACAGAATTTTATTTACTTTTCCTTTTAGTTGTGTAAAAAACAGTTTCAGTACAGTGCCTCCTTGCGAGCACATCTTATTCGACATACCAGAAAAGATGCACCCACTTCATCTTCTTCCAATTCCACGTCTAATGAGGCATCAGGAACATCGTCTGAGAAGGGGAGAACCAAACGAGAATTTATATGTTCCATATGTGGAAGGACATTACCTAAATTATATTCTCTTCGAATACACATGTTAAAGCATACAGGTGTAAAGCCACATGCATGCCAGGTAAAGCCATGACATTTACTTTGTTATGTAAAGAAAATTTGAACTTAACTAGTGATGAGACTGGTTGATTCTGGAGTCACCCTGACTCTCTGGAGTCACAGAGAATTCTGTGACTTTTTCAGTTTGTTGCCTGGTTTAAGGGAAATTCCCAGTTGTGTTCTTTGATTTGCTATTTAATTTGTTGTAATTTGAAATGAATCAGTTTAGGATGTTCATGAAACTTACTATGATTCAGAAGATGTTAGGTGAGAATAACTAGTTCGCTATCCCATTCATCCCTTTAAGCTTCAGCGGGACCTACCTGGACTGGAAAGGAACCCATGGCTTAAACAAATCTTCTTAGCAAAAATCCTCCCTAAGCTGTGTGTTCTTCTCTAGAGCTGAGGACTGAGACTATCTGAATGCCAAAATACAGCTTCTAGCTAAGAATCCTGTGATTAGCCAGCTTTGGGCTGTTTGGAACAGTGAAAATTTTCCAGTAGCCCCGGTAGCCTTGCATATAAGTGGAACTCGTTTTTATTAGTGAACAGTTTTGGAAACAATGAGTTTTTTCCCCCAGTGAAATTTTTAATCTTTCTCTCCCCCCACCCCCTTTTTTTTTTTTAGCTTTTTGTTATATGAGAATAGAATAGACTCTCATGGACCCTTTATCCAGCTTCAGTGGCTATGAACACATGATCAGCTGTGTTTTATGTATACTTCCCTCACTGCCCTACTTCCCTTTCCCCTCATTTCTTTTGAAGCCAAGTCCTAAGCATCATTTTACTCATAAATTTTAAAACTGAGTATTAATTGGGCCTCTGGTCTTGTAGTGTAGCACTACTCAAAATGTGTGGTCCATGGAAGATATGTACAGAAATGGAGAGTGGACTTTTAGAAACTCTCATGGCAGTTACATTGTTGTGACATTTTTAGCATATTTAACAAAAAATGGATTGACAAAAGGAAGACTGATTCATCACAGAGTTTGAGAAGCACTGTTCTAGTTTGTGTAGCAATAAATTAGTATATTTTCTTGATTAAGCTGTCATGTCTCTTAATATAAGGTATACTGTTTATTAGTCTCACAAGGACAGCATGAGGGTCTTTTGTATGGCTTTGACCGCCAGTGGATGTAAGAAAAGTAGCGATATTTGTTAAGTTCTGAGTCAGAAGATGGTCAGCCAGCTAAATATCCTTGACATTTGTTTCAGCTTTCAGTTTGTCATTTTGTTTATAATTCTTTTCTTTAAAATGGCATATAGTTTCTCTAGCCTCATTCTTCAGAAACAGCCCCGGTTTCTCTTTTCTGTTTTACTGGTATAAATACCTGTGCCATCTTAGGTCTGTGGAAAGACTTTCATCTATAAACATGGTCTAAAATTGCACCAGAGTCTCCATCAATCACAAAAGCAGTTCCAGTGTGAACTATGTGTTAAGTCATTTGTTACCAAACGGAGTCTTCAAGAACATATGAGTATTCACACAGGTAATGAGAAATTTGTATTAACTTAGCTACCCATTATATACCATAATTCAGTTAATTATTGTGCTATATATGTTTTAGAAATTATATTGATATACTAACGGCTGTGTGTGTGCAGTTTTTTTCATTAAGGCTGGGGTGCCTGGGTGGCTCAGTCAGTTAAGTGTCTGAGTTCAGCCCAGGTCATGATCTCACATGTTCATGAGCTCGAGCCCCGTGTCAGGCTCTGTGCTGACAGCTCAGAGCCTGGAGCCTGCTTCAGATTCTCTCTCTCTCTCTCTCTCTCTCTCTCTCTCTCTCTCTCTTTCTGCCCCTCTTCCACTTGCGTTCTGTCTCATTCTCAAAAATAAACATTTAAAAAAATTCAAATTAAGGCTAAAAAGTGTTTTTTAAATCTAGTTTAGAGCTATCTTATTGGTATAAAAATAGTCATTGTTTCCCTCAGTGTAGCAAAATGTGTACTCACTAGTGAATCATGCATAATTTACATAATGTCGCCATGGCTAGTGAAGGGTAGATATCTGCTCTAGAACTTGCGTTCAACTCTGTATTATTATAATCCAGATGATTATGCAAGCGTGTCATGTTCTTTGGGTAGTGGTAGTAGCCTTGCTAGTACTGTAGTTGAGAAGAAACAGAAGATTTTGACTTGGCTTGTTGTTGTTCTGAGAAGATGGCTGCCAAATGTTATAGCTTCTGTGTCCCTTTGGTAAAGTAACTTTTGAAGTGTAACATAAAGTATTCTGTTGGAAGAGCACCTGATTGCTGGATTTGTGACATGTTTTTTATTTTTTATAGGAGAGTCCAAGTACCTTTGCTCAGTTTGTGGAAAGTCTTTTCACAGGGGCTCTGGCCTCAGCAAGCACCTAAAGAAACACCAGCCAAAGCCTGAAGTTCGAGGCTATCATTGTACTCAGTAAGTATTTAATACACAAACTATTCAGTTTCCTTGTGTTTCTTCATAGGTTTATTTGAAAATTGTTTTCAAAAGAAAATATTTGAGGTAGCTATAGTTGATAATACTATTATATAATTGAAATTTGATAAAGGAGTAGAACTTAAACATACACACACACATATATATACATATATCTGACGTGATGGATACATTAACTAAATGGGAGGAATCCTTTCACAATGGATATATGTATCAAACCATTATGATGTGCATTTCAGATATCTTACAATTTTATAACTTGATAAACCTGAAAAAAACTGTTTGAAGATAATATTCAGTTGTTACTTATTTTTTATTTTAATGTCTTTAATGCCTAGATATTGCTATTTATGGTTTTTAAGTTTTATTTAGATATCTTATACCATGTAAATCACTCACTTGAAATACTTTAAAGACATTCTTCAAACGTACTACTTGGAGGCAGAGATTGTAGGAAGTGAGAGCCCCCAGTGCGAGCCAGAGATTTTTTTTCTAGGTTGTTCATCTAAAGTGCTAAGCCATCTGCTAGTTTTTCCTCTCTTTAGACTCTTTTTCTTCTCTTCCTCTTTTTATTTTCCAAAGCATCTTGAAATCTCTTTTATAATTGAGGTAAAACTCACAAAAAATTCATCATTTTCAAGTGTACAGTTCACTAACTTTTAGTACATCCGGTACATTGTGGAAACATCACCACTGTCTGATTCCAGAATGCAGGCCCTTTTGGGGGGATACTTGAGGGAGTCACCGGTTAGGTCAAAAGAGACCAGCACAGTTCTTTAAGAAGAAGTCCCTCTGGCACCAGGAGCCCATCATGGGAATGCAGTCTTCATGGCTGCTGCTCAGCTGAGAAGCAGGGAAAGGGGATCAGGGGAGTTCAGATGCTACAAAGCTCTCTCACAAGATTTAATGATTTTTTTTTAAATTTTTTTTAACGTTTATTTATTTTTGAGACAGCATGAATGGGGGAGGGTCAGAGAGAGAGGGAGATACAGAATCTGAAGCAGACTCCAGGCTCCGAGCTGTCGGCACAGAGCCCGACACGGGACTGAAACCCACAAACTGGGAGATCATGACCTGAGCTGAAGTCGGATGCTTAACTGACTGAGCCACCCAGGAGCCCCTGATTTTCTTTTTAATTAAACATTTGCCTGGCCACTGTACACTTTTAATCCCTTTCTGGGGTTCTAATAAAATTGATCCTCATAGTTTTGGCTAGTTTTGGCCACTTCTTTTGTGAGCTTGTGGGGTTTCCTACTCTGCCATATTTTCTTTTCTCACTTTTATTAGTCTTATTATAAAAAAAATTATTTTAGGAGTGCCTGGGTGGCTCACTTGGTTAAAGGTCCGACTTCAGCTCAGGTCATGAACTTGCGGTTTGTGGGTTTGCATTGGGCCCTGTGCTGACAGCTCAGAGCCTGGAGCCTGTTTCAGATTGTGTCTCCCCTCTCTCTCTGTTCCTCCCCTGCTCGTGCTCTGTCTCTCAAAAATAAAGGTTTAAAAAAATTTTTTTAATAAAATTGTTTTATTATTAATAGATTTTTAGTTGCAAGTGAAAGAAAACACTACCTAAACTGGCCTGAATGAAAGGTGGTAAAATCTAGGGAGTTTGAATAGTTTAATGTAAACTAGATTCACATCTGTTAGCACTTGGTCTCTGAGGCTCTGTGGACATGGCAGTAACAATGGTTTCAGCCTCACATCCTCTCGACTCCCAAATTGTCAAGCTGCTTTTCTGGTAGTTCCTATACAGGTTCTGAGATCGACGCCCATTGGATCTAGTTAAGTCATTCGATTATCCCTGGATCAGTAATTATAGCCAAGGGAATGCTGTGCTCTGATTGACTCAGGCCTAAGACAATTGCTCCATCTTTATGGTCGATGGTGAGGCCTACTCCAAACACATGGATGGAAAATGGGCGAGGATAAAAAGGGAGATCAGATGGGGTTTAGGGAGAGAAAGAAAATAAATGTCTTATACAATAGCCTTTGAGAGCTCTGCATGGTTCTTTCTAAAATGTTTCTAGTACTAGAAACAAAACAAACCAGCAAAGGGAAAAAAAGGGTGTGGAGCAAGCCGAGAAACAGACTCTTAACTATAGAAAACAAACCAAGGGTTACTAGAGGGGCTGTGGGTGGGAAGATGGGTTAAATAAGTGATGGGGATTAAGGAGTGCACTTGTTTCGATGAGCACTGGATGTACAGAAGTTTTGAATCACTATATTGTACCCCTAGTATCACATTGTAGGTTAATTCACTGGAATTTAAATAAAAACATTAAAAAGTAAAATGTCTCTAGTAGTTAAGAGCTAAAAGAACTTAAAACCTTGAAGCCTTTACTGCAAGATTGGAATAGTAGCGCATTCTTGTGTTTTCAATTGGGATCATTTTCTAGAGTTATAAAACCCAAAAATATACTGAGTCTTGGAAATTTGTTTTAAAAAAATAATACAGTGATCTGATCGAGTGCTTGAATTTTATTATTGCAGATGTGAAAAAAGTTTCTTTGAAGCTAGAGATCTTCGTCAGCACATGAACAAACATCTTGGTGTGAAGCCATTCCAGTGCCAATTTTGTGATAAGTGCTATAGTTGGAAGAAAGATTGGTATTCCCATGTGAAGTCTCATTCTGTCACTGAGCCTTATAGGTAGGTAGATTGGAGCAGGATCTGAACTTAATTGAGATGTATGTACTTGGATTAATTTTTTTGTATGCTGGTGCTTTGGAAAAAATAATTTAGGTCCCCCCCCCCCATTATAGGTGTAATATATGTGGCAAAGAATTTTATGAAAAAGCATTGTTCAGAAGGCATGTAAAGAAAGCTACCCATGGAAAAAAAGGAAGAGCGAAGCAGAACCTGGAACGGGTATGTGAACAATGTGGAAGAAAATTCACTCAGCTAAGAGAGTATAGGAGACACATGAACAACCATGAAGGTAACTATACTTCATACTGTGTATATATGTAAATAGAATAAAAAGCCAGTCTAATAGTGATTCCCCCTTTACCAGCCTTCTTGCCTGTTACCTCACCTTCCTTGACAAGAGATGAATTCTAGATTATGTAAGATTTATTCACGTGATTGAGGTGATCCTGAACCTGGATACCTGATTGTTGTGTATGTAGATGGATTCCTTTTTTAGTGAGCTTAATATTGTAGGTCAGCATTTTTATGCTGAACTGGGCTATTTGAAGCTTGTATTTCCTTATCCTAAGATTACAGGATTGCTGGGAAGGTTAAGTGAGACTGTTCATGGAATCAGAATTGCCTGTCAGTAACTTGTATCTCTGGGAACACCTCTCTCTCTTAATAGGAGTTAAGCCATTTGAATGCTTAACATGTGGAGTAGCTTGGGCTGATGCCCGATCTCTAAAACGCCACGTCAGAACGCATACTGGTGAACGGCCCTACGTCTGCCCTGTATGTAGCGAAGCCTACATAGATGCTCGAACCCTCCGTAAACATATGACTAAATTCCACAGAGATTATGTGCCTTGCAAAATTATGCTGGAAAAAGATACCCTTCAGTTTCATAACCAAGGAACTCAAGTGGAGCATGCTGTTAGTATCTTAACAGCAGACATGCAGGAACAAGAAAGCAGTGGTCCTCAAGAACTTGAGACTGTGGTCGTGACAGGAGAGACCATGGAAGCACTCGAAGCCGTGGCAGCTACGGAAGAGTGTCCATCAGTATCTACGCTTTCTGACCAAAGTATTATGCAAGTGGTTAATTACGTGTTGGCACAACAGCAAGGACAGAAGCTGTCTGAAGTTGCAGAAGCGATTCAAACTGTCGAAGTAGAGGTGGCACATATTTCAGAAACAGAGTGAATACAGTCTTGGAGAAAAAAAGAAGGGTCATAGCATTGTATACTGAACTCACAGAACATTTGTTTACAGTACTGTGCGACTGTCTGCCTAGAGCCTGTATGTCAAGGCTCTGGGCTCTTGGGTGAGGTTTTAACACTTCTAAACGATTTGTCTGGCTGATAGGTTCTGTTGAAAAGTCCATTTACTGTAAAGAAGTTGAAAACAAATGTACTTGATGGCATTGGTTTATCATGGTGTACTTTTTATGAATTGATGTTTATAAAGGACTGTACTGAATTAAAAACTGTATAGTTTCACTTGCATTTTGACATGATCATCTACTTTGAGTTTAAAAGGCTGTACTAGTCAGATTTTCTTCTTTTATTCTCAAAATAGGTTCTGTGGTTTCATTTGCCCTGTTTATAGGTCTAAAAAAAATTCTAATATAAAGCATTTTAGTAGGATGCATAGGTACATTACATTTTTAAAATGCTTCAGGTCTGTGATTCTTGACTTACTATTTATTTTAACCCCTTATAAGTCAGGGATTTATTCTGTTTTAAAGCACTTAATGAGTTACATGTTGTAATCAAGTTTGCACAGTATACTTATCTATATGGGGAGCCCTTAAATACATAGCTGATTTTTAAAATGCATGAAATGCCTATTAAAGCCTTACTATATACTATCTCTTCAAGGCAAGTAAATTGACCACAAGCAAAGAACACTGTTATTAAACAACTGTTGATGGGAAATTTCTTCTTGATAACATGGGACAATAAATGAAAAAAAAAAAAAATCTCATTCTTTTGCTGAAAGAATGAACAAGTTAAAACTAGATTTGGTATGTTTGCAGCTTTTGTATCATGTTTAATTGTTCAATTTTGTTGAAAAACTGCAATTTAGAAATAGGATAGCAATATAGACATCTAAAGCTGTCCTGAGGATACCATATAATTGTTGAGTAACTTCAGAATAGTGAAGTCTTCAATTCAGCCCTCATTATAGTATACTACTCAAAGAAATTGATTATGGTCCACCAAATTGTTGGAAGTAAATTATTTTTAAAAGTTCCCTGTAAATTATATTAATTTGTGTGTTTGATTTTTAAATTCCCACTTCTAGAAGCTATCCAGTTTTCTGATTTTCAAAATAACCATAGGGAGATGCCACATTTCTCTCCTGTGGGAAGCTACCACTCAAACTATAATTGTTAAAATTAAACTTTTTAAGTATTAGCAGCTAATATAAGGTGTAAAATGAAAATAAAAGCAAATCACATGTAAATCATTCCTAAAGCACAAGAAAAGAATGTGCCTTGATGTACATATATTATTAAGATACTTATTCCAGTTTACTTTCAGAATAGCTTAAAAGATAAAGAATAAATGTGATGCCATGCATGCATTCTACCTGCATATGTAATATTTGCATTTGCAAATTTCCCATTGTCTCTATAGCTGTGTGGCTGACTTTTGAATTTTAAGTGAATTGACATACAGTCTATAACTTTACAATGGCTGCTTGTTTATTGTATCTTTCAGTTAGTGAAAATGTGTTTCAACCTGACTAAAATTTGGAATTGTGTCTTTTATGTTCCATCCTCACTGTTACTAGATTTAGTTAATTGTATAAGACCGTTGATGTATGTCAAAAATATGTAAATAAAAGATGTCGAATCTTGTTTAAAAGCATAAGCTTTGGAGTTGAGCTTGTCACTATTTTCAAATTATAAATCAGTGGCCGTTATTTGATAGGTTGATTCAGTTTTACAGTGGCATGGGGGGATCTTCTCTGTTTACAGTTCCTTTTTAGAAACACACACTGTTTTGTTGCTGTCAGTGACTTTCCCCATTGGGCACTCCCAATTATCACTACTGCTGCTAAGCAGTTTGAGTCTTTGCTGTTAGTCACTGAAATGTATATGTTGTTGATAGAAATGAATTAATTTTCTAACACGGGTTTTAATCTGTTTTATTAAAAGTGGCTCACAGAATTTCAGAAGGTTGCCTGAACTGCTGGGCTTAGAGCTAATCCAAACTTTTATTCAGTGTTTTGTGATTTTTAATAGCATTGGTGTAAACTATCTGTGCATGCATGATATTTCCTGTTCATGATTCTTGTCAAAACTGTAATCTCTTGGGAGTTCCTAAATTTACATCTAATGTTTGGAACATACACAATAAAAGCCTTTCCTTCCCCTGATCTTATATATTTGATCAGTTGCAGTTTATAGAGGCTTGTGGAGCAAAGGTACATAAGTAACTTATTTAATCAGTTTAAATATATCATGCTTGGGGTCCCTGAATGACTTGGTTAAGCTTCCAACTCTTGACTTAAGCTCAGGTCATGATCTCATATGGGATTGAGACCTATATGGGGCTCTGCCCTTGGCAGTGCAGAACCTGCTTGGGATTCTCTCTCTCTCACCCTTTGTTTCCACCCCCCCCCCCTTTTGCTCTCTTTCTCTCTCTCAAAATGAATATTTAAAAATATGCTTATAAAGTTTAAATACTGCTGTTTATCGGATTTTTCCTCGAGAGTTTTATAAATTTTAGAGTATGAACTCCTCTCCAATAGAGCCTTATATTTAGGAAGCCTGTGCCACCCACCTAGGTTGAGGGTGGGTCCTTCCAGATAAATTTTTTGTTTACTTCTGCTAGGTGTCTCCAGGAATATCAGTGGTTAGGTACTATGGTTTCTTGGACCAGTGCCTGTAAATTTGAACTTCAGGCGAGTCTGAGGGCAAATTCGTTGTTCTAAATCTTCAAGGGAGACTTTTTGCCCACTGAGAGCCCAGCCTGGGACAGACAAATTCACATATCTGCCTACGCTAGGGAACTGAGTTTCTTTTCTTTTTTTCTTTTTTCTTTTCTTTTCCTTTCTTTTCCTTTCTTTTTCTTTTTTTTTTTCTTTTTTCTTTTCTTCTTTCTCCCTTTTTTTCCTTCTCTTCCTTTCCCTTCTTTGTGTATTTTGAGAGGGAGGAGAGAAAGAATCCTAAGCAGGCTGTACATTGAACACAGAGCCTTGTTGGGTTGAGGGGGACGGGGTAGACCTTGATCTCATAAACTGTGAGATCATGACTGAAATCAAGAGACATTTAATGGACTGAGCCAGCCAGGTGCCCCTGAACTGAGTTTTTTCTTAATTGTTCTTTCATTGAAGATGTAGTTCTTAAGTGGTCCCAGGTTTTGGGGGGGGGGGTTGTTTTTGTTTTTTAATTTTAAAGTAGGCTCCATGCCCAACGTGGGTCTTGAAATCCTGACCCTGAGATCAAGAGTCACATGCTCTGCTGACTGAGCCAGCCTGGTGCTCAGTTGTCTCAGTGTTGTGTGGAACTCCTTTTTCCAATTTCTGTAGACCTAAATCCTGATGTTTCCTTTTAGCTGTCAAAAGCCAGCCTCTCTGAAACGGCCAATCTTATCTGTCACAAGGCTACTACCGGTTTAATTCAGTTTCCTCTTATTTGGGGACCCTAGAACACTGCATTTCTTATAAACTTAGTACTATGATTTTCAAAGGAGTTTGTTACATTTTATCTAGTGGAGAGTTTCAGGTATTTTAATCTCTTCCAAACTCTGGAAACCAAATCATGTTGTTTCTTTATATATTTTCCCCTCTGTTTACTCTTTACTTCCAAAAGTTTTATTTCTACCCTCAATACCTCTTTCATTTCCCCTCATCTTAGCTACCGTTTCTCATAACCTTGGTGTTCCTCAACCTGATCTTCAACTGTTCTTAATTATATATTCATTTTAAAAATTATATTTCTGGGGGCACCTGGGTGGCTCAGTTAAGCGTCTTTTTTTTTTTTTTTTTAAGTTTATTTTGAGAGAGAGAACAAGTGGGGTAAGGAGAGAGTGAAAGAGAGAATCCCAAGCAGGCTCCATACTGTTAGCACAGAGCCTGATGCAGGGCTCAAACTCACAAACCGTGAGATCATGACCTGAGCTGAAATGAAGAGTTGGACACCTAACCAACTGAACCAGCCAGGCACTCCTGAGTGTCCACCTCTTGATCTTGGCTCAGGTTATGATCTCACGGTTTGTGGGTTCGAGCCCTGCACTGGGCTCTGCACTGACAGCATGGAGCCTGCTTGAGGTTCTCTCTCCCTCTATCTCCCCATCCTATCTCTCTCTCTCTCAAAATATTTATTTATTTATTTATTTATTTGTGGGTGCCTGGCTGGCTTGGCCAGTAGAGCATGAAACTTGACCTGAGGGTCATGATTTCAAGCCCTATGTTGGGCATGGAGCCTACTTTAAAAAAACAAAGACTAAAGAACACCTGGGTGGCTCAGTCAGTTGAGTGTCCCGACTCTTGATTTTGGCTCAGGTCATGATCCCAGGGTCATGGGATGAAACCCTATATCAGCCCCCATGCTGAGCATGGAAACTGCTTGAGATTCTTTCTCTCCCTCTGCCCCTCTCCCCTGCTCGATCTCTTTCTCAAAAAATAAAGAAAATGATAAAGATTGAAAAAAAATTTCCATGTTTATTTGAGAGAGCACGAATGGGAAGGGGCAGAGAGAATCCCAGGCAGGGTCTGCACTGTCAGCTCAATCTCATGAATGTGAGATCATGACCTGAGACAAAATCAAGAGTCGGATGTTTAACCAACTGAGCCACCCAGGCGCCCCTAAAATTATATTCCTTATACTAGCATTTACAGTTGGTTCTTCATAGGTGCTTATTCCTGCTTCCCTTTTCCATTCATCTTATCTTGCTGGTTGGATGTATTATGTTCATTTTAAATTCTTGCTGTGTTCTTGTGCTCTGCAAAAAATTACATGTGTATACCACAACTTCACATTCTACCACTGATGGATGTTTGGGTTATTTTCAGTTTAGGGTTATCCTGAAGAATGCTGTAAGGACCATTTTTATTTCCTTGGCATTTATGGGTATGCTTTTCTGTTGGGTACATGACTTACAGTAGAATCTGAGGTACTTGGATTTATGAACGAAAATATTTTCCAAAGAGATTATTCCAGTTACCCTCACCAGTGGCGGCTGCTCAGTGTGCTTGCTTACTTACTGTGTGCTGTTCTGAGATGTCTGTGCTTCGAATCCCATGTCGTTTTAATTTACACTGCCCAGATGACTAATAAAGCTGAACACCTTTTCATATATTTGCAGGCCGTTTAGATATCCTTGTTGTGAGGTCATTGAATATCCTACCCATTTTATAATTAGATTGTCTTTTTTCTCTTTCAGAAAACAAGCCATTTGTTACTGTTTTGCAATTGCCATCTCCCATTTTAGAGCTTGTCTTTTCATTCTCTTAATGATATCTTTTGGTGAATGTAAGTCTTTAATTTTAAGGTAGTCCCAATTTATAAATTTATGCCCTTTTACAAAAATCTTTCCCTGCCCAAAGACCATTATAATATTTTCCAATCTTTTAAAAGTTTTCTACTTTTGCCTTTTGTATTTAGATTTATAATCCATCTGAAAAAGAGGTATGTGTCAAGCTTTTTTATATGTGTAGATTTCCAGTTGTGTACACAATTTTTGAATACGCTGATTTTTTCCATTGTTCAGGAATGCCATCTTATAAATCAAAGTTCCATGCATATGTAGATTTCTTTCTGGAATCTATTCTGCCTCTTTGCTTTATTTCTATATTCTTGCACCAATTCCTTGCAATACCAACTTGCAACAATACTTAATCTTTACAGTAATTAGGACCGTACTGTCTTAGTTTCTTAATTATTGTAGGTTTACAATAATTTTGATATCTGATAGAGTAAATCCTCTCACTTTACTCTTTTTTCAGATTGTCTTGTATGCTCTCTCCCTGTAAAGTCTATAATGAACTTACCAATTTCTGTAATAAAATCCTGTTGGGATTTTGACTGGAATTGCATTGAACTTATAGAGATCAGTTTGGAGAGAATTGATATATTTATAACTGAATTTTCATTCCATGAACATATTTCTTCACTTATGTAAGTCATCTTTAATATCTCTCAAAATGTTTTACAGTTGGTGTAAACAGATATATATTTATGCAATTGTGAATGCTATTTTTTATTTTTCAGTTTGTTGGCGTATAAAAATACAAAACACTTTTGTATATTACGGGAACTTTCATCTGATAAATGCTGTGTACAAAACCACAGCAAAACATTCCAAAAGATGAAAACTGGTTAAAATTTTCTGACATTGGAAATAAGACATTTTATCCAACAACCTTTCTAAATTCCCTTATTAATTTCGATAGTTTTGACTGTCTCCATACCCAGTTATGTTATCTGCAAATAAGTTTTATTTCTCCTATTCCAATTCTAGCTTGCCTTATTGACCTCTATAGGACTTCTAATACAACGTTAAGTAAATGTGACCGTTGGAATCCTTATCTCTTTTCCCATCTTGGAGTGAAAATCTGAGATTAACATGGTGAAGTAGATAGCTTCAGAATGGGGGCTTATTGCCAGAAAAACTGACCATGTGATTAGAGTTAGAACTTTTAGCCCCATCTCCCAACCTCCAGAGGAGGGGAGAGGGTCTCCAGCTCTGAATTGAGTAATTTTTTTTTTTTATGTTTATTTTACAGAGAGAGAATGCAAGCGGGGGAGGGGCAGAGAGCGAGGGGGACAGAGGGTCTGAAGTGGGTTCTGTGCTGACCACAAAGAGCCCAATGCAGGGCTTGAACTCACAAACCGTGAGATCATGACCTGAGCCAAAGTCAGCTGTTTATTAACCGAGCCACCCTGGTGTCCGTTGATTAATTTATTCTTTAAAAATGTTTATTTTCAGACAGAGAGTGAGCACTAGCAGGGGAGGGGCAAGAGAAAGGAGAGAGAATATCCCAAGCAGGCTCTGTGCTGTCAGTGCATAGCCTCCTGCGGGGCTCCATCTCAAGAACCATGAGATCATGACCTGAGCCAAAATCAAGAATGGGTCGCTTAACTGACTGAGCCACCCAGGTGCCCCTTAATTCATTAATTTAGTTAACCATGCTCATGTAATGACACCTCAACAAAGCTTGAAGAGGCTCAGAGAGCTTCCTGGTTGCTGCACATACTGATGGACTAGGTGGGTGTCACACCCCAACTCCATAGGGATAGAAGGTCCTGTGCTCCTTGCTTCCAGACCTTGCACTATAGGTTTCTTCCACCTGGCTATTCCCGAATTGTATCCTTTATAATAAAACTGTAATTTTAAGTATAGCACTTTTAGTGACTTCTTTGAGTTGACTTCTTTGAGTTGTTCTAGTAAATTATCAAAGGAGGAGCTCCAGAGAAGCCCCCGAATTTGTAATCAGCCAGGCAGAAGAGTGGGTGGTTTGGGGATATCCAAGACTCGCAGCTGGCATCTGAAGTGGATGCAGTCTTGTGGGACTGAGCCCTTAACTTGTGGTGTGGGGTCTGTGCTAACTCCAGGTGGTGTCATAAATGAATTGTATGTAAAAGTCTGTGGTATGTGAACTAAGGACCACTCCTTCCCCAACTACCTCAGCTCGGGGAATTGAAGACACCACTCCAGACTGCCGCATCCAAGATTACAGGACTCACTCTCCCACCAGCTCCCAGTTGGAGGGCTATCTTCCTGGGAGGTTCAGGCCATCAGTCTTTCACATCCTGCTCCCAGCTATCTGCTACTGAGATAAGGTCTGGTATGTGTAGTTGAAAGCTGGCGGCTCCCTTCTTGCTCCCAGCTACCACTTGTGGAACAAAGGTTCCACCTTGGGCAAAGTGAGCTGAGAAGATTGAAGCTCTGACCACTGTTGTCTCTGTTCATGAGGTGGTGGTTGCCTTTCTTAACAAACTTTCATAGATTTTTCTTGAATAGATGTCCTTCATTTGCTGTTTCATCATTTCCAGAGACTTTAAATGGTTGCTTTTATTTCTGTTCTTACAATTTTCACTGGTTTCACTGGGAACCATGTTAGCACAACTCCTCATCTGTCATACAAGAAGTTGATCCTCCTCCAAGACATTTTCAATATTTTAGGGGCACCTAGGTGGCTTGGTCAGTTAAAGTTCATGAGATAAAGCCCCATGCCAGGCTCTTTGCTGACGGCACAGAGCCTGCTTGGGATCCTTTCTCTCCCTCTTACTAGGCTCCTCCCCCACTTGCTCATACATGCTCTCTTTCTCAAAGTGAATAAACATTAAACATTTTTAAAAACCGTTTTCAATATTTCAGTGTTCTTTTCAGGCGCACATGTAACATTCTTCAGGATAGATCACGTTAGGCCACAAGATTCAATAATTTAAGAAGACTGAAATTGTATCAAGTAACTTTCTGACCACAATTGTATGAAACTAGAAATTAATTACAAGAAAAAAAAACTAGAAAAAACATAAACACATGGACACTAAACAATATGCTACTAAAAAATATATGGGACAACAGAGAAGCCAAAGTAGAAATAAAAAAATACATGGAAAAAAAGAAAATGGAAGTACAACACTCCCATAAATCCTTGGGATGCAGCAAAAGCAGTTCTAGGAGGAAAGTTTATATCAATACAGACCTACCCTTAAGAAATAAGAAAAATCTGGGGCACCTGGGTGGCTCAGTTGGTTTAGCGTCCGATTTCGGGTTTGGTTATAATCTGAGTTTGTGAGTTTGAGCCCCACATCAGGCTTTGCGCTGACAGCACAGAGTTTGCTTCAGATTCTCTGTCTCCCTCTCTCTCTGCCCCTCCCTGCTCCTGCATGCTAAGATAAATAGACTAACATTAAAAAACATTAAATAAGGAAAATCTCAAACCATCTAACCTTACACCTGAAAGAACTAGAAAAAGAAGAAAAAGGCCAAAGTTAGTAGGAGGGAAATAACAAACATTAGAGAAGAAATAAATGGAGAGACTAAAAATAAACAATAGATCAATGAAACCAAGACCTGGCTCTTTCAAAAGATAAACAAAATTATAATTCTTTAGGCAGAATCATCAAGAGAGAGGACTCCAATAAATAAAATAAAAAATGAGGGCTGCCTGGCTGGCTCAGTTGATGGAGTGTGTGACTCTTGATCTCAGAGTCATGAGTTCAAGCCCCACGATAGGTATGGAGCCTGCTTAAAAATAAAGTCAGAAATGAAAGAGGAAAAATAACAACCAATACCAAAGGAATACAAAGGATTATAAGAGAATAGTAAGAAAAAATATACGCCAACAAACTTGATAACGTAGAAAAATGGATCAATTCCTACAAACATATTCTTCCAAAACTGAATCAGGAAGAAATAGGAAATTTGAACAGACCAATTGTTAGTAATTAACTTGAATTGGTAATCAAAAAACTCCCAACAAACAAAAATCTAGAACCAGATGCCTTCATAGGTGAATTGTACCAAACATTTAAAGAAGGGTTAATACCTATCCTTCTCAAACTATTCCAAAAATGGAAATTTTCCAAATTCATTCTACAAGGCCAGCATTACCCAAACCAGACAAAGATGCTAAAAAAAAAAAGAAAAAAAATCCAAATACAACATAAAACAAACAAATGGGCCAATATCCCTGATGAACATAGATGAAAAAAACCCATCAAATATTAGCAAACTAAATTCAAAAAGATCATTCACTGGGGCACTTGGCTGGCTCAGTTTGTATAGCATGTGACTTGACCTTGGGGTCATGATTTTGAGCTCTATGTTGGGGGTAGAGTCTACTTTAAAAAAAAAAACTGTATACATATATATATATATGTATACATATATGTGTATATATATATGTATACATACGTGTATATACATAAAGATCATTCATCATCAAGTGGGAAGTATTCTAGGGATGTGAGGATGGTTTAATATTTGTAAATCAATAAATGTGATACATCACATTAGCAAGAAGAAAAAAAAAGCCATATGATCATTTCAATACATGCATAAAAAGCATCTGACAAAATACAACATTTGTTCATGATGAAAATTCTCAACAAAGTGGGTTCTTTGAGGGAACATATCTCAATATAATAAAACCCATATATGAAAAACCTACAGATAACATCATATCAATGGTGACAAACTGAAAGCGTTTCCTCTAAGGTCGGGAACAAGACAAGAATGTCTACTCTCATCACATTTATTCAACATAGTACTGGAAATCAGACATGAAAAAGAAACAAAAGGTATCCAAGTTGGTAAGGAAGAAGTAAAACTGTCATTATTTGAAGATGACATGATACTATATATAGAAAACCCTAAAGATTCTACCAAAAAACTATTAGAATAAATGAATTCAGTAAAGTTGCAGGATACAAAATTAGCATGCAGAAATCTGTTGTGTTTCTAGGGGCACCTGGGTGACTTAGGCAGTTAGGCATCCATCTCTTGATTTCTGTGCAGGTCATGATCTTAGTTTGTGAGATCAAGCCCCTCATCAGGCTCTGTACTGATAGCACGAGACTGCTTGGGATTCTCTCTCTCCTTCTCTCTCTCTGCCTGTCCCCCATTCTCTCTCTCTCTATTTTGATGGGGGTGGGGGAGAGGGGAAAATGGGTGATGGGCATTGGGGAGGGCACTTGTTGGGATGAGCACTGGGTGTTGTATGTAAGCCAATTTGACAATAAGTTATATTTAAAATTTAATTTAAAAATATAAGAAGTTTATTTTAAATAAACTTAAAATCTGTGTGTTCTCTTTTTTTTTTAAGTTTTAAATTTATTTTTGAGAGAGAGAGAGAGACAGAGTGCAAGCTGGGGAGGGGCAGAGAGAGAGAGAGAGAGAGAGAGACATAGAATCCGAAGCAGGTTCCAGGCTCTGAGCTGTCAGCACAGAGCCCGACACAGGGCTCAAACTCACAGGGCTCGAACTCATGAGTCATGAGATCGTGACCTAAGCCGAAGTCGGATGCTTAACTGACTGAGCCACCCAGGCACCCCTTAATCTGTTGTGTTTCTATACACCAATAATGAAGTGACAGAAAAATAAATTTAAAACATATTCCCATTTGCAACTGCAACAAAAATAATAAGATATCTAGAAATAAATTTAGCCAAGAAGGTAAAAGACCAATGCCCTGAAAACTATTGATGAAATTAAGGATGGCACAAATAAAAGGATATACTGTATTCTTTAATTGGAAAAATGAATATTGTTAAAATATCCATACCACCCAAAGCAGTCTACAGATTCAAAGCAATCCCTAACAAAATACCAAGATAATTTTTCACAGAACTAGAACAAATAATCCTAAAATTTGTATGGAATCTCAAAAGCTCCTGAAAAGCTAAAGCAATCTTAAGAAAGGACAAAGGTGGGGGAATCACAATCCCAGATTTCAAGATACACTACAAAGCTACAGTAATCAAAACAGTAAGGTACTGGCACAAAGATAGACATGTAGATCAATGTAACAGAATAGAGAGCCTAGAAATGAACTTATGCTTATATGGTCAATTAATAGAAGATATAGGAGGCAAAAATATACAATGGGAAAGATGGTCTCTTTAATAAATGGTGTTGGGAGAGGCACCTGGGTGGCTCGGTTAAGCCGTAGACTCTTGATTTTGGCTCAGGTCATAATCTCACTGTTCATGGGATCAAGCCCAGAGTCAGGCTCTCTGCTGTCAGCATAGAGCCCACTTCACATTCTCTGTCTTCCCTCTCACTACTCCTCCCCTGCCTGTATCCTCTCTCTCTCTGGGTCTCTCTCAAAATAAATAAACTTAAAAATAAATAAATAAATAAATGATGTTGGGAAAATTGGACAGCTACATGCAAAAGAATGAAACTGGACAGCTTTCTCCTACCACACCCAAAAATAAACTCAAAATAGACTAAAATCTAAATGTGACACCTGAAACTATAAAATTCCTTCAAGAAAGCAGAGGCATTAATCTCTTGGACATTGGCCTTAACATATTTATGGATGTATTTCCTCAAGCAAGGGAAACAAAAGCAAAAGTAAACTATTGGGAGTACACCAAAATAAAAAGCTTTTGCATAGCAAGGGAGACCATTAATAAAACAAAAAGGCAACCTAGAGAATGGGAGAAGATATTTGCAAATCCTATACCCTACTAGGGGTTTATAACTAAAATATATAAGGACGTTATACAATTCAACACCAGAAACCAAGACGAGTAAAAAATGGGCAGAGGACCTGAATAGATATTTTCCCAAAGATGATATACAGATGGGCCAACAGACAAAATACGTTCAACATCACTAATACCAGAGAAACACAAAATAAAACCACAATGAGTAATCACCTCACGCTAGTCAGAATGGTTATAATCAAAAACACAAGAAATAAGTGTTGTTAAAGATGTGGAGAAAAGGAACACTTGTGCACTGTTGTTGAGAATGCAAACTGGTGCAGCCACTGTGGTAAACAGTATGGGGGTTCCTCAAAAAATTAAATATAGAAACACCATATGATCCAGTAATTCCTGTCCAGAAGGGAGGGGCCTGGGGATAGGCAAAATATGTGAGGAGGATTAAGAGGTACAAACTTCCAGTTATAAAATAGTCATGGAGATGAAAAGTACAGCACAAGGAATATAGTATTAAAAATCTATTATTTTGGATAATCAAACTTACAGAAAAATTACAAGTAATTTTTTTCGTGAGACATTTTAACTTGTCAACCTGATGTCCCATCACAACTGAATAATTCCATATCTTATAAAGAAGTATTGTTTTGCATACTGCAATACAGTCAGGAAATTAACACTGATACATTACTGCCATCTAATCCTCCTGTGTTCCAAGTTTTCTCTAAGCTCTGCTTTAGTGGCATTCTACAAATCTGGATATGGAATTCTTTCATTATTACTGAAGATTCAAAATATTTTTAAATTTCGGGGTGCCTGGGTGGCTCAGTCGGTTGAGTGTCTGACTCTTGATTTCTGCTCAGGTCATAATCTCACGATTCATGGGATCGAGCCTCTAGTCAGCTCTGCGCTGATAGTGGGGAGGCTGCTTTGGATTCTCTCCCTCTCTCTACCCCTCCCCCATTACCTACATGTGCTCTCTCTCTCTCAAAATAAATGAACTTTCAAAATATTTTTAAATTCTCATAATTCTTTGACATGTTATTTAGAAGAGTATTGCTCTATACTAAATATGGATTTTTAAAAGTCTTTTTATATATTTCTAATAATTCTGTAGTCAAACATATTCTGTATATTTTCTATTCTTGAAATATGCTGAAGATTATTTTATGAACACGCACATGGTCAGTTTTTGCAAATGTTTCATAAAAATGTAAAAATATCTGGGCACCTGGATGGCTCAGTTGGTTAAGCGTCTGACTCTGGATATCAGCTCAGATCATGATCTCACTGTTCATGGGATCCAGCCCAGCATTGGGCTCCACGCTGACAAAGCAGAGCCTCTTTGGGATTCTCCCTCTCCCTCTGTCCCTCCCCCACTCATGCTCGCTCTGTCTCTCTCAAAATAAACTTAAAAATTCTGCATTTTGGGCACTGTTTTAATGTGTCAGTTAGGTTTAAATATTACTTTTGTTGTTCAAATATTCTGTACCCATACTGATAATGTTTTGGCCTGCTTGTTCTATTAGGGTTACTATGAGTAGCTTATTAAAATATCCCTGTATAAATGTGAATATGCCTATTTCTCCTTTTAATTTTGGCAATTTTTGCTATACATATGTATCTTAAAGTGTTATTAGGTAAATAAAATATAGAATTCTATCTTCTTAGGTGCCCTTTATAATACTCTTGGCTTCAAGTACTTTGGCTGAAATTAAAATAGCTATATCAGCTTTTCTGGCATTTACATGGTGTATTTTACCATCCTCATGCTTTCAACCTGTCCATATCAAGATCTCTTGGGATGTCTGGGTGGCTCAGTTGGCTCAGTGTTCAACTTTGGCTCAGGTCATGATCTCATGGTTCCTGGGTTTGAGCCCTGTGTTGGGCTCTGTGCTGACAGCTCAGATTCAGATTCTGTGTCTCCTTGTCTCTCTGCTCCTCCCCTGCTCAAGCTCTGTCTCTCTCAAAAATAAATAAGCATTAAAAAAATTTTTAAAGGACTCTTGAATATATAGTTGCCCTTTTTTATGATTATTTTTAATTTTTTTAATGTTTATTTTTTTGAGACAGAGCACAAGCAGGGGAGGGGAGAGAGGGAGAGAGAGAGAGAGAGAGAGAGAGAGAGAGAGAATCTTAAGCAGGCTCCAGGCTCTGAGCTGTCAGCACAGAGCCTGACACAGGGCTTGAACTCATGAACCTTGAGATCATGACCTGAGCTGAAGTCAGAAGCTTAACTGACTGAGCCACCCAGGCGTTCCTGTTTATATAATTTTTTAAGTTTATTTATTTTGAGAGAGTGTGTGCAAGCACGCGCATGTGGGGGAGGGGCAGAGAGAGAAAGGGAGAGTCTCAAGCAGGCTCTGCACTTTCAGTGTGGAGCCCAATTTGGCCCTCAAACTCATGAACTGTGATATGACCTGAGCCGAAGTCAGATGCATAACCAACTGAACCACCCAGGCACCCTGCCCCCATTGCCTTTTTTTTTTTTTTTTTAAATCCAGGCTGCCAATCTTTGTCTTTCCATAGTAGTGTAATATTTAGTTCAATTAAAAAGTAAGGCATAATTACCAACATATGTGCATACAAATCTGTCATTTAACTTTTTTTTTGCCCTGCCTGTTCCACATATTTCTTTTCAGACTTTTTGAAAAATTCCGTTCCCCTCCTCCATTTAGCTTGTTATTTATATATTGTTTTAACTGTTACTCAGTAGTTTGCTTGATATTAAAGTTCTTGGCACAGTGTCTTCTATTTCATGGGCATCCACTTCATGAGCTGTAGAGCTGTGTACATTCAGATACATATAATCCCATTCAAAAGATGCAGAAACAGACAGAAGCAGTGAAATGGTCTCTCAACTCCCATACCTAAGTGGTACTTACCATTATACAATCAGGCCTCGTGTTGACCACATCCCCTCAAATATCCTAGTGCCCTTTGAAAACTCTCTATTGACTTTCTGTCATCATCTGTTACTTACCTAAATTCTAGCTGGAGGTTTTTCTTAAAATCTTTAAAAGCTACCCTGTATATATTTGTAAACGTTTCCCCCTCTCAGCACCTACCATTCTCCCATGTACGTAGGTCCAAACTCTTAAGTCATCTGGGATGTTTCCATTTCTCCCACCATCGATTCAGCCACTGCCTTCCTTAGCAAAACCTCTGATCTGTTACTTCCATCTCATTACTGCTAACATACCACTAGGAGCTTTTATGAACTCATTCATGCAGCATGCTACCAATACCAATATTCATGCATGCCCTATTTCCTTTTTGCTTTACGCACATTACTTCCAGATTATTTAAAACTGCCCTTCATCTTGAAGCTCCCTAGTTCTCTAATGGCTCTGTGCCTAGAGCAAAGAAACTACAAATAGGGATGAAAGTAACTTTGTATGGGGCAAGAGGTTCCTGTTATAATTCTCCATTTCAGCATGGTGACACTACCAGCATACCTTATTAAACGCTGGCATAGAAAAGCAACTGCTTCAGTTACTCCTATCAGAGAAAGCAAAATCTGATAAAAGTGATAAAGATTCCTGATTTTCTTCCTTAGAGTGTCACATGGCCAATGCCTACCATACATAGCATGGGATAGAATGAGAACAATCAGCTGGGAGAGTGACCTTTTTTTTTTTTTCTCAAAGTGGTCCTCTGAGTATAATTACACTGAAATCTTGTTTTGAGAAATTTGCTTGTATGGTTATATAGGTATGAATGTTTATACACAGATTAAGTTTATACCCACACACAGCATTACAATAGTGTTAGTGTTAGAATATTTGGGGGGTTTTATACCCAACTAAATATTACTTATATTTATGGTGAAGAGAGGCATCTTGTGAAACTGAGTCAAACCATTGCTCACACCTTGATTTTTTATTAAAAAAATTTTTAAACTTTCTGTTTCTTTTTGAGAGAGACAGACAGATAGAGAGGGGAGAGGGGAAGAGAGAGAGGGAGACACCGAATCTGAAGCAGGCTCCAGGCTCCAAGGTGTCAGCACAGAGCCCCACACAGGGCCCAAACCCAAAAGCCATGAGATCATGACCTGAGCCAAAGTCAGACGCTTAACTGCTTGAGTCACCCAGGCGTCCTAATAAACTTTTATTTTTATTATTTTTTAATCACTTCTTGGCCTTTTGGCTAAGATCAAGTGTATTTTTATTATTTTTAATTTATTTTTTAAATTTACATCCAAGTTAGCATATAGTGCAACAATGATTTCCGTAGATTCCTTAATGCCCCTTATCCATTTAGCCCATCCCCCGCCCCACAAACCCTCTGGCAACCCTGTTTGTTCTCCATAGTTAAGAGTCTCTTTTGTCCCCCTCCCTGTTTTTACATTACTTTTGCTTCCCTTCCCTTATGTTCACCTGTTTTGTATCTTGAAGTCCTCATATGAGTGAAGTCATACATTTGTCTTTCCTTAATTTCGCTCAGCAGAATACCCTCTAAGGGCGTCTGGGTGGCTCAGTCAGTTGAGCGACTTCGGCTCAGGTCATGATCTTGCAGTCTGTGAGTTTGAGCCCCGCGTCGGGCTCTGTGCTGACAGCTCAGAGCCTGGAGCCTGCTTCGGATTCTGTGTCTCCCTCTCTCTCTGCCCCTCCCCCGCTCATGCTCTGTGTCTCTGTCAAAAATAAATAAACATTAAAAAAAAAAAACCCTCTAGTTCCATCCATGTAGTTGCAAATGGCAAGATTTCATTCTTTTTTGATTGCCGAGTGATACTCCATTTTATATTTATATACCACATCTTCTTTATCCATTCATCCATCAGTGGACACCTAATAAACTTTTTTTAAAGAGCCATTTTAGGTTCACTGCAAAATTGGGCAGAAAAGCAGTACCTATATACCCTGTCCCCACACATTACACATCATTCTCAATTTGCATCTTTATTGGGGCGTCTGGCTGGCTCAATCAGTAAAGCATACAACTCTTGATCTGAGGGTTTCAAGTTCAAGCCCCATGTTGGGTGTAGAGATTACCTAAAAATCTTTTTTTTTTTTTAATTATTTTTTTTAACGTTTATTTCTGAGAGACAGAGCATGAATGGGGGAGGAGCAGAGAGAGAGAGGGACACAGAATCTGAGGCAGGCTCCAGGCTCTGAGCTGTCAGCACAGAGCCCAACACAGGGCTTGAACCCACAAACTGTGAGATCATGACCTGAGCCGAAGTCAGATGCTTAAATGACTGAGCCACCCAGACACCCCACCTAAAAATAAAATGTTAAAAAATAAATTGCATCTGTTAGATTTGCTTTAAACATTTGCAAATAAATGTTTCAACATCTAATTAGTACTTAAATTCTTTCAATGTTACTTCCTTTGCATTACTGGATTTCAAGTGTTCTGCTTATTTTGATCTTTTTTTTTATAATCAAGGTATATAAATTATATAGGAACTTTGTTTTATTTCGAGACATGGTTATGTGGGTAAATTCATAGTTCCTATCGATCTATCCAAGTTTTACATCAACTATGATTTAGTTATGGAATTCTAAAAGCAAGAAGCAGAAATATTAAAATAAGCAACTCCAGGTGTATGACCAGCGTAAGGACAACGCTAGATTCTCAGTGAAATGCATTTGTATGACAATGCCAATCAGTGATACATGCAAGAGTTCAGGCAACTGTTCCTGCAGCAATGTTATAGTGGTTATCCTTGATATTTTACATAGTACATAACAGCTTTTATTTTTCCTAAATATTAAGCAATGTGAATGCAATGAATACTGAAGATAAAGTGTTCCCCAAAAGGACTTACTCTTAGAAAAAAACACAGATTTAGGATAACAGCACACTTGCACTACATGAAAAATGGACAAAGATGTCTATGTCCATGTGCAATAATTAAGTGGATATCTATTGTGATATGGGTCAAAGCCTTTGGTCTAAGTAAGAAAAGTTCTCACATATCTAATTCAGACATGCTAGAATGACATCTACCCTAATTCACCTTATTTAGGGATACTTCCACTCCCACTCATTTCTCCAATGATCCAAGTAATGCAGGATCAATATAGGAAATTTGCAAAGTGTACGACATGAAAAAAAGTAAAAAATAAAAACTAAAAGCAAGAATTATTGCTAACCAACAATGATTCCCATGAAGGTGAAAGGTTACAGATCACTAGGGACTTGTCATGCAGCTGAATTAGGGATTTCCAAATTTTTTCTTCATCGTTGATGGGGAGCACCTTGGTATGCTGCTCTTCCCTGCTGCAGGCACATCATCTCCTCAAAGATCTGAAAGTTGGCCTCTTGGTCCCTCCTCTAAGATGTTAAATCTTTTCCTTTCTTACTTCTTTCCTCTGCCTTAGGGTGGTGTTTCTTCTTACAGACGCTACTTCTGCTCCACCTGAGAGTTCTGTTAACAATCTTTATTTATTTATTTATGTTTAAATGTTTTTATTTATTTTTGAGACAGAGACAGCATGAGCAGGGGGTGGGCAGAGAGAGAGGGAGACACAGAATCTGAAGCAGGCTCCAGGGTCTGAGCTGTAAGCACAGAGCCCAACACGGGGCTCAAACTCACAGACCGTGAGATCATGACCTGGGCTGAAGTCGGACGCTTAACCGACTGAGCCACCCAGGTGCCCTGACATGTTAACAATCTTTATACAGATCTTTCTCAACTTAGGATAGCGTTACTTCCCCATAAATCCATTGTAGTTGAAAATATTAAGTCAAAAATGCATTAGTACACCTAGCCTACTGAACACCATAGCTTAGCCTAGCCTAACTTAAAGGTGCTCACTCAGAACACTGACATTAGCCTACAGTTGGGCAAAACCATGTAACACTGTTTTATAATAAAGTGTCTAATGCCTCATGTAATTTATTGAACACTGTAGTGAAGGTGAAAAACAGAAAAAAGTCAGTTAAGCATCCAACTTCGGCTCAGGTCACGATCTCACGGTTCGTGAGTTCAAGCTCCATGTTGGGCTCTGTGTTGAGCATTCAGAGCCTGGGGCCTGCTTCGGATTCTGTCTCTCTCTCTCTGCCCTCTCCTGCTCACGCTCTCTCAAAAATAAACAAACATTAAAAAAAAAAATGATTTTATGTGTACAGAATAGTTTTAAGTGTATTGATTGCTTATACTTGTGACCCCATGGCTGACTGGGAGTTGTGGCTTGCTGTTACCCAGTATCACAGACAGTGTGGTACTTCATACTTCCAGTCTGGGAAAAGATAAATATTTCAAATTTGATGTATGAAAAAAATAAAATTCAAAGTATGGTTTCTACTGAATGTATATTATTATTTATTTATTTTTTAGTAATCTCTACACCCAATGTGGGACTCTGACCCCCAACCCTGAGATCAGTCACATGCTTTTCTGAGCCAGCCAGGCACCCCACCACCTCAAATGTGTATCACTTTTACACCATCATAGAGTTGAAAAATTACAAGTCAAACCATTCATAAGTTTGGGACCATCTGCATTAGTTTTCCCTTGTTGATATAATGCTGAAAAAGCCTTTGAAAAAATTCAACACCCATTCCTGATAAAAGCACTTACGAAAACAGGAATTGGTGGATATCTTTAACATGAAAAAATGTTTACCTTAATCCTAAAGTCAGTGTCTTATTTAATGGTAAAATACTGGAGACATTCCTACTGACAACAAGAATAAGGCACGGGTGCGCATTATTTCTCTTATTCAATACTGTACTAGCAGTATTAAGCAAGGCTGTTAGACAAGAAAAATGAATTACAGGCACAAAAATTGGTAAAGAAGTAAAACCAGCTCTATTTGCAGGTGATATGATTGCACACCTGAAAAATCCTAGAGAAACAATGATAAAATTTAGTAAAAGAATTGAGGAAGATAGCAAGATACAGAATTAACATACAGAAATTGCCTTCATATCCTAAAACAATCAGCACACAATGGTAGAGAAAACCCCATTTCTGTAATAATAAAGAAGATTAAAATACTTAGGACTAAGCTTACAAAAAATATGCAAAAATGAGAAAAATTTAGAAACACCCCTGAAAGACACAAAAGCAGAGTGCTCTCAATTATGATGGCTTATTATCATAAAGACAACAGTTAAATGAAATTAGATCCTGATCTCACAAATGCATAGGAATATACTCTAAATTGTCAGGAATCTACTTAAATTAAAAAAAATGAAATAATACAAGCACAAGAAAAACATGAGTAAATTCATCTCTAACCTCAGTATGGAGAAAGGCTTTCTAAATACTAACATACAATTGAGAGGCAGTAAGAGATTAACAAAGTTTACTACGTAAAAAATGGAAGCTGTTTGCATTGCAAGAAAATATCATAATCAAAGACAAAAGACAATTGGGAAAACTATAACATCTCAAAGATAAAGACTTAGTATATAAAGAATTCTTAAAAATTGAGAAAGGACCAAAACTCATAGTAAAATAGGAATGACATGAAGACTATTCATAAAGATATTCAGATGGTCCTTAAATATATGAAAAGATACCCTACCTTATTCATAGCTAGAGATACAAACTAAAACTAATCTGAAATACCATTTTTTACCTATCAGATTTGGCAAAAATTACCAAGTATGACATAAACATCCTGTTGGCAAGGCTGTGAAAAGAGGCACTCTCATACATTCCTGGTGGGAAAACAAACTGGTACAACCCTTTTGGAGGAGAATTTGGCAATATCTAATAAAAGTACATATGCACTTATATATTTTGACCCAGCAATCCTATTTCTGGGAATTTACCTGAAGGAAGATACATTCCAACAATATGAAAATACACATGCACAAGGTTATTCAATTATAGCATTGTAATGGCAAAATACTGGAAAGGACCTAAATGCCCATACATAGAAGAGTAATTGCATAAGCTATAGTATAGTCACACAATGGAACAGAAGAGTATTTACATAAACTGTAGTATATTCACACTATATAGTTGTTAAAAACATTTTTGGAGTAAGATCTCCATGAACTGGTATAGTTTCCAGGGTATACTGTAAAGTAGAAAAAAACCACCAAAATATAAAAGAGTTAACTAAAACATGCTACATTTCATGTAAGAAAAAAAGGGAAATAATATCCACTCAGCTATTTATTTATTCAAAAGAGGCATAGGAAGAATAATACAGAAACTAGAGATAGATTACCTATAGGCAATAAGTTCAAGCGGGACAGAAAGGCTACAAGGAGAAGACAGAAAGGATAGAGAGGAGAGACACTTTCTGTATAGTTCTAACTTTTAGAACTATGCTAATGTTTTACATACAAAAAAAAAAAAAAAACCACAAAAAACCAAACAGATTAACAAAGAATGGGTAGCATTCATTATGAAATACAAACAAAACCAAATTAACTATCTGCATTACAAATCAATAACATAACGATACTGAAAGGGGGAGCAGAGAAAAGAACCCACATTACTTTGTAAAACAGTATTTTGATTATGCACTAGAAGAGTAAAAAAAGGGAACTATAGACAAATACTGCACTGTTAGGCTGTTTTTCGTTGGTAGATAGATGAACTAGTAATTCTGAAAGTACCTTACATGTATCCTAGAAATTAAGCAAATAAAAGAAGTGAGCATATTACAAAGTCAGATTTCTTACTGTTGGATAAAAGTTTCAAAAAGAGAAAGACTATAATGAACTCTGTGGTATTGGTCTTAGAAGTATCACTATGAATTAATGGATATACACACACATATGGTATACACATACCTATAACACACATATAGATTTAGAAATGGATGTATATATTACATACATTTTCTAGCTCTGTTAAGCAGGCTAGAAGCAATAATACTTCAGTACCGATGACTACATCTAGTGTTGATTTTGGTTTCTAAATACCACTGTTTCATAGAAGGAACTATGGATACTTACAAAAATCAGTTTCCAGGGCTGCAGAAAATACAAGATGAGTCCAGTATATCTTTTGTTGCCAGAAATTAAGGGAGTATTAAAAGTTGGAGATGTCAAAAAGACATGAGGGTCAACTGGAGAGAGTTCACATGGGCAAATCTGGGACATTCTGGGTAACAAAGTAAATAATGGTAGGAATGGGTTGTAACCTATAGTATAATGTAAGGATACACGGACCCATTATCAATAAAATAAATGTGTAATGAATGGGGGAAAAACCTTCCTCACAACAGAATTTCAACTACTAAAAGTAGAAGGAATGATGGAAACAGAAAATCATCATTTGGCCAATACTACACTGACAACTGTTTCAGGAAAAGAACCATGGGGGACAAAGAAGAACCATGAATGCCTGCCAATTAAGTGGGCAATAGTGTGAGAAATAGGGTACTTACACCATCCCAAGAATTTCTCCACAAGATACTTACTAATTACAAAGAAAGTAGTAATTTGACAGTGGAGAAATCTGACAGACACCACCTTAACCAAGTGATGAAAATTAACATTACTAGCAATGGGACAAATTAACATCATGCTCTTGCTGCTACACTGAGGACACAGCAGTTCTGTGCTATTCTCGCCAAAAATGCGTACATGGAATCTAATCATGAGGAAACAGAAGGCAAGGCCCTAGCTGAGAATCTTTTATAAATAATTGGCCTATACTTTTTAAAAAGTCTAAGGTCATGAAAGACAAACACTGAAGAAGTGTCTCAGATTAAGGAAGCTAGAGACAGATGACAACTAAACAATGTACGATAATGAAGTGGATCTTTGACGAGACATTAGTGGAACAAAAAGTGAAATGTGAAAAAGATCTGTAGAACAACAGTATAAGGTGATATATTAAGGTAATGTAATAATGTTAATTCCCTGATTTTGATAACTGTCCTGGAGTTACTGAAGATGTTAACACTTGGAGAACATGGAAATATCTTGTAATATTTTTGCAATGTTTTCAAAGTCTGAAGTCTTTTCAAAATGAAGTTTAAAATTCAAAAGAAGTACCTTCACTTAAAAGTAACTTGGACAACCCCTCCAAACTAAATCAAGCTAACCTTGATTATTAGAGTTAAGGAACGACATCTGAAACTCAGCCTTCATTTGTAATTATTCAAATTAGAGTTAACCTTAATTCTAAAGTGGAGTTCAATTTTTTTTTATTTACTAAGACCTGATCTATTGGGAAGCAGTATTAGAAACATTCAGAAAACATATTACATGGAGTTAATGGATGGTAGACACTAGAATACCTTCTAACACTTAGGGATTTTCAAAGGTATGCCTTAGCAGGATTTTCTACAGCACAAGACAGGCAATACTTTGGCAGTGGAGAGGGAGGATTTGGAATAAGTCTTTTCCAACCCCAGATATTATAATGCTATAGAACTATGTGCTAAGTTAGGAAGACTCCACTAAGTAATAGTTTTAAAACTCCCTTTACTTTGGCCAACAATCTGGAAAAGAGCAACAATCATAATATCTGTCTCTTCTTTTACATTAAAAAACAAAAAAACCCAGCGACAATTAAGCAGAATAGAAAATAAGAACACTATTGAGTTTGACAAATTTATTGGTATTTTAGTAAAGACATTCATCTCAGTCGTTTCTCTCCCATCTTGACCTTAGGCTAATATTTGAGTCAAGAAAAGAATATGTAGGAGAGGGATGTTATTTTAACATAAACAGTAAAATGGACAAAAGTGGAAAGTTTGCCTACATTAAAGCAAGTTAAATTCATGTATCTTGATATAATTAAATCATGTAAGAACTAATAGTTCTATATACATTTCCATTGTTTTACTTGGGGCTTACTCTAAACTTAAATGCAAATGAACAAGTGTTAGGAATATATACAGGCTGCTTCTCTGGAGTTATTACTTATTAAAAGAGCTTGGTGAGTAGTTCCCACCAATAAAATAGTCTGAAGCTGCCTCCAAATTAAACATTGCAGGAATTTTCAATTTTTGTTTCTTTTATCTGTGACTAGGTTTTTAAAGATGTGTTTAACTATCACATTAAAAAAGAATTCATATACAAAAATTAAAAAAAAAAACCTACAATACACAGATCTAACAACGTATATGTGGTCAAAAGATTCCATAAAATATGTTTAAAGATGCATTTTCTTTTTATCTTCAGTACCTAAAATGTGCTTTTGAGAGGCCATTGGTTAATATGTATACACTCAAATAAACCACAGTACTGTCCTAAAATAAAGAATTCTTGTATTAAGTTCAAATCAAATTTGCTTTCACAAGTTAGTAACTTAAATTAAGCTTTAACAAAGTTACAGAAAGTGCATCTTTCTCATTTTCATCTTCATACAATGTTGTCTTTTTGGTGTTTCTACTTTTTAAAAAATAAAAACAGCCACATATTTAAGTATTATGTACATTTAAATTTTTGGTGGTGGTTTGTATTTTAAAAGAAACAGCTTCCTTATGATTTGCCTCAAGATCTGGTGGAAATGCTTGCAGCAACTAACTAGTAACAAAAACGAAGAGAAGCACATTCAAAATACTGATTTACTTTGGTAGCAAATGGTCTTTGAAGACTAATGAAGGTAGACAAGACCCGTTAAGGTGAAGTGGGCTATTTCAAATACTCAACAATTTACATAAAATTAAAAAAAAATTTTTTTTTCAAGAGCTAAGCATCTGTACCAACTGATAGTAATGCAATACCTAGTTTTTGATGACTTGAAACGAAACAAATGCCCATTAGGAAAAAAAAAAAAAGGCTGTATTTTAATTTTATCTAATGTACTTTCAGTCAATAGTCCAGTAACATTTTCCTCCCAATACAATACTCCCTCTCTATAAGGCTGTTCCTGGGAGCCAAACACTTCAGTGTAATAAGGGAGTTAAGAGTAATTGCTTGCAGTTTAAATAGACAATAGCTTTTTGCGTCCCTCCTAATGTGCTAATAATTGCGTCTAAAAAAATATGCAATTCTTAGAAAGGTACCATTTCTGATTTTTTTATTATCTGTAACCTTTGGAAACTAATCACATGAAACTACAAAATTAGCAAATGTCTTGAAATCTGTATATAAAACATAAATTACCTCTAATTTCAAACTCTCATTTATTAGTGTACCACTCAATCTTTAAAAAAAAAAAAAGGCGGCTCCAAAGATAGTCTTATACCATTCTTTAAAAAAGGAAACTGTTCCTTTTAACTTTACACCCACCCCACACCCAATTTCAAAACACATCATTTAATTGTCTTGGTCATGGACATTTCCAAGATGAGATTTTATATTTCGCTCCCATAGCTTCTGGTTATCAGAAAAACCATGCTTTCCTTTATTGAAGGAGTTTGGTCCTGCTGATGTTGGTGTATCCCTGTGTTAAAAGACAGGAAATTTATTTTAAAAGTTATATAAGGCCTTTCAAAACATATTTGTTTAGTACCTATTATGAACACAAGCTGAACATCAGAAATCCCTACACAATTAAAAAAAAATACTTTCTATAAGACCCATTCCTAAAATTTCAGATTCAGTAGGTCTGAAGAGGGACCAAGCAAATTTGTAGTTTTAACAAACATGTAAGGTACTTTTGACACATAGCTAAGGGTGGCAACCGTGACAGTTTTTAAAACTGTTGCTTGAAACCCACTAACAGGGTCATAAAATCAACTGATGGCTTGCCATCAGCATCTATAAAAAATGAAATCGAAGAAAAACATGAAGATGTATTACATATAAAAGGGTTCAGTGCCACTGTGGACTTGTGTCATATTTACTTCAATTTTATGTTTTACATGTTTTTAAATGTGTGTGTGTGTGTGTGTGTGTGTACACACATACACACATACAAACTGGGTATTTAGACTGGGTTCGACAGTAAGTCTAAAGTCTTACTTTGGGTCCCCGTATGAAAGGAAAGTACTCCTTTTCTCTTACCAGAAGGGAAAATAACATCACTGACAGCTCACAGAATTGTTTTGCCCGAATATTTAAGAAAAGTCGGAACACTAAAAGATCATTCTCTACAATCTTTATAAAAAAGCACATACCTTCCAATATTCTTCATCCTCATCTTTGCTTCTGGAGGCATTTCCTCTGGTTCACTCTGGAGGGGAAAAAAAGCAGAGATGACTCATTACAGGTTTATTAAAATTAACCTGCTAACTCATAATACTAAATTTGTATCTAAGCCTTTTAGCATTTTCAATACTGTAAATCTTTGTAAAAGGAAAAAATTATTTATCTTAACTACATTTTAAAAAGAAACACAGCTTCAAGTGTTGATTTTGCAGAAAGAAAAAAATCTGGAAAAACTTGGTATTCTAGAACCAAAACCATTTGCTTACTATGCTACACATACACATTGTGCTAAATTCTTTAATATGCACCATCTTTAGGGGTGCCTGGGTGGCTCAGTCGGTTAAGCATCCGACTTTGGCTCAGGTCATGATCTTCACGGTTGATGAGTGTCAGCCCTGCATCGGGCTCTGTGCTGACAGCTCAGAGCCTGGAGCCTGCTTCTGATTCTGTGTCTCCCTCTCTCTGCCCCACCTCTGCTTGCGCTCTGTCTTTGTCTCTCAAAAATGAATACATGTTAAAAAAATTAAAGTTAATATGCACTATCTTTAATTTTTTTTTTTTTTTGAGAGAGAGGGAGGAAGGGGCAGAGGCAGAGAGAGACAGAGACATAGACTCTGAAGCAAGGTCCAGGTTCTGAGCTGTCAGCACAGAACCCACTTCAGATCCTGTCTCCCTTTTTCTCTGCACCTCCCCTGCTTGAGCTCTCTCAAAAATAAACATTAAAATAAAATAAAACCCTAATCACATCCTAAAATAATACAAAACAAACCCGTCCCCCAAACAAATAAACCCTAACAAATCTTATCATCACTTGCATTTTATTTATTTATTTGAGAGAAAAAGAGTGAAAACTCTCAAGTAGGGGAGAGGGGGCAGAGGGAGGGAGAGAGAATCTCAAGCAGGGTCCACACTCAGCTTGGAGCCCAAGGCCCTGGGATTAGGACCTGAGCTGAAATCAAAACAGTTGGCTGCTCAGGGCACCTGGGTGGCTCAGTCAGCTGAGTGGCCAGCTTCTGCTCAGGTCCTGATCTCACTGTTTCTGAGTTTGAGCCCCATGTCTGGCTCTGTGCTGACAGTTCAGAGCCTGAAGCCTGCTTCGGATTCTGTGTCTCCCTCTCCATCTGCCCCTCCCCCACTTGTGCACCCAAGCACGTGCTCTCTCTCAAAAACAAATAAACATTTTAAAAATTAAAAAAAAAAACAAAATTTGGCTGCTCAACTGGCTGAGCATTTGCATTTTAAAGTTGAGGTAGAGGCGCCTGGGTGGCTCAGTCGGTTAAGCGTCCGACTTTGGCTCAGGTCATGATCTCACAGTCCGTGAGTTCGAGCCCCGCGTCAGGCTCCGTGCTGACAGCTCAGAGCCTGGAGCCTGCTTCAGATTCTGTGTCTCCCTCTCTCTCTGACCCTCCTCCGTTCATGCTGTGTCTCTCTCTGTCTCAAAAATAAATAAACATTAAAAAAAATTAAAAAAAAAAAAAAGTATAAAGTTGAGGTAAACAAGGTTAGTTTGTCCAAAGTCACAAAGCTAATAAATAGCAAAAGAGGTGGACACCAAAGCAAAGAATCTTAGTAAGTTTATGGTATTGTTCCTTCTAAAAACGTCTCCTTCACTATAAAGATATCTCGAAAATCTTGAAAGTTCATTCATTAGTACTTACATAAATGTTGAAAAGATATATGGTAAGTTAAATTTCTTTTTTTTTTTAAGTTTATTTATTTTTGAGAGAGTGAGCGTGCACAAGCAAGCGGATAAGGGGCAAAGAGAGGGAGAGAGACAGAATGCCAAGCAGGCTCTGCATTGTCAGTATGGAGCCTGATGCAGGGCTCGAACTCACAAACTGTGAAATCATGACCTGAGCCTAAGTCAGAGGCTTAACTGACTGGTAAGTCAAATAAACGTTGCTACTGAGCTAAATATTCTTTTTTTTTTTAAAGTAGGCTCCAAGTCCAACATGGGCTTGACCTCATGACCCAGGATGAAGAGTCACATGCACATCCTACTGACTGAGACAGACAGGTGACCCCCAAGCCCCCTTTTAGGTAAGCTCCAACAACCCTCAGATCAACAGTCATGCGCGCTTACCTACTACTGAGTCAGCCAGGCACCTCTAAATATTTTTTTTTAAAGAGTGTTTTCAAGATCTAGTCTAAAGGGGTTTCTACTGGTCAAATCTGGTGCAAGCATTATAGCTTACTGAATAAAGAACTGATGAGCCTACACTTACATAAATAAGGGGAAGTTCTTCCTTCTAGTAAGAGACAATAAATATACAAGAGATAAAAGAAGAAGAAAAATCATAATTGATTCTGGTAGGAATCCCTCAATGGATGTTAACACTCATGAGAATGTTTTTATTATTACTATTTTCTTAAATGTTTATTTTTGAGAGAAAGAGCACAAGCAGGGGAGCAGCAGAGACAGCAGAGAGCCCGTTTCATGAGATCATGACCTGAGCTGAAGTCAGAGGTTTAACTGACTGATCCGCCCAGGTGCCTTGTATTTTTTTTTTTAATTACAGATTTTATTTTTAAGTAATCTCTACGCCCAACTTGGGGCTCAAATATAAACCCCAAGATCAAGAGTTGCAAGCTCTACCAACTGAACCAGCCAGATGCCCCCCCATATAATCTTTAATTACAAAAGGTAAAACAATAATCTGAAAAGCAGAAGGGTGCCCGGGTGGCTCAGTTGGTTAAGCTACCGACTTTGGCTCAGGTTGTGATCTTGTGGTTCGTGAGTTCGAGGCCGGCGTCGGGCTTTGTGCTGACAGCTTGGAGCCTGGAGCCGGCTTTGGATTCTGTGTCTCCCTCTCTCTCTGCCCCTCCCCTGCTAATGCTCAAAGATAAATAAACATTAAAAAAATTTTTTTTGAAAAGCAGAGGAATCTGGCAGATATCACTTTAACCAAAAGATCAAAGTTAACACCGTCAGTAATGGGACATATTGACAACATGTGCACCCTGATTATGATGCATTAAGAACTTGGCATAGCTTCTGTGGTACTCCTGCCAAAGTAAGTAATGTGAATCTAATCATAAGGAAACATCACACAAATTCAAACGAAGGAAAACTTTACAAAATAACTGGCCTGGACTCTTCAAAAATGTTAATGCCATGGAACAGAGGCCAAGGAATTGTCCAAATTAAAGGAGACTAAAAAGGTAACAATGAAAAATATATTTTTAAAATTTAAAATTAATTAAATGGATGCCCTCTTTGTCAAATATATTTTAGGCCCAGATATATATCCCATGTTACTTATGTTCTGCAGAAAAAGGAAAAACCAGATGATTTTAGATACACACATTCTTTTATCTAAAAGACAAGTTAAAATTAATATCCTTTACCATCATTAACTTGTTAATTTCTCCATTTGCCAAACAGGAATATAACTACATCGCATGATTCATAGGAATATATGGACGATAAAATAAAGTTATATGAAAAGACCCAAATTGTTAGACATTCAAAAAAAGCCATTACTATCATGTAGGTGTTTACCATTTCCAGCCTCTCTTTTCACACACGCTGTTCCCTTTTTTGTA
Organism: Panthera uncia; assembly: GCF_023721935.1. Classification (NCBI taxonomy): domain Eukaryota; kingdom Metazoa; phylum Chordata; class Mammalia; order Carnivora; family Felidae; genus Panthera; species Panthera uncia. Next base: position 48,321,012 of record NC_064810.1, on the reverse strand, counting down.
TATTGTCCTTCTCTCATACATTCTGTACATAGCAAAAAGCTACCTAATCTCTCAAGAATGTTAGAGATAACAGAAAACATGGGATATTATTTTTTAGGTTTTTTTTTTTTTTAACGTTTTATTATTTACTTTAGAGAGAGACAGAGTGTGGGTAGGGGAGGGACAGAAAGAGAGGTAGACATAGAATCTAGAGCAGGCTCCTGGCTCTGAGCTGTCTGCATAGACATTTCCACAGAATCCTACAACTCTGACAAGTAGTTTAAAAATGTATGATTTAAACTGACCTTTCATTTTACAACTGAAAAACGAAGGCTCCAAAAAGGTAAAGTGATTTGTTTCACAGGCTTTCTACTAGTTAGTAACTGGACAAGACAGGAGAAGAATCCAGGTCTTCCCACTGCCGGTTCAGTGCTGGCATCTAGTTACTTGGTCTCTCTTCCTTCCTTGAATTTCCATTATCACTTCATATCTTTGTATACTTTTGAGTTTCATTTTGTACTATTTTATGCCTTATGAGACTGAGTTCCTGGAGGGACATGTCTGAATTATCTTTGCAATCTCACTGTGCCTAGCATATAGAAATTACTCAGGGGCGCCTGGGTGGCTCAGTTGATTGGGCAACCAACTTCAGCTCAGGTCATGATCTCACGGTTTGTAGGTTTGAGCCCTGCGTCGGGCTTTGTGCCGACAGCTCGGAGCCTGGAGTCTGCTTCAGATTCTGTGTCTCCCTCTCTCTCTGCCCCTCCCCAGCTCATGCTCACTCGCTCTCTCTCTCTCTCGCCCCAAAATAAATAAACATTAAAAAAAGTTGCTCAAGTGTGTGCAATGAGTTAAGTGCAAAGAATCCAGAGATAACCACAGCAATTCTTTACCTATTGATCTGGGCTCTAATCATTCCATACTTATCCTTGCCCAAACGTCTACAGAAATCTCCAGTCCAGACAAATACAGCTGCTAGTATTTATGACTTGTCTTAGCTTATAAAAGTATTCTTTGGTTTGTCAAAACCCTGCCTAATGTTTTAGTATCCAATTCTTACTTCTCTTTTATGTTCTTCCCAATTATTTCAGCCCACACTGTGCTCCTCTGAATGTGTAATTCTTCTCCATATTGTTTTTGAGAGCAATTACTCATGTACCCTGTTAACAGTTAATTGTTATACAATGGGGTCACATCTTAAGAGGGGGTTAGGTTTCTGAAGTCAGAGACCAAAGAAAAAAAATCAGTCAAAATGATGCTTTAAATTCCATACGTTATTCATAAGCACAAGAAGAGAGGGACACTGTGAGAGGCATGAAAGAGCTAAGACTGTCTAAGAGAATAGCAGATAAGCAACTCATGCTCACTTTGGAACACATGCTTAATGAACAGAACTTCTAGCAGAATCACCTGCACTATTAGCTATTCCTCATGGGAGAAAACACTACAGCTGTCTTTTGTAAGCTGAATGAATGCATGATGCCTGAACACTGAAGACTCCAACTATAAAATTATTAAAGGCAGCAGCATTAAATCTGTCTTTTCCTGGATCCTACATATTTCCTAGCACATATATATGATATATATATCAACATATATATCAAGCATTTGTTGATTTGATTCTTAAGGTCATTGCCCCCAAAGGCAGTTATATTTTAAGTAATCCTACAACCACATAAATAGAAATATCCAGATTTTGCAGGCATCACAAAAAATCTATTCAGAATTACAAAGAAAATTCACTAGTACCATTAATGCAACCTACAACCTGCCACTAACATCATTAAAGAACTGGTTCAAGTAAAATAAACAAAACTAGGGATCAACTTACATCTTCATCTTCATTAAAAGCTGCTGCTACTGAAAGAGTTTTTGGAGCAAGAGTTGGAACAGTTTCTTTAGGCTTCTGAAGAAGAAACACATTAAGAAGTATCACATAATGTTTACACAGGCTTGTTTAATGATACAAATAATTTATCTTCAAAGATTCAATTTTATGTTTTCATAGAAACATACTAAGGAACTTAGAACAAACTTTAAAGAACTCCATTTTCTCTTTTTACAAATGTGGTTATCAATGGGTAGCTTTAATTTTATTAACGATATGTCCATTTGTTTTCATCCTGTAAAAGATTTTCTAGTCAGGATCTGTAATTTAATATCATTTAGCTAAGGGATACCTGGTAAAGGTAAAGGGAAATGAGTAGTAGTACTTGCCCACAGTGGCCAAGAATGAACTGCAGTGTGACTTAAGAACATAAAAGACACCAAGACTCCTCTCCCTACTAGTGTTCTGCCCTGTAGCCTGTAAATGTTTCTCTTCTATCCAACCTAAGTTTTTGAGGTAAACTGCCCTATCATCATCCTCTCACCATCAATCTGGTCTTCAACCCACTGCAATCAGGCTTCCTCCCTGATTCTCCCATGGCTCCTCACTCACCTAGAATCAGGTGACCTTGATTCTGTAGGGTCACCAATGACTGGTGTGCTGCTTTTGACTCTAATCACCAGCTCCTTTTTGAAAACACTCCTAACTTGAATTCTCTGACACTGCTTTTTATAGGCTATTCTAATTCTCTGACCTTTTGTTCTTTGTTTCCTCCTGTTCCCCCCTTAAATAACACATACCCAAGATTCTGTTCTTAGTGACCTTTCCTTCTCTGTACTTCCCTGGTCAACTCCATTCACTCCCATGGTTTTAACTACCAAATCTTAAATGTCTACCCCCAAATAGAATGTCACATGCCTACTGGAGCTCCACTTAAGAGCTCCGATGGGTACTTTAGTTTGACAGTGTTCTAAGTACCTAAGCCAGAAATCCTTTTCTTCAACTTGCACTCTATCATAAAGTCCTGTAGATTAAATATTTAATAGACTTACGTCTCCCTCTGCCTTCCCATCAACTACCATACTATGGACACCTAAGGCCCTTTAGCATTACTTGCCTGAACTACTGTTAGAAATACCACCCCCTACTCTCAATTTTCTCCTCTATAATGGCACTAAAGTGATATTTCTAAAATGCACATCTGTTTAAGGGTTAAGCTTCCTTACAACAGTTTCATAGCTCCACTAGAACTTAAAGAATAAAACCAAACTATGCAAGTCCTTTATGATTTGGTTCTATGGTCTCATTTAGGGGGCTTTTCATCCCTACATTTGCATATCAATTTCCAACTACAAACATTTTCCTGAATGTACCATGTGGCTTCACATCTAAACTACTTTTGCATGAAATTCTTTTTATCCGAGATGCCCTTTGCCTCCTGTCTATACAGTTAAGGCCAACTCAAGCATCACTTCATCAGTGAAATCTTCTCTGATCTCCTGAAACAAAATGAACCACGCTTTCTTTTTATAACACAAACACTTTTGTCAATAATGCTTGCTTTTGAAGGAATAAAAACCATTAATTTGGAGATTATGCATAAAGACTCTAGAAATACCCTTTATTCTTTTAAAGATGTCAGGTATTTGATGTTGTACATACACATATGACACAAATATCTGCTGATCAACTATCTTTTCATATCATATAATAAAAGCAATAGTTTCAACTATTTTTTTGTATCTTACATCCCACCTCCCTAAGACAACTGTGGTTATACTATAGTTTATTTTATGAAAACAAGTTTTTGTTTTCCAAAGATTAAGAAGGTTTTACTGAGTAGACTTTCTCAAACAAAACCCTCCCTTCTAAAATGAGGAGTAATTACTACATCATGTCAATGATTTAGAAAAAGTAGGGATTTGCATATCTAATTTAGGGGTGTGTTGAACCACAGCAGAATCTATTATCGAGAGGAATATCTATATTAAAGTGTGTCTGAGAATACATGTTGAATGACTATCAGAAAAACACAAATACTTATGCAGTTAGGTCTATGCAACTTTATAAAAAAAAACGTATTAAACAAAAAGAAATCACCTCAAATAGGAAGAATAGTCATGAAGTAATGAAGTTATAAGCAGAATGTCTTTTGTTTGGAATGAATTTTTTAAAGGAATAAAAAGAAAACAAATAGGAAAAAGCAAAACAACATAGGGTAGGAGTAGGGGTCCTGAGAAATGGTAGCTCTTCTAAAACTGTAAGTATAACTCAAACACATTGACTCTAGTAGGAACTTGATCCATATCATATTTTTAAGATCTTGGAATGAACATCATACACAGGATAAAGCTGTGTGCACCTGGCAAATAAGCATTAATTTTCACAGAACAGACATGAATAAACAACTCAAAAGTAGTAATCCCAGTAATTTTAGGATTATTCTCCTTACACAAGAATGTGACTATTTTCTAAAGCCAACAGTGTACACTATTTAAGTAACATTTTTTTATGAAAGACCTATGTGGTTGAAGCATATGAAATTGTCACTTTTGTAGGTCAAAATTAGTCAAATATCAAAACTTCATAATAAGCTTCAATCTATGGTTTCAAAACTTTCCAGATACTCCACAGTTAATTATTAACTTAAGGTTTATATTTAAAACAAGGGACCAAAAGTTGATCTGTCATTGGATATATAGAACTCAATGTCCATTTGTAGCTCCCAAGTAAAGTGACCAGGAAGCTCTTCTTATCAAGCAGTATCTCACTAGTACTTATTTCTAGAAATATTATTTTTAATATTACTGGAATTGAAAAATAAGGAAAAAAAATGAAATTCTTTCTGAAAATGTTTTTCGGAGGTTTTACTCAACTGAGAAAAATTCTAAGCTGTTACTTTATAAATCATATATTCCCTATAATAGTTGCTCCTTCTCATACTCCAAACCTTTTTGAAAAAGTTTTACTCAGTTATAATTTATCCATATTGTTCTTGAATATAGAGCTAATAACTTCTTAAATACTTAACATGTAAGTTCATGTACCAAAGTACCTTTTTACACTCAATTTACCATAACCCCATAAAAGCAGGTTTCCAAAACAAATTCTTAAGCCCCATTATGCACACCATATAGATCAAATAACAACTCACACTTGATCCAAGTTTGATGGATATGGCCGAGGCTTTCTTTGTCGTCTGACTACCTATGGCAAATCCAAACTTGGAGATCTTTGTAGGCTTTGTTGGGAGGTCTGCAGCTTCTTCTTCAGCTGATCGCTTCTCAGCGCTGCGACTGGAACTTTCCCCTCCATTACTGGAAGAAACAGTCTTAGTTTTCACAGGTTTTTCTGCTTCTTCTTCAGGTCCTGGTGAAGTCGAAACAACTTACCAAGATGAGCTATTTTTACTGAGCAGATTGATGGGAGCAGCAACCTCAAAAAGCATCGTTATAAGGAAGATACCTCTGCAGGTGTCACCTACTGACCCAACAGTCTCTTCCACTGTGTTAGAGTGTACAGCAGGAACTGAGATTGTGTGGCAGTAGAAGAGGGTCCCATGAATTAACTAGCATAAAATACAGAGCAATTTAAAATTATAAACGTAGAGTTCATATAATGTAAGACCCTTCAACTAAACACTATTATAGAAGTTATCTAATAATCTAATTATTTGTGGTATTTTGCTTTTTAGAAATTAAGGCCTGTAGGTTCTTCTACACAAACTAGCTTGTGAATATTAGTCCACATCACAGGAAAACACATTTGACTAATAAATTCTAACATTCTTCAATTATGTACTACTAGTTACACAAAGTACCTAGCTATGAATGGTCCATTATTACCTGAACTACAGTGCTAATACAGCCTGGAGTAATTTTCTTGAGTGATGTGTGCCTCATGTACCTCTCACACGATTTTTAGAGTTGAAAAGGAAACTCAAGGAAGCCTTCAAGTCATCCCCTCTAATGTAACTTAATTCTACTTTGAAAGCTTGGTTATCATCTGTTTTAACGATCATACTTAGGTTCATACACTACTTTTTATAATGAAAGAAAGATGAACTAATTATAATTTCAAATAGTAGAAGCCATACATATGTAGACTAGGAATGTAAGAGGGCTTTCAATGATTTGGCTTGAGTCTGTATTAATCAATGAATGGTAACAGTAAGTTTTTATTTTGAGTATCTTTGGTCCTTTGCACAAGAAGGCTACTTAATATATTGGAATGTAAGATAGAAGAAGTTTGGTTGATTATTAAAAATTTTATTTTCTTGCCCCAATTCACCCTAGAGAATGTTTTCTGTTACACTAGTTTATGAAGACAAGATGCTCTAAGCAATATCCCTGACAACTGTTAAGAAAACAGGACATTTCTAGAATGGGGGGAAAGCGGGAAATCAAACACAGATAGATGGACAAGTAATATTAAAAAATCCAGAGACTATATATCTTAATTCATATATTTCTGGAATGATGAGGTCTCTAAATTAATAAGCACTTTGAACAGAACATTTGATTTCGTTTATAGGAAAGACAACAGGAACTCTATCCCCTTTGGACAGCGGTGAAAGTTATAATAAAAATGTTGAGGAGGAATTAAGCAGCATTAGGTTTTGGGATTTCCCCAGGAGACAAAGATAGCACTGGAATGGTTGCTGGAGGTGCCAGTCACTTATTTAGATATGAAATTACAAAAGCACCTGAAGAATGTAAGATTAATATTCAATAGTTGAAATACAGAAATAAATGTAGAATTTCTTAAAAATAAGACAGTATTATGCCAACATTAGTTTATAACTAAAAGCAGTGTTCTAAATCTCATTCTGCATTGTTTATAGTTTTGATCAATTATGAATTATACTGTAGAACCTAAACAATAATAACTATTTCTTTGTGACTGACAGCTAAAATTGAAAACTCAGTCTCTACGTATGGGAACACATATAAACATATAGAAAATGCACTGGGTTTACAAAAAGAAACTATATATATTAAGGCACAAATTTTGTGCAAACACAAACTCTAGAAAACATCAAATAGCATAAAGAACATTTAGTCTTGACTGTGGTATATACAACTCTGCTTTTGAACTGTGACCCAAGAACTATACATAATTACTCAAGATCTCCAGTTCTTTAAAAAAACCTATCTTTTCTTAATTCTAGGTCTCCTTTTACCCACAAGTTCTGGAACAAAGAATCTAGAAAAACGATAGCATAAATATGAAACAAAATGAAAAACATAAATCTTACTATAATATTAGTACAATTAAGTGTGATAACTGGCTGAACTCGTATGTGATAATATATGAAACAATACTATCTGTCCAATCCCATGATGCTATAGGGAAGATTTCTATAGACACTGCTGTAGAAAAGGTAGCATGAACGGGGAAGTTGGGAAAACTACCATTAATTAGGTAACCAACTGGCAGCAACTCAATTTTATTTTTATCTGCCCTCTTGACACCTTAAGAGGCACACTATTAAGACCACCCACATTTCAGGTCCACACTGAAGATGAAACATGCTATGTCTAGTAGGTCATTTCTAAACACGACTGATTCCAGATCCAGCAATTATTTTTGGACATAGTAAATAACTCTTTGGCCTTGCTCTTCTCAAGAAGCTTTTTTTTTTTTTTTTTTTTTTTTTAAAACAACTGTAAATACTCAACAACTTTAGAAAACATCCGCTCTTCAGCAAAGGGATGGGGGAAAGGGAGTGAAGGAAAGTAGGTGTACTATTAGTACTTATTACTTAGCCTTAAATGGCTCAATGTATCACATGGATTGGAGCTGCTATTTTCTCTTTAGGTAATCTAATAATTACGTAGTAAAATACACAAAACATTTAGGAAATACAGCAAATGGAAACAGCAATGAAAACAGAAAAATGTGACAGACAAATCCATATTATCAATGAGACTGTTGTCACAGTTTCTACAAATCTATAGTTCATCAGAAGAGAAAATTATTTCAACCTAATTTGAGCTTTGAAATATTCCATTAAATATCAACACTAATTTCAAGGTCCATTAAAGTGTTTATCTTTAAATACAACATGTTCTGCACTTTAGCATTTGGGAGCTTTTAATCAAGAACTCCTGTTTTCAATTTATTTAATGAGATTGCTGAATTTTGGAAAGTGAAAAAATTTTGAGATGGCCATAGTTTGGCAATGTGAAAATTTTAGCAATATGCCTTACATTCTTGTTCTTTGTTTTTAATAGGGATTTGAAATTCTCTTTATTTCCTATTCATTGAATCTCGCTACACATCCCTCATTAAAAGTAGTTCAAGGTTGGAACTTTTAGATTCTGAGGGAGAAGCAAGAGTCATCTGTCAGAATATCCATGCTGCAGAGAATGTGACTTTTATTTTATTTATTTTTTAATGCTTTTTAAAAAAATGTTTATTTTTAAGAGAGAGAGAGGGAGAGAGAAGAGAGAGAGTGCAGGGGAGGGAAAGAGAGAGGGAGCTAGAGGATCACTGACAGCAGAGAGCCAGATGGGGGCTCCAACTCAAGAACCCCAAGATCATGACCCTGAGCCAAAGTAGGACACTTAACTGAGCCACCCAGGCACCCCTATTTATTTTTAAGTTTATTTATCTTGAGAGAGACAGAGAGAGAGAGAGAGAGAGAGAGAGAGGGAAAATGAGAGCAAGCTCAGGGGAGGGGCAGAAAGAGAGAATTCCAAGCAGGCTCCGCACCATCAGTGCAGGCCTGAACTCAGGGACTGCGCAAGATCATGACCTGAACCGAAACAAAGAATTAGACGCTTAACCGACTGAGCCACCCAGGCGCCCGGCAATTTACATTTTAAAGAATATGTGCTCAGTTTTTTAAAAATAAGAAAATCACAAAACAATTTACAGCAAAATATAAATGCATAAAATTATATATAAAAGTACTAGATTCTTTATCAAGGATTATTTTAATAAAAGGGATTTTATTGAGTTTGTATTCATTCCGATCAAACAAAGTATGTAGATTAATGTGAAATCAAATTATACATGGTACTAGCACATTTTTTCTTTTCCACTGAATAGTTGGAAAGGAGGGCTTTGGAGGACAAAGTTACCTTATTTTGAAAAAAAAATTAGCTAATAAAGTTTTAACTCCATAAGGGTATATTCTTCATGATCCATCTGTATTTTGGTAGCTTCTTCATTTGATAAAAGAGTACACAGCTACCTCTCCAAAAGGACTGACAAGCAGTTTAAATGAGAACATATTCAAGACCCTCCTAGTGGCTGGTATAATAAATGTCAATTTCATTCAAGTAGTTCTTAGATAACTTGAAACAGCATGAGGTGGCCATGATTATGATATGGACAGCTTTTCTAAAATTTCTATTTCAAGGAGCTACAAAAATTTAGCCAAAGGAGAAAAAAAATCTGCCCAAAGCCTTATTCCCCTGCCCCCCCTTCTTTAAGGTGAGAGCAAGCTCAAGTAAGTAGCTTCTCTTACTGACATAAATTCATTCATAACTACTTATAAGAAAATACACTTCCAACTTACTGGACTGTTCAAAAGGAACTAAAAATCAGAATATTCTCTAGGTAAGTCCCTAAGATAAGCTTGATAGTGTTTGAAAATAGTGACCACTTGCCATAAAATTAGCAATTCAGCAACATACACAGTGTTAAGTGTTTTAGCTATGATTCCTCTGTATAAATTCATTAAAAATACCTGACATTCAAAAATGGTTTATATGCAACAGCACCATTTTCTTGTAAAGGCAGGCAAATCCAAGGCAAATTATGATGAAGTTATTAAGGGATATTATTCTAAATCACCAAGGATACCATAAAATTTTTGATATCAATCACCCAAGATAATTTTATACCACCGCCACACACACAAAAATATGCTAAAATAAAAACATCAATGTTCATGCTATACAGCTAATTATCCCTAACTGAAAAGGTGGTGGATAAATTACACAGTGGAGTTATGTTGACACTTAAAGTACATTTTGGCAACACAGTAAACACATCTCCCATACTCTCAAGACACTTAAAAGCTATCTTACAAAATTAAAAGATAGTCTAAAAGCCAGGTAAAATTCTTTAGGTCACAGATCTTTGTTTTTCCTCAAACTACTAATTTTTAACGTAATTTTACTCAATAATTTCCAAGATAATTTTTGAGGGGGGAAAAAAAATCCCTAACGAGGTAGTACTAGATGGTTTAAACTGCTGTTTTTTATTCCCAAGGCAAATCACATTAAACATCATGTTAATAAGGTCCTAGTAACTGCTTTCATATGCTAATAATCTGTATTTTCTTTATATACTTCAGGGATAAGACTTGAGGAAGTCAGAATAGAGAGTAATACTTAAAACGTTCTCAAGACATTATGATCACCTCCCACGTGTTAAGTTACTTGCCTTGTTACGACAAAGGGGGATGGGCGGGCGCCTGGAAAGATGTTTCTTTCCCTTCATGCACAAGGCCCAAATTTATAAGAGTGGAGGGTACAGAATGAAGACAACTGTAATCCGAGTTCACATCGTAACAAAATACAGGAAAAGTCACACTAGCCTATTAAGCCACCTAAATATCTGTCAGCAGTTAGCTGGCAAGAACCTGAGAAAAAGCAGACACTTAGAAGAAAGGCAACCAAACCCTAACCCTAAGACCCCGCATCTTAAACCAGCGGGCAGGCAATGGTATTCTTTCCCTCCATCTCCTCGACCCATCCCCATTACAGGGTCGGTATTCAGCTTGGAAATGAAAGAGAAAAGGCCGGGGTCGTACACCACCTCAGCGAAAAGGGAGAAGCAAACTAACTCCTAGGTGTAACTTAGAGGCCAGCACCTTTGGAAACTCGGCCTGTGGCCAGTGCCTGCGGCCACCGCTCGGTGACTCTTCCTGTGTGTGTGCGCGTGTTTTGTGTGATGTGCGTCTCCGGTGTGGCGGTAGCGGCTCCTGCACTGCCGCTCCTGGTCCCACCCCGAGTTCGATACCCCTCTCTGGTACCCATCTCCCTTCTCATTGGAAGCGGAGCCTCCGCTGGGGCCAGCAGGTGACCAACAGTGGTCGGCTCTCCCCCGGCAAGGAGGCGATGTGGGCCCGGATCCCAGCGGGCCGCGCCGGGCGTGCCCGGGTCTCGTCTGGGCCCAGCACCTGGCCGGGTGAGCGCCAGATCCGTCCATTTTCGTCCCCATCCTATTCCCCCCACCCCGGGGCGCTCAAAGAAAGGCCCAGAGCATCCCACGCAGCCCGCGACGCTGGGGTTGTGTTCACCTCCGGCGGCTCCAGCTCGCTGCGGCTTCTCAGGCTTCTCCTCTCCCGCCTTCCCGTCCGCCATTTTCCCCGCCGCGGCCTCCGCTGCAGCCACGCCAAGGACGTCACGGCCCCGCCCAGCAACCATTGAGTTTCGGAGCCAGCGGGCGAGTCTGCAGCCTAGAGCGGCCCTGGAAAGTAAAAAGATGCCGTTTTGGAAACGGAAGTGAGTGTGACGTCATCCACAAGCGGCCTCTGAAGGGAGAGCGGGGAATGTTGTGCTGTGTCTGTGGAGCTCTGGTTGGTGGCTTGGCTAGAGGTTGCTTAGGTTTTCATGGCCCAGAGAAGTGAGGGAGCACCACTCCGGAAACGTTGGTGGAGTTTTGTAAGGTTTTTTGCGGACTAGGGTGTGGCTACAGCTGAAGCGATCAGGCTGTATTCATTCCGGTCTTGCTGGACCACCTGTGCCTTAAAAAAAAAAAAAAAAAAGAGGGCTGTGGAGTGCCTGGCTGGCTCAGAAGAACCCGCGACTCTTGATCTCCGGGTTGTGAGTTTGAGCACCAAGTTGAGTGCTCAATAATAAATAAAACTAAAATTTTTAAAAACTAAAAAATAAATAAAACTAAAAAAGTGGGGTGGGGGGGGGCAATTAAAAAAAAAATCGACGTTTATCGAGCGCCCTCTTGTGTCAGACACTATCTTGTTTAATCCCCAAGACAGTCCATTGTGGTATTCTCTAATGAGCTATGAGAGTTGAGGCCAAAGAGTTATTTGTCTGAGGTCACATAGCCAAGTGAAAAAACTACCTTTTCTACAGGTCGCAATTTTCCTATCATGAGAAATTACCTCTTTCAGTTAAAATTGCAGTAATTTTCCCCTTATTTAGAAACCTTTAATGGATCCCTAGGGTTTTTAAAATGAAGTCCCACGTGTTATATTGGGCCCCAGCCTAACTTTTTAGCCTCATCTTCCCTTTCTCTCTGTATTTATACTACCCTCTTGCCAAATGGGGTCAATTCCTTGTCTAGGGAACTCACTGGAGTTTGTGGGTTTGCCCTACATTAAAAAGTGAGTGTTTCAGAAAGTAGTCTTAAGGAGTCAGAATTTGGGTTTGAATCCCGGTTCTGCCCTTTCCTGGCTGAGTAAACCTTGAGGGTTTCTTACTATCTACAGACATATGTTTTCTTTATAAAAAGAAATAATAATTGTACCTCATCAAAGAGTGCTCGTGGGGATCAGATGAGATAATTTCTATATACCACTTTGGTCACTTTATATTTCCCTCAAGTATGTGTTAAAAAAATGTCTCCATAGATGGCTTAAAAGTTATTTGACAACAGACAATTAAAAGAAAATTTGGGGGGGGGGCCTCCTGCGTGGCTTAGTCGGTTAAGCATCTGACTTAGGCTCAGGTCATGATCTTGCGGTTTGTGAGTTGGAGCCCATTATCAGGCTCTCCACTGTCAGCATGGAGCCTGCTTTGGATCCTCTGTGTGCTCTCTCTGCCCCTCCCCTGCTGGTTCTCTCTCTCACTCAAAATAAACAAATAAACTTAAAAAAATATTTTTGTTCACAGCTCTTTGTATTGCATGTTTCATATGTGAAAAGTGCTTAGTATTTATGCGTGGTTGACTCCTCAGGCTCCAAGTCTGGGGAATGGAGAAAGAATCAAAGCATGTCTCACGACAGAAGTAGAGCAGTTTGGTGGTGATATGGTGCTGTTGTGATTTGAAGTCCCTGGCCCACCCATTTATGTCAATATATGTAAAACTCCTCAGCAAAATATTTTATTTATGTTTTAAATGTTTATTTTTTATTTTTGAGAGTGAGAGAGACTGAACACAAGCAGGGGAGGGGCAGAAAGTGAGAGGGAGGCACAGAATCCGAAGCAGGCTCCAGGCTCTGAGCTGTCGGCACAGAGCCCGACGCGGGGCTTGAACTCACAAGATGTGAGATCGTGACCTGAGCCAAAGACAGACGCTCAACGGACCGAGCTACCGAGGCGCTCCAGCAAAATATTTTAAAGAGCAAGTATTAAATTCACATTTTTTTCTTTTTGCTTAGACGTGTTAATCACTGAGACTCACACATTATTTTTTAAATGGAGATGTAAACATGACTTGTATGTGAAATTAAGTATTTATTTATAGATGCCTGTATTTTTGAATGAGGAAAATGAAGTTTAGAGAGGTCCCATATAGATAGCTAAAAGCAGATCCAGTTCCATATACCACACTGTAGAAATTAAGGATGGAAAATAGTAATCCACTCACTTGTCAGTCCAGGAAGTCATACGGTGCTTATCTTGCACAGCATTGTTTCCCAGTACCTAGATTATACCAGTTTCGATAAATATTCACTGAAGAAATGAGTGCAAGCTTCAGTAACCCTCTACAAACGAGTTAGAGTAGTGCAGGGCAAAGAGCAGCAGTATTTATTGCATTAGACAAAAAAATGAATTTAACTCTGCCATTTGCTAATTCTGTGAGTTTGAACTGATAAAACAATCTTAGCGAATATATTTTAGCTACAAAAATGTATTAATATAGGATTACTGAGAGGATTAAGTGAGATCATACTGGTAAAAATTGTAATGCAGGGCTTCACTCATGGTGGGCACTTAACGGTAGCTATTTTTTGGTCACCTCTAAAGAGTTATGCCAATAATGGTTTAAAAAGCTGGAAATAGAAGGCAACATGGACAACTATATTATTTTATTTTTTATATTTATTTTTTAAAGTTTATTTATTTATTTTGAGAGAGAGGGAGAGGGAGAGAATCCCAAGCAGGCTCCACCCTGTCAGCGCAGAGCCCGATGCAGGGCTTGACCTCACAAACTGTGAGGTCATGACTTAAGCCGAAGTCAAGAGTTGGACCCTTAACTGACTGAGCCACCTAGGCACCCCTAGACAGCTATTATTTTAATTTAGATGTTTAATTTGTGAGGTGACAGCTATAATATCTAACATTTATTCATGTTTACTATATGCCAAGCATAATTTGCTAGTTTTAACATGATATCAAGTACATTAAATCATCACAACAAACATATGAATTAAGTACTACTATTATCATTTTTATGGAAGAAGAAACTGGGACACTGGAAAGGCAAGTAAGAGGTGGAGTTAAACTTAGAATTCTGGCAGAGAGCTACAACAAAATCAGAGAGGAAAGGTAGCTAATTGGGGTTTCACTAACCTCCCGGAGATTATTTTATTGTATTTTATTTAAAAGTTTTTAGTGTAGGGGCGCCTGGGTGGCTCAGTCGGTTGAGCGTCTGACTTCAGCTCCGGTCACCATCTCGCGTTCCGTGAGTTCGAGCTCTGCGTCAGGCTCTGGGCTGATGGCTCAGAGCCTGGAGCCTGCTTCCAATTCTGTGTCTCCCTCTCTCTCTGCCCCTCCCCCGTTCATGCTCTGTCTCTCTCTGTCTCAAAAATAAATAAATGTTAAAAAAACTAAAAAAAAAGTTTTTAGTGTAGTTCACATACAATGTTACATTAGGTGCAAGTGTACAACATAGTATTTCACAAGTCTCCACACTAGGCTATGCTTGCTGCAAGTGTAGCTACCATCTGTCACCATACTATGCTATTACAATATCACCAACTGCATTCTTTATGCTGTGCTTCTTATTCCTGTGACTTACTCATTCCATGTCTAGAAGCCTGTATCTCCCACTTTGAGTAGATTCTTTTTGTTGTTGTTTATTTATTTGGAGAGAGAGAGCAAGAGAGAGCACAAGCAGGGGAGAGGCAGAGAGAGAGAGGGGGAGATAAAGAATCCCAAGCAGGCTGTGTACTGTCAGCCTGGAGCCCATTGAGGGCTCGAACCCACGAAATGCAAGATCATGACCTGAGCCAAAAATCAAGAGTCAAGACGCTCAGCTGACTGAGTAGATTCTTAATACAGCCTTGTAATTTTATTATATTTCCCAATACCATCCTCAAATTTGAGTGTACATCAGAATCACCTGAAGGGCTTGTTAAAATACAGTTGAAACTCTGGTGCTACTGCCGAGATTTTGACTCAATGGAGCCCCAAAATGTACATTTCTAACTAGTTCCCAAATGATATTGATACTGCTGGACTAGGGACCAAACTTTGAGAACCACTATCCTAACTATTTCACTTTCTTACACTATTTCACACGTTCTCTGCTCTCCACGAAAGTCCAATAGGTACTCCCCCTCAGCTGATGACTTCGCTTTTTATTTTCATGGAGAAAATAATAGAAATGAAAACAGAACTCCTGCATATTCTCACCATATCTGTGGTGTAGTACCTTTATTTGTACTTCTATGGTCTTTTTCTGTGTTACTTATGCAGTAGATCCCATCCTTCTTGCTTATGCACAAGGTTGTCACTTCTCTCACTCCGCTGCTTCATCAGATTATCAGATTCCCCTCCATAACTGGATCATTCCCAACAGCATACATACATGGTTTTATATCTCTCATCTTTGCAAAACCAACAAAAACAGAAGACTCTTCTATTGATCTCATATCT
The DNA here is from genome assembly GCF_023721935.1 of Panthera uncia. Taxonomy (NCBI): domain Eukaryota; kingdom Metazoa; phylum Chordata; class Mammalia; order Carnivora; family Felidae; genus Panthera; species Panthera uncia. The sequence continues at coordinate 48,305,460 of NC_064810.1, read as the reverse complement.
ACCTCTAGCTCGTTACCATTTTCATTCATATAGCAACCCTTGAAAGGCTTATTCATATTCACTGTCTCCAATATCTCTTTGGTATCTGGTACCTACTGTGCTACCACCCTGGTCCAACCTACTATTATCTTTCACTTTTGTTACTGCAGTAATTTCTTAACTGGTCCCTGTCTTAGAATCTTGTCTTGATACAGCAGCCAAAGTAATCCTTTTAAGATGAATCAGATTCATTCCCTACAGAAAATTTTATTATGTGCTAGGCACTGTACCAGGCCCTGGGAATATAGCAGTGACTAAATCAGAAAAAAAAAAAAAAAAGTCCCTGCCCCCATGGATTCTAGTTATCCTATTAAAACATCAGGAATATGTCATGTCTTTGCTCAAGACCATGGATCTTCCAATCTCATTCACAGTAAAAACCAAGGGGCACCTGGGTGGCTCAGTCGGTTGAGCATCTGACGTCTTGATTTCAGCTTAGGTCATGATCTCATGGTTCGTGAGATCAAGCTCTGCATCAGGCTCTGTCCTGACAGCATGGGGCCTGCTTGGGATTCTCTCCCTGTGTCCCGCCCCCCAATAAATAAATAAATATTAAAAAACACCAAAATCCTTAACAATGGCCTAAGAAGCTTACACGATGGACCTCTAGTTACTCTAACTTCATCTTCAGCTCTCTACTCACTCTGCTTCAGCTACTTGTACCTTGAACTCTCAGGTTTTTGCACTCAAAGTTCTCTTGTTACTCCCTTCGTGTCTGCTCTTTTTTTAAATTTTTTTTTGACGTTTATTTATTTTTGAGACAGAGAGATACAGAGCATGAACAGGGGAGGGGCAGAGAGAGAGAGGGAGACACAGAATCTGAAACAGGCTCCAGGCTCTGAGCGGTCAGCACAGAGCCCAACGCGGGGCTTGAACTCACGGACCGTGAGATCATGACCTGAGCTGGAGTCGGACGCTTAACCAACCGAGCCACCCAGGGGCCCCCATGTCTGCTCTTCAAGTGTGCTTTGAATATTTGCTTGAAGGATATGGCTTAGGTACTAAACTGGGTAACATAATAGGGATAATAGTTAACAAGTAAAGACTTTTTTTCATCTTTAAAAATATTTATTTTGAGAGTAAATGTGTGTGCAAGTGGGGGAGGGGCAGACAGGGAGAGAGAGAATCCCAAGCAGGCTCCATGCTGTCAGCAGAACCTGATGCAGGGCTAGAACTCATGAACCATGAGATCATGGCCCGAACCAAAGTTGAGTCAGATGCTTAACTGAGCCACCCAGGTTCCCCAAGACTTTCTTTTAAAACTTTTAATTATTAAAATCTGGGAAGTTGATAGCATGTTTGAAGAGAGCACAAGGAGAGAGCTAGAAATGGTTATTACATGAAAATATCTAATAGGTAAGAAGAGATAATTAGAATATAGGCAACAAAAATTACCTTCAAAGTGGAAGAATACTATAAATTATTGGGTGTTTGAGATAGAGAAAAGCCACCTAGTGACTGGGAAATAAGATCATTTAGTTTGGAGAAATTGAAGCAGTGTCTGGGGTTCTGTTAAGTTCCAAATTCCAAAACATTTGGAAAATTAAAATTGTATTGAGTTTAAACTGTGGATGAGTTTGCCATTGTGATTTATCCGCATAAGAGAGGAGTCTTAGAAATTAGTTACTGCTTAGCTATTTGGAAGGAATTTATTTTATTTTATTAAAAATTTTTTAATGTTTATTTTTGAGAGAGAGAGAGAGAGAGAGCGCATGCGTGTGCATGAGTGGGGGAGGGGCAGAGAGAGAGGGAGACACAGAATCCAAAGCCGGGTCCAGGCTCTGAGCTGTCAGCACGGAGCCTGATGCAGGGCTCGAACTCACAGACTGCGAGACCACGACCTGAGCCAAAGTCGGATGCTCAACCGACTGAGCCAGCCAGGTGCCCCGGAATTTATTTTTTTAATTCTAGTGTTACCCAGTGAAATACCTTAGCATACTATTACACAGGAAGAAATAAAAATGTACTCCTCAAAAGGACAAATAACTTGCATATACTAGTATTAGAAATTCCATACATTTCGAAGGTAGTCTAAACTAGATAGTTAATATTTTACTTAGCATTTATGGGCCAGACACCATATTAAATGTTTTATGAGTCAAGAACTATTTATCTCTTTTTCATATATGAGGAGAACTGAAATTTCAAGAGATTAAGCAATTTAGGTAACATCAGAGCCTCGGGTGAAGCTGAAACCCAGGGAGTATGTCTGGGACTTGGGAGATCAGTAAGGCACGCTAGGAGCCTTGTTTGTCTCACTCTAGGTGCCAGTCCTGCTAGGCAATCCTAACCCCTTGTTCTGAACCACTATGATATTTTATCTCCATTGTGTCTCAAATGGCTCAGGTATTAGCATTTTGCCACTTAGCTGCGTCTAACGGTTGAAATTCATTCATATCACACTTGCTCTTCGTTTACACATCACTTTCTCAAGGCCTTTCCTGATCCCACTCACAAGCTTAAGTTAGGCATCCATTATTTTTCCATTTGCACTTCATACTCTCTTATTATAGAGGGTATAATTTATAAGTTGAAGCCTAGGACTTTATTTAACTTTTTTTTAATGTTTATTATTGAGAGACAGACACAGAGCGTGAGCAGGGGAGGGGTAGAGAGGGGGAGACACAGAATCTGAAGTAGGCTCCAGGCTCTGAGCTGTCAGCACAGAGCCCGACGCGGGGCTCAAATTCACAAACTGCGAGATCATGACCTGAGCCGAAGTCGGTCGCTTAACCAACTGAGCCACCCAGGCGCCCCTGAAGCCTAGGACTTTAAAGTCAAACAGATGTTTTGAATTCTGAGACTACACTTAAAGGCTGAATTTTGAGTAAATTTTTATCTGTAAAAAAGGTACTATTAAACAAGCTACAAGTACTGTAACACTTAAGTTACAGTACCTATAACTTAAATTATTCATGTAAACTGCATTTTGTTTGGCAGAGTAGATACTTAGAAGTATTTGGTAAAAGATTAGTTGCTTTAAGAAATGTATTGGACAGCATATCTCATGTTAATTTCTAGTTCAGAAACTAGGTACAAATAGTTGGCCATCCATCTCTATTTCATGTTTTCAAAAAAATTAATGGTGCAGGTAGTCTACAATGAACATTTCCTAAAGTTTTAGGGAATAAGTACACATTTTCTCAAGTATATTAGGACTTAGTAGGTAGCAAGAGGCAGAAACCCAGCTTTAAACTGGCTTAGGCAAAAAAGTGGGATCTATTAGATGGGTTATTGCATGAGATTTCAACAACCAGTAAATACTAAAGGTAAACCAATAGCTGGATCTCAGGGATGATTGGGAACAATGATTTAAACAGCTCCAAAAATTGGTCTTATTTTTATATGCAAGCTTCACTGTCTCCTACTATAGCCTGTCTTCCTTCATGGAAAGGAAGGCCACCATCAATTCCAGAGCTTCCCATCTGTCAAGAGTTCACAATCAGATAGTGACACAGGTTATCTTAGTTCTCAAACCCAAAAATACTAGAGAAGTGTTCTGATTGGCCTATCTTAAAGTCAGATCCCCATCTCTAAGTTTGAGTGAGGTGTCTCCTTTGGGATATTCAGCTGTGGCCAGGACAAGGTCTGTAAAAGTATGGCAGCTTCCATTCAAATCACATGGCTGGAGAAAAGGAAGTTTTTCCCAAGAAGGGAAAGCTAGCTATACACTAATAGGGAAGTGCTGTATGTAACATTTATCAAATAAATTTTTTTTTCTAAGAGAACAAGAAATGAATTTTGTTCCCTCACGTTTTTCATAACATAGCCAAATCCCATGACATTCCAAGGAAGGTCTTAAACTTTTGCTTAACGAAGATTCAGTTAAACATACTTTAGTCCCTATGACATGCCAGGCACTGTACCAAATGTTACTTTAATAAGTGAAACATCACCTGAAGTTTAAAATCTTTTCTGTATCAATTTTTGATGACAGGGTAGCTGTTGACATGGCTCAAAGAACATCTAAGAAGGAAAATGGAGTCTAAGACTCAAAAGTATTCATAAAAAAGCCACAGACATGGTACAATTGTTTTACTGTACTCAACAAACTTGGATGATTCTTTTTACTTTCAAAAGTTATTAAGTTTATGATAAACGGTATTTCCAAAGTCTTGTGGAAATTTAATTAATTGGGCAAAAAGACACACACTTCAGTTTATTTGGAAAGACAACCTTTACATTTTTTTCTTAATGTTTTATTTGGTTTTGAGAGAGCCTGAGAGAGAGGGAGACAGAATCTGAAGCAGGTTCCAGGCTCCGAGCTATCAGCACAGACCCTGATGCAGGGCTCAAACTCATGAACCATGAGATCATGACCTGAGCTGAAGTTGGAAGCTTAACCAAGTGAGCCACCTAGGTGCCCCTGGAATGACAACCTTTAAAAGAACAAATGAATTCCATTTAGGAAGAAACAGACCAATAGAATTGTATTTCTACTCCATATGCTTCCCCCCCCCCAATTTTATTGAGAAATAATTGACATAAATCACACTAAGAGTTTAAGGCATACAGCATCATGGTTCGATTTACACATACTGTGACCACTTATTTTTTAAGTTATCAAATATTCTCATTCAAGCCACCTTTTCTGTGTGTGTATATTTAGAGAGCCTTTTGGAAATGAATTAAAAGGTTTTGACTTCTTTAATCTGTTGACAAGCTCTTGAGAATGTCGAGAAATCTCCATAAAACCAGTATGTTTTCTCCTAGGAACAAACTTCAGAGCCTCTTCCCAACTACCAGTGTTTTTCAGACATAACAAAATACGCATCATCTGATCTAAGGTGAGATTTTTGGTACCAGTGTCCCACTGTAAATACCTATCTAATGGAAGGCATTCTGTTGCCAGGTTCAGCCGTTTTGCCTTGGCTAGGGATGTGCCTGTCTGCATAGCCTTATCAACAAAAGATCCCACTATATAAATCTTATCATGCTTGAAAGTTGTCATAACATTGGGAGAATCTGCAGTTAAATATATAATGCTATCCTTTGGGAATAAGTCTACATGAGACTTTTCTGTTGCTGTTAATAGCAATTTGTCCCATTTTTCTCCATAACGTTTAACTAACTCTTTATGATAAGCGCCTTCTACTTTAAGGTTGCAGAAATAAATATGGAAAGGATCAACATTTCTTCTGTTCCATCCTTCACTTTCTAAAAGTTGGGAAACAGTACTCTGAAGTTCCTTTGGTTTCATATAATTTTCATAATCCATGTCAAAAACCAAAGGTTGTCCAAACTGCATGGCCTGAATACCTTTCCAGCCCATGGCAATGTCCATATTCCTATCCCAAAGTCGTAGAAATAGAAAGTTTTGCTGTTTATCTTCCTTAGTGGTTTCCAGTAATTGGTCTTTTTTGGCTTTTTCCTTTAATGCTGCTTTCATTTCCTTTTTTATTTGCTTGGCTTTTTTAATTTTTTCCTTAATATATAAATATTTTAAGTATTTTTTTTTTGATGATTTAGAAACACATCCCATAGCACTTTTGAGTTCTTCTTCACTGATTTGTTCTGGTACTTCTTTGCCAAACAATCTCCACATCTCAATTAACTCCCTGATGGCAACTAGAGGATCTTCATCCTTGCTGCTTGAGACTGCTGAAGCATCTTCTTCTTGCATGCTAGATTTCATTGTAATTTTCCACCCATCCAATCCCAGCTGTTCAGGAGGTGATGTACTCTCCTTCTTAGGATAGGACACAGTTGGTATTTTGGAAGACATAGATCTCTGCAGAATTGTTGAACATAAAACCCCTTTTTTCCTATGAATGGTAAATGGCACCAAAAATCTGCCAAAAGATCTTAAGATGATACTACCACTCATTTTGAGGAAAACAGGCATGTAAGAAAACCCCTATAAAAAAAGCAAAATGTAGTAAAAAGTTAGATAAAGATCTTTAAAACCTCTCAACTAATTGTGCAAGTATAAATTTGAGACACCGAAATGCAACTGATTTTTGAAACACACAGTAAGCACAACTTTATTTGCTGTACCGTTAATTTTTCCTAGACTCCTATGGCCTAGAGCCTGTGATCACTCACCAGGCACAAAGTTTAAAGCTTATATGGGATCTTATTTTAAACATGAATTTCACTATTGCTTTAGGGAAAAGAATACCTTAAAGATCCCTTTCATATTTGCAACTAGGAGCCCAGAATATCTGTATTACTGGATAACAACAAAGTTATGTACTACTGATACGGGTTAGATCATGATGCTGTTTCTTCTCCATTCTATACTAAGCCCCTAACAGATACAGGCCCAAACACAAGATCCTTAACATAAACAACACACGAAGACAAGAAGATAAAAAGCAGAAAAGTTTTATAAAGGATGGCAACTAGTAAAAAGCACTTAGGAGCTGCTGTATCAATGCCCTCATATGTTTTCAAAACAGGAATATAGAGAGATCTACTGATTTAAAAACAAAACAAACCTCTTTTCTCCAGTTCAGAGTTTATTTTGTAGCAAATAATGTTATTGCCAAACAAAAATGTCCAAAATTAGGGCAAATATATATAAGCTCCACAATTTTATCCTCAAGGTGTGGACATACATCGAACAATGAAGATGCTTAAAAATGTGAAACTAGGGGGCACCTGGGTGGCTCAGTTGGTTAAGGGGCCAACTCTTGATTTCGGCTCAGGTCTGATCTAGTGTTTGGTTGGTGAGATCGAGCTCTGCTTCTGACTCTGTGCTGACAGCTCGGAGCTTGCTTGGGATTCTCTCTCCCCCTCTCTGTCTGCCCATGCATGCTCACTCTTGCTTGCTCTCTCTCTCTCAAAATAAAGAAATAAACTTAAAACATTGTGAAACTAGTATGAGATTTGAAGAAAAAAATCAACTTTTTACCAAATGCAGTTGAAATACTTGAAAAATTCCTTCTTCCCTTGGCTTCATTTAATGACTGTATGCTTTTGGGAGTGCCTCTCTAAACTGTGTCCTGATGCCCAGATGATGCCCCTCCCTTAAAAGCAGATGTGCCTCTGAATTTTTGTCCTTAGCCCCCCCCCCCTTTTTTTTTTGCAATCTAAAATTTTCTGTATGAGGTCTGATCTTCTTCCATGGCTTCAACCACCACGCATCAGAAGAAACACCTCAAATGCAACATATTAAAATAATCACTCTCCCTTCCCTTTCCAATCTGCTTCTCCTTACACATGGTTTCAGGAAGGGACACTGCTATCCATCCATTTGCTTAAGCCAGAAACTGGAAGTCATTTTATTACCGTCCTCTCTCACACCCCCCATATCTAATCCATCTGAATTATATTCACTTTACTTTCTTTTTTTTTAATGTTTATTGTTGAGAGGAGGGAAGGGGCAGAGAAAGAGGGAGACAATGAATCTGAAGCAGGCTCCAGGCTCCAAGCTGTCAACAAAGAGTCTGAATCAGGGCTCGAATTCATGAACCTTGAGATCGTGACCTGAGCCAAAAATTGGACACTTAATCAATTGAGCCATACAGGGGCCTCAATTCACTTTACTTTCTAAATACATCTTAAGCCATTCACTTCTCTTGAATCCCATTACCCTAACTGCATCCCCTAGCCTCCAGATTTGCTCTGCCTCATCTCTAAGCCATTTGAAGTTAGTGCAAATCTGATCAATGCACTTGTATCATCCCCAATGTGTATTTTTAAGCTCATTGCTGCCAGGTTAAATCCCAAACTTACAAACATGGCTTATAAAGTTTCCCACAAAATCATCCTTTGTTTACCTCTTCAGCTACATCTCTAGCTATACTTCACCTCAAACTTTAGACCAAGTATTCCTCCTAGTAGTTCTTACAGCACCCTGTACCTCTCTATCACAGTACTTGTAACACACTTTTGTAATTGCCTGGTTACTTATTTGCCTGACTAGACAGTAAACTCTATCAGGACAAGGACTGTATTTATATTAAAACTGAACCCAACATTTGGCAGTTTATGGCTCACAGTAATCACTCAAGTATTTTTCAAATAGATATCCTGGACCAATGCTTTTCACATATAAAACATGTTGAGACACCTGTATTTTTAAAAATTTGTTTTAAATTTGAGAGACAGCAAGAGGAGAGGGACAGAGAGAGGGACAGAATCCCAAGCAGGCTCCACGCTGTCAGTGCAGAGCCCTATGGGGAACCCTAAGATCATGACCTGAGCTGACACCAAGAGCCCCAGGCTGAGCCCACTGAGCCACTCGGGTGCCCCCAATTAAAAAAAAAAAAATCGTTTTGTTTTTTTTTTTTCAAGTAATCACCCAATGTAGGGCTCATATTCACGATCCCAAGATCAAGAGTCACATTTTCTTCGGATTGAGTCAGCCGGGCGCTCCATGTTTAGCCACCATTTAAAGAAGAAACAAGTTAGACTCCCTATTTCACCAGGAGTCCTCAATCCTGTTATGAAAACATTTCAAAAACAAAGGTCTTCTGAGTTTTGTCTTTATAATTGGTTAAGATTTTTTTAGGATATCATAGCAATGAAACCCAAATTTTAAAACAAATAAGGCAATCATTTTGGTAAACATTCCTTTTGTTCCAGGTGTTGTACTGCTTATAGTTTATTAAATCGCTGGGCTTCCACTTATCTGTGGGCCTTCTTAGCACGCATGCTGCACTACGTGTATCTAACAATGGTTTCCCGAGTTCTCCCACCGCAACACACACAACTAAGATAAGAAACATGCCCATACCAGGAGTGCAGAAACAGTGGCTCCCGCTCGTGCAAACCGCGGAGACCTGGAGAGGACGCAGAACTCTGTAGTGAAGTGCTGAGACCAAATACGTGCCTCACACGGAATTAAGCCCGTTGGCTCATTTAGTTTCCGTCCCTTTCCGTTCCAGAAGCCGGAAATCCCGCCCCCTTTTCCTGGCGCTTCCCGATGACGTCCCCACACAAGGGGAAAGCCTTCTGGTCTGAAAAACAGCGCGGTCGGGAAGAAAGCTGGTAGCTGGCCTTGAGGCCATGCCCACGGCCTCTTAACAGGGTGTGCTTGTAGCTGGTTTTAGTCTATTACACAACTATTTAAAAAATTTATTTTCCTCCTCTCTTAACTTCTGTGCTTGCTCCCCGTATTTATAAGCATTTACTCACATGGTGTTAAAATGTTTTCACAAGTCTCACTCAACTTTAAACTGATGCTAGGAATGTAACATATGAAACTTTGTGTCTAGTTTATCACCAGCACCTGATACAATGCTTGGACTATGGTAGGCGACACTACCTCTCACTCCCCTTAACTCATTTGTTAAATTTAATGTGAAAATGAAATTAAGCCACATAGTGCAAATTAGTGGCCTTTGGGTCAAAATGCAGTCTGCAGGTGTTTTGTTTAGTCAGCACATTTTCAAGTATTTTAACTCAGTTGTCATTAAATTATAAGGCACAAAATCAAACACTGGGGGAAAGGACAGTTTTTTTCAAAGAATGGTGCTGGACAAAGTTGGACCCTCAACCTAAAACCATATAAGAATTAACTCAAAATGGATCAAAGACTCCAACATAAAAGTCAAAACTATAAAACTCTTAGAAGAAGACGTAGAAAACTTAATGACATTGGATTTGGTGATAATTTCTTGGATGACCCCAAAAGCACAGGCAACAAAAGAAAAAATGAACATTTTGCACTTAACCAAAATTATAAACTTTTGTACATCAAAGGACACTATTGACAGAGTTATAGATGTGGAATATATTTAAGAGGTAAAAATGGTAGAATTTGCTGATTGGGATTTTGGTGTAGAAGGAGAAGAAGAAGCCAATATTCTAGTTTGAGCACCAGGGTAGACGTGATTAGTAGTGCAGTGAATGGGGAAAAGGAGTGGATGGGGTGAGGGCAGAGACAGTGTGAGCAGTTTTAGACCTAATGACTGAGCTCCCTTCAAAATCAGATGATGTCTTCTTTACAGTATATGGTAGTTGGCTGCATGGGTCTAGAGTTTGTGGGATTTTTAATTTTTTTTTATTTTTTTAATGTTTATTTATTTTTGAGAGAGAGAGAGAGAGTGCACGCGTGCAAGTGGGGGAGGGGCAGAGAGAGGGAGACACCAAATCTGAAGCAGGCTCCAGGCTGTCAGCACAGAGCCTGATGCGGGACTCGAACTCACAAGCCATGAGATCACAACCTGAGCCAAAGTTGGATGCCTAACTGACTGATCCACCCAGGCACCCCTGCATGGGTCTAGAGTTAAGGAGAAAGAGAATGGACCATAGGCAGAGATTTGAGAGCTATGAAAGAGGCTTTGAAACCAGAGTCTGTGAAACTATGTGGGTGGAAGAGATTACCCAGTGTCTGAGTAGAGAGGAAGAGTAAACAAAGGAGACTGAAAATGAGCAGCTATAGAGACAGGAAGAAAATAATCAGAATATGAGAGAAACCAAGGGAAGAGTGTTTCAAGGAAGAGAGACCCAATGGGCTTCAAATGGGTCAACTGGGTCAAATGCTGCCTGTTCATTATGTAGCACAGACTGAAAAGCATCCATTGCATTGGGACCATATACTGAGACTTGGAGGCTGAAGTCAGATGAAGAGTGGGTAAGGAATGAGTGGATTATGAGAAAATGGAGTCAGCAAGTGTAAGTGTTTTAATGAAATTTGGCAGGGGCAATATACAATGGATTCAGTCCCCAGATGTTGCATCTAGGAAATTTGTGCTAATTATTATGACTGCTATGTTGGGAGAGACTTGACCAACTTAAAGGATTGTTAGCAAGGGAATTAGGAAAATAAAAGACAGTGAGAAGAGTGAACATCCTGAGAAGATTGAAAGAAGTGGTATTCAGAGGACAGTTGGAGGGTTGGTCTTGGACAGTAGGAGAAAATTCTTCTATAACAGGAAGACAGGAAGAAATAGGTGGGGATAGAAGCCAATTTATGCCAATTTATAGATATGGCAGCTTACTTTGCATTTCCATTTCTGGAAATGGAATTAAGTCTCTTATTTTTAATTTGTATTTGTTTTTAAATTATGTGGAATACAACTGGAAGGATTGGTTTTGAAGAGTGAGATGTGACCCTTGCCTCACTACAGGAGGAAAAGATAAATGTGTCAGTTCACATGGATCATAATCATAGGCTTAATGAAGAAACCCCTTTTGTTGCTTTCCTCAGGGGAGGAAATTATAGGCTACATGATAATCCGTCATAACTTTGACCTCACAGGAGGTAAATTTAACTTTATTACCTCTGTAGCCATTTATTATTTACTCTTTCTAACAGTGGTTCACAAAGTATGGTCCCTAGACCAGCAAGATCAGCATCAGCATCCCTTGGAAACTAGTTAGAAAGGCAAAATTTCATGCCCCACCTACCAATTCTACTGAATCAGAAACTATGGCAGTAACACCCACCAATCTTTGTCTTAATAAGACCTCCAGGTTATCCTAATACACTCTAATGTTAGAGAACCACTGTGTTTGAAGAAACATTGAAAAGCAAGTAAGGAATTTCTTTAATGTTTTTATTTATTTTTGAGAGAGAGCCAGAGCACAAACTGCGGGAGGGGCAGAGAGAGGGAGACACAGAATCCAAAGCAGGCTCCAGGCTCTGAGCTGTCAGCACAGAACCCGACACAGGGCTCAACCTCCTGAACTGTGAGATCATGACCTGAACTGAAGTCGGATGCTTAACTGACTGAGCCACCCAGGCACCCCATTCTTGTTTTCTTTTTAATAGACTTACCTGAGCAAATTTGCAAACAATGTTCTCCTTTTTGTTAAGATATGTTTAGTCTAGTATTGGAAAATCTTTTTTTTTAATTTTTAAAAAATGTTTATTTATTTTTGAGACAGAGAGAGACAGAGCATGAACGGGGGAGGGTCAGAGAGAGAGGGAGATGAGACACAGAATCTGAAGCAGGTTCCAGGCTCTGAGCTGTCAGCGCAGAGCCCGATGTGGGGCTCGAACTCACAGACTGTGAGATCGTGACCTGAGCTGAAGTTGGAAGCTCAACCGACTGAGCCACCTAGGTGCCCCAAGTATTGGAAAATCTTGATGCATTCTGCTTACAAACAATAATAATAGCCCATTACCTCTAACTATTTTCCACAAGAAAGGGAGAAAAAAAATCATCATATTGACGTCACAAGATCTTAGGATTTTCCTGAAGGCCTCTCATATCAGTCTTTTTAAAAATTTTATTTATTTATTTATTTTATGTTTTTATTTTATTTTTTGAGAGACAGAGACAGAGCACTAGTTGGGGAGGGGCAGAGAGTGAGGGATACACAGAATCTGATGCAGGCTCCAGGCTCTCAGCTGTCGGTACAGAACGCAATGCAGGACTTGAACCCACGAGCTGTGAGTTCAGGTGCCCCTCTCATGTCAGTCTTTTCAATATCAATATACATCTATGGTATGCAGTTTATAGCTGAGAACTGGACATGTCCTTTTTCCCTTCAGGCTTCAAAAACATAGATATCAGAAGTCAGAGTATGGGAACAGATAGGGTGATGCTTGGGAGAGAAAGCTTAAAAAACCTTAATTTTCAAAGCAAGCATTTATCTGTAGCAAAAATGCTGATGTTTTGAAGAAAAGGAGAAACCAGTTTCTAAATATACAGAGCTGTTGGGGCGCCTGGGTGGCTCAGTCTGTTAAGCAGCTGACTCTTCATTTCGGCTCAGGCCATGATCTCATGGTCGTGAGATCAAGTCGCACGTTGGGCTCTGTGCCGACTGCACAGAGCCTGCTTGGGATTCTCTCTCTCCCTCTCTGTCTGCCCCATCCCCTGCTCTCTCTTTCTCAAAAATAAATAAAATAAACATTAAAAAATAAACATACAGAGAAGTTTATTAAAACAAGAAAAAAATTAAAATGGCAAGATAAACAGTTTTAGAGCAAAGATAATCTCATGACCAACAACTGAGTTGAGTTCCTATACCATTAGTTTCAACTGACATCATTTCTGATGTGGTGGTCTAAAATATGTTCCCCAATTTTTTGACACTCTCTCTAAAAAGTGGAGCCTAATTCCTCTTCCATTGGATTTAGTGACTCACTTCTAACCAATTAAAAAATAAAAGTGGGCCAGTATGCAACTTCAGAGAGTAGGTCATAAAAAGGCAGTGCATTTTCCTGATTGCTCCTTCACCTGGATGATTCACCCTTGGAGAAGCTGACTGCCATGTCCTGAAGACACCCAAGTGACAAATTTCAGAAACTTCAGTTAGGCTCCTCTGAGCCCTCTTCTGGAATAGTCCTCAACCTTGGCCTTCTGTAAGGCTGCACAGTTTAGTCTCAGCAAGAATCTTGCTAAATCAACACCCCACTCTTGATATCTGATCATGTTCCTCATTCCCCACTCTTGATGTCTAAGTCCTTGACCTGCCTTTAGTAATAAGCCCCTTATCCTGATGTCTCCTCTTAGTAGTTTTCTGTCACTGACACCCTCACTCTGCTCTTTGTTACAAATTTCCAGCTATCTTTGCTGTATTCAGAGTTGAATTCATTCTCTCTTCCCTATTGCAATATCCCTAATTGCAACAGTTTTGAATAAAGTCTTCCTTACCATTTTAACAAGTGTCAGAATAATTTTTTTCTTTAGCAGAAGCAGCCTATGGAAAAGGTCCACCTGGTGAGGAACCAAGGCTTCCTGCCAAACAGCCAGTCAGGTTTTAGATCACTGCAACTCCAAACAATCTTGACTGTATGCTCCTAAGCAATACTGAGCCAAAATTACCCACTAAACTTCTTCTGAATTTCTGAACAAGAGAAACTGTGAACTAATATTTTTTGTTTTAAGCCACCAAGTTTTGAGGTTAATCTATTATGCAGCTATAGATAACTAATACACCTGACTACCAGATTAAATAGTAAATTGGGAGTTATGAGAAACATCAACTCCAAGTTAGTTAAGTGCAAGATAGAATAACTTTCATGGAAACTTTTTTAAAAACTTTTTTCTTTTTTGGTGCTTTTCATATTAAGTGCATTAAATGCATTCTAGTTAGACTATGTCAAAAAGGACTTCAAAGCTCACCTCATTTACAAATTGAAAAGTAAGGACTGGGAGAGAGTAACTGGTTTAAGCAAGGCTTCATTAAAAGCCTTCACTAACCTTTCCTTAAGCAAAGGTTCATTTAAAACCTGCACATCCTGATTTACAACTCAGTGTTTCCCGCCCACCCCCTCATTATGCCACTTAAGACATGGTACAGAAAGAAATTTGAAATATGTCTTTCTGATAAAGATTTGTCTTAGTCTGTCTGGGTTGCTATAACAGAGTATCACAGACTCGGAGGCTTAAACGAATGTTTATTCCTCACTTTTCTAGAGGCTAGGGAATGCAAGAGCAAGGCACTGGCAGATTCCATGTCTGGTTGAGGGCTACTTCCTGATTTACAGATGGCTCTTTTCTTGCTGTGTCCTCACATAGCAGAAGGGAGTTCTCTGGGGTGTCCTTCATAAGAGCACTAATCCCATTCATAAGGACTCCACCTTTATGACCTAATCACCTTTCAAAGGACCCACACCTATCACATTGAGGATTAAGATTTCAACATAGAAATTTCAGAGGGACACAAACATTCAGTACATAACAGGGATTATAGTATATGCTGGGTTGAAAAACACTGTGAATAGGAATATTAGAAAGACACTAGAAATAGCTGTATCAGAAAAATCTGCATGTTGGGACTCCTGGGTGGCTTAGTCAGCTAAGCATCTGACTTCGGCTCAGGTCATGATCTCATGGTTCGTGGGTTCAAGCCCCGCATTGGCCTCTGTGCTGACAGCTCAAAGCCTGGAGCCTGCTTTGGATTCTGTGTCTCCCTCTCTCTCTGCCCCTCCTCTGCTCAGTCTATGTTTCTCTCTCTCTCTCAAAAATGAACATTAAAAAAAATGAGAGAAAAATCTCCATGTCCTATTAGATGTGGTAGAGTTAATTCTTCAAGTGTCATGTCTTGTATGGGTTCTTCTCTTACCCATCTATGGACAGAGCTAAAGATAATTTGTAACCCCCTCCTTTTTCTCTTTTTAAACTTTTGGAACAGGGGCATCTGGGTGGTTCATTCATTTAAGCATCTGACTCTTGGTTTTCAGCTCAGGTCATCATCTCACAGTTCATGGGCTCAAGCCTTCGTCCGCCTCTGCACTGATAGCACAGAGCCTGCTTGGGATCCTCTCTCTCCCTCTCTCTCTGCCCCTCCCCTGTTTGTGCTCTCTCTCTCTCTTCTCCCTCTCTAGGTAAATAAATAAACTAAAAAAAAACACAAAACTTCTGGAACAGCCAAAATAAATTTTTTTGTCAATAGTCCCTATTTCAACAAATAGTATTTCTATCCATCTAGTTGTTCAAGCCAAAAATCCAGGAGTCCTCCTTCTTATTTCCTTCTCCTTATTCCTAACCTCCAATCATAAAATTTTGTTCATAGCAATCACAGTATTAGTATTTAGCATAAGTATTAAGTAATTAAATATTAGTATTTAAGCATTAGTGTTAAATATATTAGTATTCGTAGTTAAGAATTAATATTAAGCATTTCTCAGAATACTACCAAAATTAATTTGGTCTCCCAGCCTACAAGCTTATGCTTCCTCTAATCTATTCTCTGAACTGCAATTAGGATATTCTTTTTTTTTTAATTTTTAATGTTTATTTTTGACAGAGAAGGAGAGAGTGAGCACACAAGTGGGTGGGTGGGGCAGAAAGAGAGAGGGAGACACAGAATCCAAAGCAGGCTCTAGGCTCTGAGCTGTCAGCACAGAGCCTGACATGGGGCTCCAACCCACAAACCATGAGATCATGACCTGAGCTGAAGTCAGATGCTCAACCAACTGAGCCACCCAGGCACTCCAGGATATTCTTTATAAAATGTAAATCTGAGAATATTCTCCTGTCTAAAACCATCCAGTGTTTTCTACTGTTATGAGAATAAAGTCAAAAATCATAACCATGGCCATTGCAGCCTTAAGCAAGCTGCCTCTGCTTATTTTGTTAACTTAACTTTCTAACTACTGACAAAACCTCTCCTTGACCAAATCTGAGTCTGGCTCCTCTGAGCCCTCCTCTCAGCTAGGCTCTGATGTTGGACTCCATCGTTGGTCCACTTAGTCTAGTTTTTGTTGTTGTTGTTGTTGTTGTTGATGTTGTTGTTGTCACTTAGTCTAGTTTTAGCAAGAATTTGGCTGTCAGTGAAAATTTCTCATTTTTGGCACTTGATCATCCTCTAGATCCTCTAGATCTGATAAAATTCCTCATCCTCCACTGTCAATGTGTTATCAACCTGGCCTGGCTTCAGTAAGAATTACGCTGAGTCAGTCTAGTAAGAATCTCTCTTATGCCTGATGTTTCTTTCCTCTTAGTTAATTTTCCATTCACTGATCCTCACCCTACACTTTGGCTATAATATTGCCCCCTCAATTGTCCTTGCTGAATTAGAAGTTGAGGCTGATCTCTCTCCCCAACTTCAAAACCCCCATTGCAGCAATCCCTCTTAAAGTCTTCCTTATGTCTTTAATAAATGTCATGAATAATTTTTTCTTTAACACAGCTCTCCCATAATTTTTTAGCTTCAGTTAACTGGACTATTTTCTCCCACCTCAAGACCTTTGCATATGCTATTCCTTTGCCTATGAATTTGTTTTCCCAACTGCTGTTGTCTTTCAAACTAAGCGTCATTTTCTCACAGACGTATTACCTGTACCCCAAGGCTGTTAGCTCTCATACTAGATGTTCCATGGCACCTTGAATTTCTGAACACTCTTCACACTTTCAATTTGTTGTTCATTGTGAACTCCATATGGATAAAGGCAACGTTGGTCTTGTTTGCTGGTGTCCTCAACACGTACTATTGATGGGGACATAGTAGACACTCAAATATTAGCTGAAGGTATGAGTAAACACTTTAAGTAAATTTCCACGTAAGAACAATAAATTCAAACAGAACACAAACATACAAAAATGGAGTTTATAATCATTTTTATGTTCACTTATAATTTTAGTATGGCATTAACAACATAGAAACTGAAGACTGACTTAGTGTTTAATTTCTATCAACTGCAGTTTTGGTGTCATTCTATTAAAACATAAGAGAGGTTTTCAAAAGATCCTCTAACTTGACTAATACTGTAAAATATTAATGATGGCGTTGACTGATGCCCAGCTCATCAATAGGCTAAAAAAAAGAACATATTCACTTTTCAAAAAAAGTAACAAATCAAACCTCAAGCCAGAATATAACACTGTGTATATTCTTTTCATAACATAATACTGCAGAGTATTCTTTTTCTTCTAGCATCTACATTCACAGCATTTCAGTGGGACAAAAAAAATCTTAGGTGACAAAAAAGTAAGTTAAGCAATTTGCTTTCTTTTTGTGGAGCTTCTAGTTACTATTGGCACTCGAGAAAAATTAATAGTTGTTTTGGCTTTCAAAGCTTTTTTAAAGTATTTAAAAATTGACTGAAGGCTAGAGGAAGGGGCTAAGTTGTGTTTTTCTGTACCAGCAGAAACCATAGGAAACTCCTGTTTTAAAACAGTAGCTGCAGGTTTATCCAAAGGCTTAGGGCTTGTCACCCATTCACGGCAGTGGTGCTTTATCCAGGCCAATAACTGAACATCACTTCCCAGCTGGTGTCCTACATGATGTTCAGAGTCAATAAAGGCAACAGCATATACTTTGTTCATCACTTCCCACTTTTTACGAACAAGTAAGTCCATAAAAACCAAGCCTCCGTAACCATGTACAATGAAGGCAACATCCTTGCCTTCAGTCTTTGAAATGAAGTAATCCCAAATGTAAGCCATGTGTTCTTCAGGAGTGTTGCTGCATCTTTTAGGGGTGCACTGGAGAGGTTGCTGGACAGATAAAAAGTTCTCTGCTGGAACCATTTTTAGGGAAGATGACCCCTTAGTTTGTGTTAAAAGGCCTTTCTGCTCTTCTTCCATGTTTAGGTCGATGAAATTGTCATTGGGGTTTAGCACAATTACATCATAATGTGCCTGCAATGCCATTTGAATACATGGTATCTGACTTCCATGTTGGAGACCATGATGTATTATTGCCTGCTGACTCCACTGACCAGCTCTAAAGACTCCTTGGTCTTGAAGAAGAACAAGAAGAACAGAACGATGACTTGTTAATGCTCTCTCACTCATGAAAAAGAAGCTTTTTGGTTCTTTATCAGCCTCTGGTGGGATATATACTTTTTGTAATTTGCATACTTTCTCCAAAAGCTCATAAATATATTGTTCAAGCAAATAGCCAAGGGCCTGGTAGCGCTTGCTGTTCCTCTCAAAGACATTTTTATAATAGTTAAAAACAAAAGGCCTTTGTGTCTCAGTGTGTCTCAATTCAGCTTTTTCATTGAAGTCATATTTAAGTTCTTCTAGTAAGTCAGATTGTTCAATAAATTTTTGGAAGCTCAGCTCCCGAGTAACTGGTAACCACTGAAAATAAAAAAGCAATAATATGTCAGTGGTAGAAAAAACTAAAAATATCCGCTTGTTAAATTATTCCTGTGGGAAATCATTCTAAAATTAAGTACTTCACTAATACATTACCTTTTAATCTAAATTAAGGACTGAGTTAAGGACTTAATCTGAGTTAAGGACTTTAACTCAAAATAATTGTGAATGATGCAAAGTAGTAAGGGATAATTAAGTATGGGACAATGGCCAGACCATACATAATGACAGAACTGACCCACAATCCATAGCAACTTGCCCAGGAAGCCAACCCCTTATCTACAACAAATAGCCCAGGAAGCCAGCCTGCTATAAGTCAGATTTGTATGAAGTCAGACTACTACCTCTAGTGACAATCCAGCAAGCTAAACAATAACCTGTTACAACTGGCCACAAATGGCCAGGACTTGACTAATAACTGAGAGCTTTCCTAATTTTTATCCCTGCTTCCAACTTAGGACCCATGAGAAAAAGCCAAATATGCATCCCTAACCAATCACACAGGATATTCTGCTTTTAGTTAGCCCACCTGCAGCTTCCCCAGGCCAACAGCCTCCAATCAGGACATACCAACAGCCTTTCTTATTTTCCACTGTAAAGCTTTCCCAGTTTTCTGCCTTCCTTTGAGTCTCTGCCAAAATGCAAGTGATGTGGTTGACTACATTGATATAGCTAGCACAGAATAAATAGGTTTTGTTTTTCTCATTTGGTTTGGCTTTATTTCCACAGTCAGCATTCAATAATTTTTGCTGTTAAATAAATGGCAGGGGATGGCAGTGGGGGTGAAATGCGAACCAGGCAGTACAGGTTATGATCAATTTATCTTACAATGAAGATATGGTATTTCAGATGTCTGAGAAGAAAAAAGTGGCTGACTAAAAAGTTAATTTAGACAGTTATTTTGGACAAAGCCTAAAAGGAAAAGAAAAGACTTTGAAAGGTTAAGTGGCTTGCCCTGAAGATTATTCATTAAATTATTATTAAATACACGATTGGGTACTGAGGTTGTCGGACTCTAAAATTCATGTTCTTAACTAATATATGAATATGTTCTCTGCTTAATTTCTTAACATTGACAGTGGTAATCCATGACTCACTTCCAATAAGTAGCAGTGAAAATGATTTTTAATTACACTCATGATACTATTAAGGCTTATGGCAAAATTAAGATGGTGCTTGCTTACTTTATTTTCTTAACTCTTTTCTCACTTTCTGAAACTTATTCTGATTCCCATATGTAACGGCTATGTTATGAAGGTGTTTGGTTGTCCAAACCACCCAACATATCTAGACTGTTCTCTATTCCCTCCTGTTCCATTAAAAAACTGTTTTCTGGGGTGCCTGGGTGGCTCAGTTAGTTGAGCGACCAACTTCGGCTCAGGTCATGATCTCGCGGTTTGTGAGTTCAAGCCCCACATTGGGCTCTGTGCTGACAGCTTGGAGCCTGGAGCCTGCTTCGGATTCTGTGTCTTCCCCTCCCCTGCTCACGCTCTGTGTGTGTCTCTCTCTCTCAATAATAAATAAAACGTTAAAAAAAACACTTTTCTTCTAGTGTTGCTGATCACAGGGGCCATTATGTAATTAACGTCTTTCCAAAGTGTAAATGACAGATAGACCTAATTATCCTTTAAAAGGAGAAGCCTTGGGGGTGCCTGGGTGGCTCAGCCTGTTGGGCTGGGCATCCAACTTCAGCTCAGGTCATGATCTTCATGGGTTGTGAGTTCAAGCCCTGTGTCGGGCTCTGTGCTGACAGCTCAGAGCCTGGAGCCTGGTTCAGATTCTGTGTCCCTCTCTTGCTCTGCCCTTCCCCTGCTGGTGCTCTGTCACTCTCTCTCAAGAATAAATAAAACATTAAAAAAAAATTAAAAGGAGAAACCTCTTGGAGGGAAGGTGGGTGGGGAATGGGCAAAATGGGTGATGGGTATTATGGAGGCACTTGCTGTAATGAGCACTGGGTATTGTATGTAAGTGATGAATCTCTAAATTCTACTCCTGAAACCAATATTACACTATATGTTAACTAACTAGAATTTAAATAAATAAATAAATATATATATATAGAGAAGTCTGTCGAATTAGATTGATTTAGGTTTAAACCCTAGCTCTAGATTTTCAGTTCGAGTGACTTTCAGCAGGTTCTTACCTTCTATGAGTTTCTTCATCTTCTGAGTTTTACTTTATGCTATTTAATAGTGATCCTTATTACTCTCTATCTTGCTACTCTGCTTTATTTTTCTTCATAGTCTACATTACCACTTAATACATAATTGCTTGTATATTTTTCAGCTTTACGTCTTCCCTCACTAGAATGAAAGCTCTAGGAGAACAGGAATTTTATTTAACTACTATATCTTCAGTGTTTAGAATGCCCTCTGGCACATATTATATAAATATTTTTTGAGAGAATAAATGAAAAATAGGGATAACATTATTTCACAAGGCTGTTGTGTGAAATTAACTAATGTAGGCAAAAACCATACTACATAGTGTCTCATGCATGGAAGGTTCTGTGAAATTAGACAGGATGATATTCATTTTTGAGAAATGTGAAGTAAAAAACCATATATATCTCTTTCCAGCCTTCCTTATTCACTTTAACATTGTGATATTTATCCATTTAATAAATGTATTTCTACATCATTCATTTTGTTTTTGGTGTTCCATTTCTTGAATATGCCATAGTTTAACCATTTGCCTGTGGAAGAACATTTAGATTGCTCTAATTTTCTACTATTATATACAAAACTGAAATGGATATTTTTATAGCTATATTTTTGTGCACATATCAAAAATTTCCCTAGGCAATATACTTTAAGGTGGAATTTCTAGGTTATATCAGCATCTTTCACTTCACCAGACATTGCCAAATTGCTCTTTAAAAAGACAGTTCTATTTTATAAATTGGCATGGATGACCAGGTTTGCACAGAAAACCAGTAGTCTCTCAGATCTAAAATACCCTGTTTAGGGGTGCCTGGCTGGTTCAGTAGGAAGAATATGTGACTCTTGATATTGGGGTCATGAGGTAGAGCCCCATGTTAGGGGTAGAGATTACTTAAATAAATAAAATTTAAAAAAAGCTCAAAGAACTGGGGCGCCTGGGTGGCTCAGTCGGTTGGGTGTCCGACTTCGGCTCAGGTCATGATCGCACAGTGAGTTCCAGCCCTGAATCAGGCTCTGTGCTGACAGCTCAGAGATTGAAGCCTGCTTCGGACTCTGTGTCTCCCTCTCTCTCTGCCCCTCCCCTGCTCATGCTCTGTCTCTCTGTGTCTCAAAAATAAATAAAAACATTAAAAAAATTTTTAAAAAACAGATCAATTTCTTCTTCTTAAAAAAAAAAAACCTCAAAGAACTAAGCAAAGAATTTTGTTAGCTATTTAACTCTTTTTTAATCAGAAAGTAAAATAAACAAAATCAGTATTTTCATTCTTTTTTAATCAGTATTTAAAAAAAAAATTTTAATGTTTATTTATTCTTGAGAGAAAGACAGAGTGCAAGTGAGGAGGAGCAGAGAGAGACACAGAATCCAAAGCAGTCTCCAGGCCTTGAGCTATCAGCACAGAGCCCAATGTGGGGCTTGAACTCGTTAACCATGATATCATGACCTGAGCCAAAGTCTGACACCTAACCGACTGAGCCACCTAGGTGCCCCTTAATCAGTATTTTCTAACAGCACATAGCACAACATTTAATGATCTTTTCCACTTTTGTTCGGTGTTTGTATACTTAGTTGTTTGAGACACTTCTCAGGGCTGAAGAATGAGAGTTTGCAAACTGGAAAAACAAAATGGCACATAGATATATAAAGGATAGGTGGTGACGGGGTGAACAGGAGCAAGGTAGAGAGTATCTTCCAGAATGAAAAGCTAGATGATTTCTAGCACATTTTGCTTGGTTAATATCCTCCAACCTGAAACTCTCCCCTAAATTTATATCTAATTGTCTACTAGGTATATGGACTTAGATGTCAAATAGCCATCTCAAGCTTAACATGCCCAAAATACCTTCTTCAATCTACTCTCTCTACTCTTTACTATCTTAGTACATGGCAACTTTATTCTTTCAGTTGCTCATGCTTTAAATGTTCCTTCTCTCTTTTACAGTCAATCCAATTAATCAGCAAATCTTTAGGCTCTTATTTTTTTTAATGTATTTTAATTTTTTATTTTTTGAGAGAGTGCATGTGTGTGCAGGGGAGGGGAGAGGGAAAGAGAGAGAGAGAAAGAGAGAGAGAGAGAGAGAGAGAGAGAGATTGAGAGAGAGAATCCCAAGCAGGCTCCATCTCAGGAACATGAGCTCATGCCCTGAGCCAAAATCAAGGGTCACATGTGAAGCTCAACAGACTGAGTCACCCAGGCATCCCTAGGCTCTGTTATTTGAAATACACCTGTAATCTAATCACTTATCACCCTTCCACCTCTATCACCCTAGTTCAACTCAACAATAACTTTATCAAGTAACATTATCAAGTCTCCTATATAATCTCTTTGCATAAGCTCTTATCATCATGCAGTCTGTTTTCCACATAGCAGCTAGTGTAATCTTTTCAAAACCTCTAAATTGGATCTCACACACCTGTTCAAAATTCTCAGTGGTTTCCCCTCTCAGAATAAAAGATTAGGTCCTTATCACTGCCTGCAAGGTCCCACATTGCCCTTAGCTCTTCAATGTCATTGCCTTACTTGCCTACTCATCTAGCTGCATGATCTGGCTCTTAGCTCTTTCTCAGGTGTCATTTCCCACTATGCTCTTGCTTACTTCACTCTAGCCACACCTGCCCTTTTTGCCTCCAACTGTGGAGCAAGCTCCTGTTTAGGGCATTCCCCCTTACTATGCCCACAGCTTGGAACACTCTTCCTGTAGATATTTCATTTCTTTCACATTTCTGTCCACTTGTTATCTGATCAGAGATGTGAGCATTCTATCTGAAAGGGCAATTCTAATTCTTCCTCATTCTCCTATCTATGCTTAGCTCCTTCCCTTCTCTTTCCTTCCTTTCCCTTCACTTTCCTCCCTCTCTCTACCTCTCTTTTTTTAAAGCACTTATTTCCTACCAGCTGACATATACTTGCTTATTTTCTGCACCCCTTCCCCCGCCAACCCATTAGAATGTAAGTTCCATGAGAACAGGGACAAAGACTTTGTTTTGTTCACTACTGTATCTCTAGTTCTTGGAATAATGCCTGGTACATACTAAGCACTTAAGTATTGTTAGAAATTTATGATTTTTGCTAAGGGCATAAGTTAGTAAAGAGCAAAAGACCTCTAGCTGCATATACAGGAGAAAGATGCACACAAAGCTCTCTAAAAATTATAGAGGCTTCTTGTATAACTTTAAAGTTAATAAATGTCAATTTATTAATCATTCTTAGAGAATATCCTATGCATTTATGTTTTTTTCTTTTACAAATCAAGATGGTTCATTTAAATAAAGGAGAAAAATCATCAAACTGTTTTTAGTTCTCTAAGGATTGGGTTGGAACAAGATAGCTTAGTTTTAGGAATAAGATTATTAGAGCTGCAAAGCATGTTATTGATATTCATTGTTAATGTTTTTTTTATAGAGAAGTAAGGATTTTCAAAGTAAAATGACATACCCAAAGTAACTCAGGCAGCTCTAGGAGACTGAGAGAAGATTCATTTTCACCGGTGATCTTGTAAATGCATAATATTTAACTTATTTCATTCATCTTCCAAAAATTTAGTGAAGGTATTTGTTAGACACTTAGTGTCTTACATCAAGTAGCCTAGTCATTTTACATTGAATGGAATAATGGAGAATAGTATATAATCATTAATTAGAATATTAGGGGTGCCTGGGTGGCTCAGTTGATTAAGCGTCTGATTTTGGCTCAGGTCATGATCCTATGCTACATGAGTTTGGAGCCTCCTGTTGGGCTCTGCGCTGACAGCATGGAGCCTGGAGCCTGCTTCGGATTTTGCATGCCTCTCTCTCTCTCTCTCTCTCTCTCTCTCTCTCTCTCTCTCCCCCTCCCCCTTCGTACTCTATCTCTCTCAAAAATAAACATAAGAAAAATTAAAAAAGTAATAATTATTAATGAGAATTTCAAATTAGGTTCTTCTAGTAACCTGGATTAGGTGATTGACACAGCTGTTATTTTTTGTTTTAGGGATGGCTATTGTTTCTAATTATTTATTAAAAAATTTTTTTTAACGTTTATTCATTTTTTGAGAGAAAGAGAGAGACAGAGCTTGAGTGGGAAAGGGGCAGAGAGAGGGAGACACAGAATCCAAACCAGGCTCCAGGCTCTGAGCTGTCAGCACAGAGCCCGATAGGGGCTTGAACTCATGAACTGCGAGATCATGACCTGAGCCAAAGTTGGACACTCAACTGACTGAGCCACCCAGCGCCCCTCTAATTATTTATTTTAAAAATTGTAGTATAATATACTAAAATTTACTATTTTAGCCATTTTTAGTTGTACAGTTCAGTGACATTAAATAGATTCACATTGTTGTGCCACTGTTACTGCTATCTATCCATAGAACGTTTTTCATCTTGCCAAAATCTAACTTTGTAACCATTAAGGGATAACTACTCATTTCCCCATTGCCCCAGCCCCTAGCAAACCATTCTACTTTCTAGGAATTTGACAAGTGAGTAGTTGGGGCAATAGAATCACAGATGCACATAATTTTAATTAGCTTGATTTTAAGGTGCTCCTTTTCTCTCCAGGACCATCAATTGGCTTTATTAAGCAATATTTTACATTCTTCACAGATGAACAGTAAGCTTTTATGAAAATAAAATTTTACCACCTGAGAAGTTAGCATCTAAAACCGTGGTTACTCAGTAATACCTTATTATAGTGATTATAGTCCTTTGGTATACTTTGGAGGTCTTTTGTATATCCTATGCCATTAGGAAGCACAGAGTGAAGGATGCTTCACTCAGAAAATTTAAGAATATCTGAATGCTTTTTATTACAATGACCATGATTTTATTTATTTAGAAAAACAAAATAAAGAATCCTAGAAAACATGTCTTAAGAAAATAATTACTATTTTCATACAAAAGCAGATTATTCTCAACACAGAATGCAAAAATGAAGTTTTTTACTAAAATTATGCTTGTATACAATTCTATTTAGTAAATTACAGAAAAAAAACTAGAAAATGATAAAGCTAATGAAATAACATATGTGAAAGGTTCAAAAAAAGCAAACTAAATCCCTTCCTCCTAGGATTCCTTCTCCCTACCTACCTCTCCCCAGGAAAGACTAAAGTGGCTGAATTTAATGTAGCTGAGGTAAAGACACAGAAATAGGCTATTAGAAATAGAAAGAAAAATAGAATAGAATAGAAATAGAATATTAGAAATAGAAAGAAAAAAAGTTAGATGTCACCAAATCTTGGGTTTCTCAAATTTGAGTATGCGACAGAAGTTTCTAGAAAAGTTAAAGAAAAAAAAGTTTAGTCAACTATTATAAAGAGAAACATCTCATAACAACTGATGGCTAGTGTTGCCAGCCATCCCTAAAGGGCCTTCCAATGCTTCTCTCTGAAGAAGAGAACCAACTTGAACACAGATTCCTTCTATAGCTTTTTGGACAACAGATTATCCATCTACTCCTCAAATACCTAGAGTTACTGCAGGTTTTCATAACTTGTGGAAACAGGCCGTTCCACTGCAGGGCAGTTACAGTTGCTGACTGTTAAAAAAAAAAAAAAAAGATATCCTTAAAACTAACTTAAAAAAAAAGATACCTTTAAAACTAAACAATCTTATGTATCTTTTCATGAATTACAGATTACTTCATTTATATGTGGAAGAAAAACTTGCTTCACATAAGAATTCTCAGTATTTTAAAGATAAAAGTCAATTACTAATGAAAATGGAGCGAATAGCAACATAACATAACTCCATGTATCTTTGCAAAGTGTAGGCTTTCCTGGAGCCCATGGTAAGAAATTCCACATTGTTTCTTTTAGTTTTTAAAATAGGAAGTCCAGATATCTATAGTGCCCATCTAAACCTCTTTACATTCATATTGTACTTAAAGTTAATTCACTTGTGATGACAAAGGGCCTTTTGCAGATTTTATTAAGCTCTCCTCAAAGAAATTGTTAATCCAGGGGTAAAACAAAGGGTTGATCAATTTCATACTGTCTCTTTGTCTTGAAACTATTAAAACCAAACCCACTGCATAGAACAAAAATAAAAATATAATACTTAATGTAATCACTTTTATGCACCTTTAATGCTCAATAAAGAGCCGTACCCATTAGATAACACCTGTCCATCCTCTCCTCTTATAAAATACTGGGCTGATGAATTTCTAATCTCAAATAATTTTAATTTGAAAGGTTCTATACAGTGTGAGTTAAATGTACATAAGCAAAATGACATTATCCCCAAACATACTAAGACAATCACTTTTTTTTTTTTGGTCTTTCTTATTTTTAACATAAGAAACCTCTCACCTGAGCATCACTTATTTTTATGAAAGGCAAAATGAGGTTGACTCTCTCAAAAGTAGAAACTGAACTTTTAGTCCTTTAGTTGTTTGCAGTGCAGTTAACTATGAGGCAGAGATTAATGCTCTAACAATAAAAATACTGGTCCAAAAGCAAATTTGAAATTCTTGAGCTTCAAGTTCATTTATCTTCAAACGTTATTTGAAACAAGTTTCAATTCAAAGGGACAAATTGGCTACATGGTATATTAGCAGAACGGTATATTTGTTTCAAGAAGTCTAAGTGACACATTTGCAAACTAAATAATTAACTTCTTATAATTTCATTTCTTATAAGCTAAAGTCTTACTGCTAAACTTTAAAAACACTTACTTTTATGGAAGCTGCTAATTTGGGTGGAAATGGATAAGGCCTACTTACACTTTCCTTTTTTATGTTCCCATCTCTCAGCTCTATTTCCATCTTTTGCAGTTAATTTGTTTCCTACAATATTGGCAAATGAATTAAGCTGGTTTGATTCCGGAGTTAAATTATTCAATGAAAAACGTCGATTTATGAAGAAACTTAAAATTCAGCTATTTTTTTTTCTTTAAACAGTGTTTTGCTTTGCTAAACAGAAATAAACTAGGGCCTCTAAATGAAACCCTTGTCGTGAATTTCAATCTCATCAAGCTCTGAAATATTCCTGCTTTTCAACTATTCCTGCCCTGTAAAACACTCCCCCGAGCCCAAGAGCCCAAATAGGCTTTAACACCTGGAGGCTTACCTGTACCTCAGCACACATCATACAGTAATTAAGGACGCTTGACTCAAGAAGCAGGAGACTGGGCTCTAGGGCCAGTTAGGTAAGTCCCTTTATTGGCCTTGGTCAAATGGGGAAAGGGGATGGGATGTTAAGCTCAAGTAGCTCCAAGATCCCTTCTGCTTGGAACATTCTAAGATCGTTTTGCCTCTGACTAATCATGTTTGAGCTGAATTATGTTTAACTTACTCTGATTACATCTTACACATTTAAAAAACTAATATGTATATCGTGGCCAATAAAACAGGGCAATTTTCTAAACTGATGAGCCCTTTGAAAGAACTGAAAAAGAAAAATAAGTCTAAAAATAGTCTGAGTTCATTGAGGACTGGGCTAGTCTCTTAAGTACTTTAATAATAGTTGAACGAATTCCAGTTTACAGCCATCCACTTTCTATAACTTCAGCGTTTTATGTTTTAAAAAAACTGAGTTCTAGTTTACCTTTTTTTCTGGACCTTTAAAAATGATGAGTGTGAATTTTAAAAAGAGATCCTCTTTATTACTATGCCATTTTTCCTCAGCTGACCAAATACATTTCCACTCCAAATGCTAAGCCAATGTCTAGGCTAACAGGTGGCTTTACCGTCTTTTTATTTCTGAGTTTGAGGACACTCTTGAGGACAAGTAGCTAGGAGAGACCGTGTAGTATTCCTTTTATTTTCATTTTTCTGGGCCACCTCGCGAGAGTCATTAAACTACAGGAGTTCCTAAAGTTTCCCCTTTTTCAATTTTCAGTCTACCCCAGCCTTGAAAGTAAACAAAGCCGCAGACGATCTCGGGCTAAAACCACGCACACAACCTCACTTTCCGATAGGTTCAGAGATAACAAGAATAGTACCACTAAATAGGCATTCGAGGTGGCAACCCGCAGAGAAAACAAGTCCCAGGAAGTGATTTCCGGGTGAGGTGGGAGGGGCAGCTGATTTCCGGTCTGAGGGCAGGCGACGGCTCTTGCGCAAGCGCTGTTCGTACTTTCCTGGCTTTCCTTCCCCCCCCTCCCCTCCCCCTCTCTTCCCCAGCCTGAGGGGTCTTGAGGTGACAGCGACAGCAACTGCGACTCCACCAGGAGGAAGAGAAGATGGACAAGGGGAAGGCCGGGCGACGTCGATCTTCATCCGGTGAGAACGGGTCGGAGGAGGGCTTGAGCATATTCTCTTCAACCTTGGGCAAATGGGAGGTACAGGCGGCGACGGGTGCGGCGGCCCGGACCAGAGAGGGCTCGGGCTCGAGCTCCCGTGGGGGCTCGGGCTCCCGTTCGCGCGGGGAGGGGAGGGGCGGGGAGGGTACGAGCGGAGGGGCGCGCACAATGGAAGACTCCCGGGGCGCCCCCGCCTCTGCCAGTCGGAGACCGAGTCCTAGCTGTCATCAAAGCGCTGGCCGCTCTTAACCCCAACACCCCTTCAGGTTTTCCCTCGTCCCCCGAACACCTTGCGTGAGTCTCGTCGGCCCAGGAATCTTCCCGGTTGGCTTGCCGCTCCCCTGCCACGCCTTCTTCCAATTCCACCAGTGTACCAGTTTCACTTCCAGCCCCTGACCCCACTTCTTCTCTATTTCTTTGATTCTCGATTCAGCTTCCTTCTCACCCCCTTACCTCGGGGCAGGTATAGCAGCGGCTGCAAAGGGGGAGAGGCGGGGCTTGTTAATTGACACTTCGTCGCTCAGATCAGCGCTGCGACGGGTTTCGTTCTTTTGAACAGGCCCTCTTAATAACCTTTTTCTTTTCCAGCCTCCTGCTGCTTCTTCCAGAAGTGATTAAAAAGTCGAACAAAGGATTTGAAGTTGTGCTTCCATTGTGTTTTTATTCTCCGTGTATTTTTGTTTTTGAAATTGCTTTATGGCTTCAGCTCGGGGTACTACATGTTGGAAACACAAAAGTGGAGTTGTAAGACATGAGGTAGAGCTCCTCGTAGTCAACAAGTTTTTGTCAAAGATCTCATCTGCTAAGAGTACCTCATTTCCTCGTGTTAAGTCCTGTGGATGCACTGGAGGAGGAGAGGGGGAGGAGTCTATTTTTAATAAGCTTACAGTTCAGTCCACAAACTAACACCCAATGAATCAGTTAATTCATTGTCTCCTTTCTTACTATACCGTTTATTTTTGCAGAGACAGTCTTAGCAATTACAAATTAATTAGGAGTCTCTGATGGCAGTGCGTCTCAAACCTTTTTCTGCCTTATTTGCAAAGGAGGAGTGAACAGGATTTCTGGGACATTGCTTGAAGCAGTTAAAAACCTGACTCCCTTTTCATAAGCAACTGTGTGTGTGTGTGTGTGTGTGTGTGTGTGTGTGTGTTTTCTAGGGATATTCTTTGCCTTTGAAAGTATGTGCATTACATATATGAAAGTACCAGCCTGCAATAGATCAGTGTTTATTTTAATATACTTTTTTTCCTCTTCTAAGACCTTCATGTAAAATTTACACATTAGGAAAATGCGCATTGTTCATCTGCTGCCAATTGCATGCTTTCTAACAGAGCTTTAGGGATTATTATTCTTCAGTTTAAGATGCACAGCCTTTTTTCAATTAAGTGCATTTCATCTTAATACATTTCTTTTGAGGGGGAGCAGCAAGATATTAACCCTGTCCTTCAGCAAATCCCATCTCCTTTCACTTGTCACATTTATTACAGTTAACATGATGCAAGTAGCCGTGGGAGGTAAAATTTGAAAACACAGCTGTTATTTCATAAAAGATAGTGATGTTTATGTTACCTATACCTCTGGAGAAGATTTTTTTTTTTTTTTCCTGGTGATTTTCTTTTTGGAGCTGTCCTTTTTGAAAAATAATTGCTATTGTATAAAACCCATTCTCAAATCTAATATTACCTAGCTGTTTTCCAGTATTCATCTGGTTTTAAGAGACGAATATTAATTTTTAAGAATGATTCTAAAGTATGTTTAATTTTCTCCACAGATTATCAGAAATAAAACTAATCAGTTGGTTTGAAGGGATTCTGGATTCTGTGTGATATTTGTATGCATATATTTGCCATTTCATTAGGAGTGGTTGCTAACTTGAACTTATGACCGGAAGTGACATTTGTGGTCATCAGAATTTCCAAGTACCCAAAGAGAGGAATTTGATTAATAGGAAGAATTCTATTTAGTTAGAAGTAGAATGTGGATGGCAGTAGGGGAAAAAAAAAAATGAAGTTTCAAAGTTTCCTCTGTGAGACTGCACTAGGTTTCCCTAAAACATACACCTAAAGAAGAAACTGTGAAGGGTTACATAGTGCATTGCTGATATATCTTTTAGTTGCAAGTAGCACTCACTTGCAATTGGTTTAAGTTAAACACAAAACAAGTATTTATGGATTCATGTAACTGATAACTCTAAGAGTGGGATGGTTTCCAGCATGGTTATAATCTGCTTTAGGCACTGGTTCTTAAGGTGTGTTGGGGACCTCTGGGTTCCCTGAGACCCTTCTGGGTCTGTGAGGTCAAAATTATTTTTGTAACAATTCTAAGACACTGTTTACCTTTTCCTCTTATTCTCCCACATGTGTACAGGAGAGTTTTCCAGAGGCTACATGACATGTATCACAACAAATTGAATGCAGAAACAGATGGGGGGGAAACAGTTGTCTTTTATTAAGCTAGACATGAAAGAGATTTGCAAATAAGTAAAATACTGCCATTCTTCTCAACATTAAAACAATTATTTTTCATATAATACTTGAGCCATGTTAGCATGCAATGAGTTTATTTTTAAATGAATTGATATTTTAAAATTAAAAGAAAAATTTTATAAGTAGAAGAATCACAAAAGCTCTGATTAACTTACTTTTCTGTAATGTGTCCATTAATCAGGAATAAAGCACAAAACACCTTTGAGCAGTGAGACGAGAAATTACAAAGTCTGTATGCTAAAGTTTACTTGTGAGAAGCTTCTCTAGCTTTTCTTCAGAGTACGTTGTATCTATATTTTAAAATTATTTGTAACCCCAATGAGCATGAATATCTTATTTTCAAGTTCACAGAATATCAAAAGCAGTAAATTAAATGGGACACAGATAAAAAATTCACTGGTGCCAAAGACGGGTCCACTAACAACTGAGTAAAATAATAATTAAATAATGCACAGGTCATTCAAGGGAGAATGACCATTAGAAATGTTTAATAACAAAAGTATAACAGATAAATTAGAGTCATAGATAACAATTTTCAAATGAATCTTTGATTTCAAACAGGAAATTTCAAGTGAATTTCAGGTTTTCAATGGATTGCTTCAGGCAACATGCAAGGAATCTGTGTTCACTTTCATTTAAGTTAAGGGTACATACGTTGAGTACTTTGGTACTAAGCAGTGTACTAAGAATTTTAGGGACTTTAATTCTTTCAAAAGCCCTGTGAAGTGGTTATTATTTCTGATATACAGATGAGAAAACTGGATTTAGAGAGGGTAAGCAACTGTTAGCAATAGCAAGTAAGAAGCAGAGCCAGGATTCAAAGTCTGGTCTGATTACAAAATATATAATTTTAACTTCTTTTGCTGTCACAGGGCATGGGTGAGTCTCACTTGGAAAAAAGAAGTTTCTGTGGACAAATAAGTATGAGAGCTGTAGTTACAAGAAAAATTAATTTATTGCAGAATTTTTAGAGCCTTTGTTACGCTATAGTACACTGAGCCTCTGCAAAAGAGTAGCTGAGCATGCACTGTTATTCAAACTTGTTTGATTGTGAAACTCTTCTCTCCTCCCCCCCCCCCCCATTCTTTCTTGAGGATCTAGTGTCCCATGATGATATGCCTTTATTTTTTTAGTAGGCCCTGGTGCTGTCTGCATATTTTGCATTATAGGTGTAATGAACGATACTTGAAGGTCAAAATCAGAATCTGCAATTAATCATGATAAAACTACATTATGTGCATAGATGTTAGCTGAAGCCATTGGCATGAATGGAATTACCCACAGAACGTACAGAGTGAAAAACATCTTGAATCACATACATTTAATTTCAATGTAAAGAGGAAGAGACATTGGTGGGCAGATGGGCAAATTAGGAAACAAGGAGAGTGAAAAGCAGTGTAAATTACAGAGTTAAAATAGTGTGAGAGTGCTGAGTTTGGCAATTAGGAGGTTACTTTTACCACTGATTTTAGTAGGACGGAAGCCAGATTTCAAGAGGCTGAATGAAACAAGGAAAACAAAATGTAAAAAAAAAAAAAAAAAAAAAAAAAGGAAAAAAAAAAAGAGATTTCTGAACAATTTGGAGTAGGACATTAGGTAGAAAGGAATTTTTTTTCCTTAAGACTCTAAGACACTTAAATCAGATTGGTATGGAGCTGGAAAGGGGTCAGTGGAAAGAGAAAGATATTAAGTAGGAGATAATTGATGGGGTGAGGTTCCAAAAGAAATGGGGGAGATTGGAATCAAGAGTTTCTTGAGATGTGCAGAAAGGAGGGAAGATGGTTAAAGATACAAATAAATTTTGAGAAGTTAATGATATTGTAGTCATGGCTTTTAAGTGAAGCAAAGAAAGATCATCTTTTGAAAAAACAAAAAGGACTTTCAAGTGGTAATAGGAGCTCAAAATGGAATAAGTAGTCAGGGATGAATAAAAGAACTGTTAACTAACTTTGAAAGTCTTTGTTAAAACAAGTGTGAATTTTGGGGCACCTGGGTGGCTCAGTAGGTTAAGTGGCTGACTTGGGCTCAGGTCATGATCTTGCAGGCCATGGGTTTGAGCCCTGTGTGGGGCTCTGTGCACATAGCTTAGAGCCTGGAGCCTGCTTCAACTTCTGTCTCCCTCTCTCTCTGCCCCTCCCCTGTTCACACTGTATGTGTCTCTCTCAAAAATGAATAAACATTAAAAGAAAAAAAAACAAGTGTGAGTTTTGTAGTTAGTAGTAGTAATAGTAGTAAGTAGTATTTGCAGTTACTATTATGTGACTTTCTTCAGAAGTGCTAACAAGTCTAAGAGCAAGAATTTGGGGCAAAAAAACATATCTTTTATAAAGGGAGAGGGAGCTAATAACACATTTGCAGATTTTTTTTTTTTTTTTAAGTTTATTTTGAGAGAGAGAATCCCACGCAGCCTCCACACTGTCTGTGTAGAGCCTGATGCGGGGCTCAATCTCAAGAACTGTGTCAAAATCAAGAGTCGGAACTTAACTGACAGAACCACCCAGATACCCCTGAAAATGTTTTTGTAGAATATTCCCAATGTAACTCTCACCTTTTGCTTCATTCCCCCGCTTCCCAATTACAAAAATCTATCTGGTCATATGGTTCAACCAACATTTGTTGAACACCTATTGGACTTTTGCTGGGTGATATTTTATTTAGTTCTTAGAGCCAAGTTTTCTTCTTTTTTCTATTGTCATCATATATATTATTTAATGAAGACATTTTGTGAGAACTTGCTGCTCTTCAGATTATTTTTTGACCTTTATGTTTAGTCCATTAGATTCTGTAAAATATATCAATGTAAATTCAAATTCTAACAGGTTAATTTAAAACAAAGGATAGCTGTGAGAGGATTTATTTTATTACACTGTGTATTTCATTTAGATATTAAATGATAATTTTTACCATGTCTTTGTAGAAATTGTCACAGAAGGAAAAAGGAAAAAGTCTTCATCTTCTGAGTTACATAAGGTATGCATTAGTTTTGCTTTTAATCTGTTCATTATCTTCAGAGTTACTAATATTGAAAGTATTTTGCTATTTATTTTTTAAACAAAAATTTAAAGAAAATATAAAAACTTAATCAGTGTTTTATAGGGAATGGTATATCCTAATTATTTCAAGGGTTAACCAAGAAAATTTCTGGGATGTGACTTACTTAAATCATTGTGAGATGTATCAGTACAGTTTCCAGACCTTATTTTAGATTTTATATAAAACATAACCCAGCATTTCTTTGATAACTGAATATATTAGTTATCATTCATTTTAATACTGTAGATATACAAAAGTTGTGCTCAAGTCATGTGCTGAAAATTACTATTTAAAATATTTCCTGTGAAACTTTAAAAAAAATTTATTTAGTTCTTTTATGTAAGCCAAGAGTAGCAAAAGAAGCAAAATGAAGTTTCTACCTATGTAGAAAGTGTTTCAAAAAATATAATTTGTTTTTAGAAAAATGATCTTTTTTCCTCTAGAATTTTGTGATATTTTATTTACTTAAGTTTATTCTGAGAGAGAGAGAGAGAGAGAGAGAGAGAGAATGCAAGTGGGGGAGGGCTGGAGAGAGAGAGGGAGAGACAGAGAATTCCAAGCAGGCTCTGCACTGTCAGTGCAAAGCCTGATGGAGGGCTCTAGCCTGTGAGATCACAGCCTCAGCCGATGTCTGATGCTTAAAGGAGCCACCCAGGCGCCCCTAGCATTTTGTGACTTAAACACAGTAGTATCCTGATATACATTGTAATAATTTATTAGACACCTTTTACTGAAGCATTCCAAATTATGCAGAGAGGACTTTTAATTTGACAGAGAGAACTTTAATTTGGTACATTTCATGGAACAAAGAGGGAGAAGAAACCATAAAGAGGGCTTTGAGAGAGAATCAAGAGCACACAGACCACAAGACCAAACAGAAAGTATGGCTTTAGGTACTCTTCTGCCTTGGCTTACTTCACATTTGTGGAGCGTGGATTTGTGTGTGGATTCACTCAAAATTCTGGATTTGGCTTCAGTGGCGTAAATGAGGGGGATAAAAAGAAATTCTCACATTGCTACCATTCCCAATTTTAAATACCTCTGTATTGACTACTGCTGCTTCTGTGTTTAATACCTCCAGTGAAGTGAAATGCTCTGTTTTAGGCTGTTGCTTCATGCAGTTGAATCTGAAAGTCCACCATTAGAAGTTCATAGTATTGAGTAAATACATTTGT
This sequence comes from Panthera uncia, assembly GCF_023721935.1. Taxonomy (NCBI): domain Eukaryota; kingdom Metazoa; phylum Chordata; class Mammalia; order Carnivora; family Felidae; genus Panthera; species Panthera uncia. Next base: position 48,269,952 of record NC_064810.1, on the reverse strand, counting down.
TTTATTTTTAGATGAACTGCACTATTTTTTTTTTAACTTTTTATTTTCCAGTACCTTTAGATTTACAGAAAATTTACAGAAATAGTACAGCGTTTGCATCTACCCTTCACTCAGCTTCCCCTAGTGTTAGTATCTTACATAACCACAGTGCAATGACCACAATTAAGAAATTAATGTTGGTACAATACTTTAAGCTACAGACATTTGGATTTCGTAAGGTTTTTTAAAGATTTTGTTTTGGGGGGGCCTGGGTGTCTCAGTCGGTTAAGCATCCGATGTTGGCTCAGGTCATGATCTCATGGTTCACGAGTTTAAGCCCTGTATCAGGCTCTGTGCTGACAGCTCGGAGCCTGAAGCCTGCTTCGGATTCTGTGTCCCCATCGCTCTCTGCCCCTCCCCCACTCGCACTCTGTCTGTCTCTCTCAATAATAAATAAACATTAAAAAAAATCTTATTTTAAAGTAATCTCTACACTCAACGTGGGGTTTGAACTCAAAACCCTGAAATCTCATGCGCCACCGACTGAGCCAGCCAGGTGCCCCAGTTTTGTTTTGTTTTGTTTTCTTTTTTTTTTCACACTAATGTCATTTTTCTGTTCCAGGATCCCACGTTGCATTTAGGTGTCATGTCTCCTTGATTTCCTTCATTCTGTGACAGTTCTTCAGTCCGTATTCCTTCATGGTCATGACATTTTAAAAGAGTACTGTGATTTTTTTCAGTATTTTGTTGAATATCTCTCAATTTGGCTTTGTCTCTGGTTTCTTATAATTAGATTAAAGTTATGGTGTTTTGGAAAGAATATGTGATGTGCCCTTCTCAGTGTATCCTATCAGTGTAACCATTACTGGTTATGTCAGTCCTGACTGCCTGCTTAAGATGGCTTCTATCTGGTTACTCCTTCACTTTGTAATAGGTATCTTGGGAGAGCTACTTTGAATCTGTACTGCAAATACACTGTTTCTTAAACTTTCGCTCACTGTTTAACCACCTAGTGGTGGATCTTGCCTGCAGTGATTGTGTATACAATAGTCTATTGGTGATTTTCTATTTCCCTCATTCCCTTCATATTTATTAATTGAAGTTCTTCTGTAAGGGAGACCTGCCCCTCTTCCCTCCTTATTTATTTATTCAGTTATTTATTTTTATCAATATGGATTCATAGGTATTTTATTCTATGGGTTATAATTTATTGTAGCATTATTGGTTTTGTTGCTCAAATGTTCTAGCTTTGGTATTGGCAGATCTTTTAGTTTGGCTTCTGTGCCCTTTGGACATGCTGCTTTTTTTTTTTTTTTTTTAAGTTTATTTATTTTGAGGGGGAAGAGGGGCAGAGAGGGAGGAAGAGAGAACCTAGCGCGCTTGAATCTGTGAGATCATGACCTGAGCTGAAGTCAAGAGTCAGGTGCTTAAATGATTGAATAACCCAGGTGCCCCCCCTCAGTACTGATACTTTAAAAAAAAAAATTTTTTTTTAGTGTTTATTTATTTTTGAGAGATGGAGAAAGAGCACAAGTGGGGAAGGAGCAGAGAGAGAGGGAGACACAGAATCCAAAGCAGGCTCCAGGCTCTGAGCTGTCAGCACAGAGCCTGATGCGGGGCTCGAACTCACGAACGATGAGATAATGACCTGAGCTGAAGTCGGCGCTTAACCAACTGAGCCACCCAGGTGCCCCAGTATATTAAATTCTTAAAAAAATTTTTTTTTATATTTATTTATTTTCGAGAGGGAGAGAGTGCAAGCAGAAGATGGGCAGAGAGAGAGAGAGAGAGGGAGACACAGAATCTGAAGCAGGCTCCAGACTCAGCTGTCAGCACAGAGTCCGACATGGGGCTCGAACCTACCAACGGCAAGATAATGACCTGAGCTGTAGTCAGATACTTAACCAACTGCGCCATGCAGGTGCCCCAGCATATTAAATTCTTGTTAGTAGTTTATATTACTGCTTTTTCTCTCAAGGTAGCTAGGGAAATAAATTACTGAAAGAATTAGGGCTGTGATGGGTATAGGTACAAGACACTGATACATTTTGACTTTAAAGTATTTGAAAAATATTTCTGAAGGGGCCCCTGGATGGCTCAGACAGTTAAGCATCAGACTATTGATTTCAGCTCAGGTCATGGTCTCATGGTTTGTGAGTTTGAGTCCTGCATAGGGCTCTGTGCTGACAGTGCAGAGCCTGCTTGGGATTCTCTGTCTCTGCCCCTCCCATTGCTCGCTCTCTCTTTCAAAATAAACAAATAAACTTAAAAAAATTTTTTTCTAAAGCAATACCAGTTTGTTGTAGAGAAATTAGAAAAGTGAGTTGAGGAAAAAAGACCACTCAGGCAGGACCAAAATTAATGTTTGGATGTATATCTTCCTAGTTTTCCTATTTTTTTTGTTTTGTTTTTATTTTAACTTGTTTTATGTTTTATTTTTTTTTAATTTACATCCAAATTAGTTAGCATATAACTAATAGTTACGTAGTACCTAGTTACATAGTACATAGTTACATAGTTTCGTGTCCCTTCGAAACAGCATACCTGTATCCCTTGGATAAATGCCTAGTAGTGCAATTGCTGGGTCATAGGGTAGCTCTATTTTTAATTTTTTGAGGAACCTTCATACTGTTTTCCAGAGTGGCTGCACCAGCTTGCATTCCCACCTAGTTTTTCTATTTGCATATCCATGTATAACAAACACATATTTAAATATTAAAAAGTAGAAAACCACAGAATACTGTTTTATAATTTGCTTTTTCTGCTTAACTATATATTATGAACATCATTTTCTGAAATCAAATTTAAAGTATGGCTCAGTAGGTATTTGTTGAGTACTTAACATGTATTGGACACTATACTAGGCATAAGTACCAGGAAAACAGTAGCAAACATTTTTAATGGCTACATTGTATTCAGTTATATGGGTGTATCACAGTTAATCAATATCCTATTGTATTTTTGAGTTTTGTTTGTTTGTTTGTTTTTTAAGTAAACTACACCCAACATGGGGCTCAAACTCATGACGCGGAGATCAGAAGTCACATGTTTTACTAACTGAGCTAGCCAGGCACCCCTTGAATTGTTTTTAATTAAAAAAAGAAATTATGAACAGTGCTGTAGTCGTTATCCTTGTAGCTAAATCTCTGGAACATCATTATTTCCTAAATTATTCCTGGCCTTTTTTTTTTTTTTTTTGGATATATTTTTTTAAGTTTATTTATTTTGAGAGAGAGAGAGAGAGAGAGTATGAGCAGGGGAGGGGTGGAGAGAGAGGGAATCCCAAGCTTATAGCGCAGAGACTGGCTGATGTGGGGCTCCAACTCACTAACTGTGAGACATGACCTGAGTGAAGCCAAGAGTCGGATGCTTAACTGACTGAGCCACCCAGGTGCCACTGGCCTTTTAATAGCTGAATGTAGGTTAATTCAAGCCTGTTCACCCTCTCACTCCCTGTTTTTTTTTTTTTTTTCAAGTTTATATATTTATTTTGAGAGAGAAAGAGAGAGGGAGGGAGAGAGAGAGAAAAAGAGAAAACACATGGGGGGAGGAGCAGAGAGATTGGCAGAGAGAGAATTTCAAGCAGTCTCCTTTCAGTGCGGGCTGGAACTTACCATGAGATCATGACCTGAGCTGAGATCAAGAGTCATATGCTTAATTTTAATTGACTGAGCCAACCAGGTGCCCCAAAGCTGATATCTTGGTATATGTGAAGTAAGAGTGTGAATACCTTGAATTCTGCTAATGGGGGATCCATAGTTTTTGGATTTACGTATGAGGAAGTTGCTATTCTAGTTTGAATATTGAAAAATAAGAGTTTAAAAAATTATTTATTTATTTATTTTGAGAGGGTGGGGATGGGGAGACAGAGAGTAAGAGGGAGAGAGAATTCTAAGTAGGCTCTGCACTTCAGAGGGCTGAATCTCATGAACCATGAGATCATGACCTGAGCAGAGATCAAGAGTCCGACACTTAATCAACTGATCCATCCAAGCACCCTGAAAAATAAGACTTTTATTCTTCCTTGGTAAGTAATAGCCATACCTTTGGACAGACCCCCCAATTTTCTTTAAATAATAACTTTATATTTAAGTAGTATCTGAATAAGTAAGCGATTAAGATTCTGAAGTTCTGTATTAAGAACATGGCAGAGATCATTTTAACCTGAACAATTTAATGAGCATATGTTAGTAATGTGTAACTTGTCAGTGGATTCCAGCATCTTTTTTTTCTCCTGGATTATCTGCTTTTGATAGCATTTTCTTTTTGAAGGCTATACTGTAATGAATCAGGTATAGAATGAACCTGAAGGTGACTACATGACTTGATCTGCTGAAGAGCTTGTTTAGTATTACATTTGAACATTAGTAAGTAAAATAAATGCTCTTGAGCTTTGTTTTGGGGAAGTTATTAGAGTTCTATTGATATGTTTAAGTGTAATGTGAAGGGAAGGAGATTTAGAACCCATTTTTGCCTTAAAAGTTTAAATTTGAATCTTTATTAGAAGCCTGTTGAAATACTTGAGAGTGTTAGGAGTTCCTTCTGATTCTTGTAAATGGAATTATAATGTATGCTTTATAGAATCATGAATAGCTTAGAATCTTTATTGGTTGTACACAGCTGAGACCATGATTAAAATTTGTGTAAGACTAGATCAAGTTGTTGCAAAAAGGCTTACATTATTTTTTTATCAGTCATTAAGAAAAAAGTGAGCGTGGAAAAAACTGACAGTAGTTAGTTGTACCTGAAATCTGCTTGTCCTATGCTTGTATACAATATTAGTGTGAGAGATTTAAATCTATAATTTATTAATCAGGAAGCTACAGCAGAGGCTTTTCTGGAGCTTTAAATATTAATATTTTTTCCCTTACCTTTAACAGTTGCATTGTATTCCTATCAAAACATTTGGAAGCTAGGAAAACACAAAAATGAAAATAAAATTCATCTCTTATCTCACTAGAGATAATCACTGTCAAACATTGTTATGTACAGCCTTTCACATTTTATTTCTATTCATGGATTTTTTTTTTTTGCCTTATAAAGAAAGATCATTCTGAATCTGTGTTTTTCTTTTATACTTATTTTATTTGAAATAATTTCTTTTTTTTTTAAAGTTTATTTTTTTTGGTAATCTCTGCACCCAGTTTGAGTAGGGCTCAAACTCATGACCCTGAGATCAGGAGTTGCATGCTTTTCTGACTGAGGCAGTCAGGCTCCCCCAAAATAATTTCTTAATATCATTAATTTTCTGGAACATGTTATTTAATAACAACTGAATAGTATCTTACTTGGTTTAATTTTGCCATAATTTTGCATTATTGTTCTTTTATTATTTCTACTTTTTCTATATTAAAATAATATGTGGTCTATATCCCTTTTCATAAATACTTATATATACTTTTATTTTCAAAGCTTTTAATGCTAGTTTATAGAGTTTTAATAAATATCCGTATTTCATGTGTCTATACTTTGGAGGGAATAGAGAACTGCCCTTTTTCTTTTAATGTTTGTTTATTTTTGAGAGAGAGAGAGAGAGAATGAGCAGGGGAAGGGCAGAGAGAGAGGGAGAGGAGAATCCTAAGTGGGCTGCACAGTGTCAGTGTAGAGCCTGTCACGGGGCTCAGTCTCACAAACCATAAGATAATGACCTGAGCTGGAATCAGGAAGTCAGATGCTTAACCAACTGAGCCACCCATGTGCCCCAAGAACTGCCCTTTTTGAATATAGGATAAATTATATTTTGTGTCTGTCCTAATAGAAGTATACATAAATATTTATTAGGGTAAATAATTCATTGATACTGAGTATAAGCCATTCATAGGTAAAATGATTGAAAACAAGTTACTGTGGAAAAAGAATATAAAATCTTCTACAGAAGACATCAGCAGTATTTTATAAGAAACTAATTTTACAGAATACACAGTACTTTTCTAAATTTTAGTTACTGTCCTACAAGTTTGAACTGGGTAACTTTTTTTTCTTTCTTTTCTTTTTTCTTTTTTTTTTAATATCCAAGGTAGTTATCATGTAGTGTAGTATTGGTTTCAGGAGTAGAGTTTAGTGATTTATCACCTACATATAACACCCAGTGCTCATCCCAACAAGTGCCCTTCTTAATGCCCATCACCCATTTAGCCCATTTCCTTCCCCTTTCCCCTCCAGCAACCCTCATTTTGCTCTCACTATTTAAGTCTCTTATGAAAAAAAAAGTCTCTTATGGTTTGCCTCCCTATTTTTAACTTATTTTTACTTCCTTTTCTCTATGCTCATCTGTTTTGTTTCTTAAATTCCACAGATGAGTAAAATTGTATAATATTTGTCTTTCTCTGATTGACTTATTTTGCTTAGTGTAATACACTCCAGCTGCATCCACATTGTTGCAAATGGCAAGATTTCATTCTTTTTGATTGCCAAGTATTATTCCTTTTTGTATATACCCCGCATCTTCTTCATCCGCTTATCAGTCGATGGACATTTGGGCTCTTTCCATACTTTGGCTATTGTTGATAGTGCTGCTATAAACACGGGGTGCACGTGTCCCTTTGAAACAGCATACCTGTATCCCTTGGATAAATACCCAGTAGAGCAGTTGCTGGTTCGTAGGGTAGTTCTATTTTTAATTTTTTGAGGAACCTCCATACTGTTTTCCAGAGTGGCTATACCAGTTTGCATTCCCACCAACAGTGTAAGAGGATTCCCTTTTTGCTACATCCTTGCCAACATATGTTGTTTCTTGAATTGTTAATTTTAGCCATTTTGACCGGTGTGAGGTAGTATCTCATTGTGGTTTTGATTTGGATTTCCCTGATGAGTGATGTTGAGCATCTTTTCATGTTAGCCATCTGGATGTCTCCTTGGGAATAGTGCCTGTTTATGTCTTCTTCGCAATAGTTCACTGGATTATTTGTTTTTGGGGTGTTGAGTTTGATAGGTTCTTTATAGATTTTGGATACTAACCCTTTATCAAATAAGTATTTCAGAAATATCTTTTCCCATTCCATAGGTTGCCTTCTAGTTCTGTTGATTGTTTCCCTGAACTGGGCAACTTTTTAGGTTATTATAAGGGCCATGTAACTACTTACCCCAAACTTAGTAGTTTGAACTTATTTTATTCAGGAATCTGCAGTCTGGGCATGGTTCAATTGGAGATAACTTTTCTTTTTTTCACTTGCGAGTTAGCTAGGTTGGCTTGGAGGTCAGGGCCTTTGATCACTTTGAAGGCTTGCTCACTCACTTATCTTGATTCCTGTGCTGAGAAAACTCAGTATCATGGTGTAGATTTATTTCTTTTTCGATGTTTCCAGTATAGTGGCTTAAGGGTGTCCAAGATTTTTTTCTATTGGCTCAGGTCTCCTGAGGAATGTGTATTGAGGGAAAGGGAGGAAAAAAAAGAGAGGAAGGAAGAGAGAACACAGAAGCATGCAAAAGCCAGGCTGAAGCAATATAAGTATTACCTTTAATGATCTAGCCTTGGAAGTCACAGGTCTGCCCAGATTCAAGGGGAAGGAACGTAAACTGCACCTGATGTTGGAGGACTGTCATTGTCACATTGTAAGAAGAGCTTGTGGAATGTGGAATATTGGTGTGGCCATTTTGGGAAAAAATATAATATGCCACATTATCCAATATAGGCTAAATAACCTGCTCACAACGAATCCATGGGTGTGAACAGCCTGAAGACCTTATCGTTACCCTTTGAGGAAGCAATTGTTGTTCCCTAATTAAGAATATGAAGGAAATGACTTAGAGATAATATTGTCTTTTGCAGATGAAAACATAAAAATAGGTACCTTTTTATACAGATTAGGTATAAGTAATTAAGAAGTTATTAGTGCCTTGGAGGATCAACTCAGATTGCTGTGAAATAAGGGTTGCGATAACCTTTGTTCAAATTTACTGTGTTCTCATGACTTACACTTTACTCTCACTGAAATCATTTTATGGATTGCTAATGGATGTAGTTGATATAGTACTTATTATGTTATATTTTGTAGGCTGAATTTGATGCTTAACTATCATTTATAACTTTCTCTTAATGTGAAATTTAAGGTATTTAAATTCTAAACAAATGATTTCAAACTTGTGGTTGTAATCCATACATTCATTTGTTTATACAGCATACATGAGCCATACACTTCAGAGATCTAAAGGTGACTAAGTTAAGGTCCTCTGCTTAAGGACCTCCATAGCCTGGAGAAGAAGATGGACATATAGACAAATATTTATAATATAGTATGATACATGTAATATAAATAGTGTAATAAAAATGAACCAACTACTAATACCCAGAGAAAGGAATGCCTTGGTTTGGGAGTGACAGTTGTGTGGATAGGAGACAAATTTTGAGCAGAATCTGAAGTGTTTTATAAGGGACAAGTAGAGGGAAGGGCATTCTTCATACATATATACAAAGGGAGCAGTACATACAAAGGTCTAGAGATATGAAATAATATGATGTGTTTCAAGGAGGTTGAATAAACAGTGTGGTGGGATGTAGAGTTTGTGATGTGTGGGTGATGTTAAAGAGCCCAGATTGTTAAGAGTTTTATCTGTATGTAGTAGGTGCTGTTGTTGTATGTTAAGTATTGTAGCCATATTTAGATTTGTGTACTAAAGAACTCCGGGGATAGTATTTGAAAGATTAGAAGGGATAGAGACTGTAGGTAAGAGAATATAGTATGGCTTGCTCATACTAGGCAAAGCCTAACTATAGTTAGGAAGCTATTGTGATACTTTATTTATCTACCTTAATACTGAATGAGAGGTTTTTAGAATAAAATTATATTAAACTACCTATAAATTAACCACGGAATTTAAAACTAATAGCAAAATGGGGTATGTGGTTGGCTTAGTCAGTACACGATGCAAATCTTGATCTCAGGGTCGTGAGTTAAAGCCTCACATTAGGTGTTGAGCTTATTTAAAAAAACTGAAAAACTAATAGTAAAATATTAACGCAGGTAATATAATGATTCTGTTAGCTGATTCAGTTCTTATTTATATCTCAGTTAGATCAATTATTTTCTCATTCTGATTTCAGATAACAAAGATGTTAAATGCAAAATCAGAGGATGTTCGTGTTCAGTCATCACTGTCCAAACTCAGAAGCTCAGAACGCTGGGATCTCCCTTTGCAGGGGGTAAATAAAAACTATTTTTTTAAAGTACATAATATTATTTAGTGTGTTGAAAATATTAAAACATTTTTTAATGTTTATTTATTTTTTAATTTTTTAAATGCTTAATTATATTAGAGAGACAAGAGTGTGAGTGGGGGAGGGGCAGAGAAAGAGGGAGACACAGATTCCAAAGTGGCTCCAGGCTTTGAGCTGTCAGCACAGAGCCTGATGCGGGGCTCAAACCCACAAACTATTAGATCATGACCTGAGCTGAAGTCGGACACTTAACCGACTGAGCCACCCAGGTGCCCCAGTGTTTATTTATTTTTGAGAAAGAGAGACAGAGTGCTAGCAGGGAAGGGCAGAGAGAAAGGAAAACACAGAATCTGAAGCAGGCTCCAGGCTCTGAGCTGTTAGCACAGAGCCCCACAAGGGGCTTGAACTCACAAACTGTGAGATCCTGACCTGAGCTGAAGTCAGATGCTTAACTGACTGAGCCATCCAGGTGCCCGGTGATGTTTAAAATATTTTAATAAAATTGAGTTTTCATTTTTTTATATGTCCTTGTTTGGGTTTTTTGTGTTATTTAATCACAAGTTTTTAATTAGTGTATTTCTGGTATTTGTTGAAGTGATGAAGTTAGGGTCTCCTTTAGTTTAAATCTAAGTATACCTTATTTTGCATGAGTGTTTTCTTGAAATTTAAATCTCATTATTGTACAATGTATTTTAAATTTACAAGAATACTAAGCTTATTAGAATCATTTGCTCTTTTGCTCTTGTTTTGTAAATTATAGAGGGTATGTTTTAAAATGTGACACAACTGTACTTTAGAAGATATTCTGATTATAAATTTTAACTTTAATTTTATCACTATTAAGCATTTTTATGGAGCTTTTGTGAATAACTCTTAAGATGGCACATTTTAAGTATATATATTTTTTTCTGTTGCCTGGTCACTTTTTAAAAATAGAATTTTTCTCAGATTTTCCAGTTTATCCATTTGAGCCTGTGTTCATTTCCTAGGGCTCATGTAGCAAAATACCATGGTCTGGGTGGCTCAACAGAAATTTATTTCCCAATAGTTCTAGAGGCTGAAGTCCAAGATCAAGGTGCTGGTAGGGTTGATTTCTCTATTGCCTTTCTCCTTGGCTTAGAGATGGCCATCTTATTGCTGTGTCTGCCTATGACCTTTTTTTCTGTGTACCTACATCCTGGTGCTTCTCTTCTTAAAAGCAAACTAATCCCTGGGTTAAGTAAGTCCCTACCCTTATGACCTCATTTAAACTTAATTACCTTTGTAAAGAGCCCATCTCCACAAACAGTTGTCTTGACAGTTAGGACTTCAACATATAGAATGGGTATGGGGAGCACAATTCAGTTCACATCATCAAATAATACATTTGTTTCTCTTTTTTGTATTTTGTATAAAAAATGATAAATGAGTCAAGATGACTTCTGTTGACAGAAAAGAAATTGTGTAAGGTTAGAAAATTTGGGGTGTATAGAAAGGTACAGGTGAAAGACTAAAGAATCTTTCTCTGTTCCTTTTTCCTAAAGGCAACCACTATTAATAGCTTTTTTTTCATTCCTTTCAAGAAAAAAAATACATATGCCCATAAAAATAATAATTTATATTATTTTTTGATTGTTACAGAACAGGGATCATGAAATCTACACTGTTCTGTGCTTTGTTTGCATTTAATATTTCTTAAATTTTTTTTTCTATTTTAACACATTTAGATATACTTCCTTTATTCTTTTTGGCTTTGTAGTACTCTAAAAATATAAAAATACCATAATTAAAAATTTTTTTTGAATATAGTTGTCACACAATATTACATTAGTTTCAAGTGTACAGCATAGTGATTCAGCTTCTCTTTATGTTTTGCTGTGCTCACCACAAGCGTAGTTAACCATCTGTCACCATATATAATTTACTTAGTGCACTGGTATTAGATTGTTTCCAGAGTTTTGCTAATAGAAACAGTGCTGCAGCAAACATCATTTTTTTTTTGAATATCATTTTTCATATGTAGAAAACTATTTTTGAGTGGGATTACTGGGTTGAAGGGAATTTGTATATTAAATTTTAATAAACATTGCAAAATTGTCTTACAGAAACTGTGCACTAATTTATATTGCCACCAATGAAAGCTCCCATTTTGCTAGAAACTTACTGGCACTGGATATTATCACACAGTAAAATTGTTGCCAATTTAATAGGAAGAAAAAAACATAATTTTAAAGAAAATTTAGTCACTTTGCATGTATGTATTTTGTTAGGACATTGAATTTATTGTGGAATAAATGTTATATATACTATATATAATTTTAAGTATACACACACACACACACACACATACACTGCCTCTTGGAAGTAGACGTAGGCTTTTTGTTGGGTTTGTTTTCTTAAGCAGTATCTTATTAAATGCTTTTTTTCCTTTACCCTTCAGTCATACATGTCTTCCTTAGTTTTTGGCTTTCAAGAGGTAGATGTGGATCACCTGAGAGCTCTTTGGATATTAAGTGTTTGTGTTATAGTCTTCTGTCTTCTCTTTTTCCTTAACTTTTTATTTCAGCATTCTCCTTTTCCTGAGAAACTAACCATTTATTTCTTATTTAGTTTCTTCTAACCCACTGAGTGAAACAAGATCTTTCAGAGACATACTTTCTTTTCCCATGACTAGTTTCCCACCCTAGTTGGATGTCTTCCTTAAGTTAGTGTTACTTTTCGGAAATCTGTATCCTGTTTGAGATTTGAAGTGGCTCATGTGTCAGCATTGCCATGCTGTCTTGTTGCTTTAGATTTCACAACGTTTGCTCAGTATGCTTCATAGTTTGTAGAGTTTGAGGCTGTACCAGTATCTTGCTTTATTGTTTCTCTCACACACCCTTTTTTAAATTGTTTTTAGAGGGTTTCAGTGAACAAAGAGATAACCTTGCGTAGTCTTTAGTAGAATTTTAACTCCTTTATTTACATGTTTGTGATTTTTATTGAGATAAAATGATATGAAATAGGTTACACAGGTCTTAGGTATATAATTGAATAAGTTTGACTAATGTGACATATGTAACCAATCCTGCTCAAAAATAGTTCCCTACAGTGTGAGAAATGATGTTCACTGTTGCAGTGTTTCCCGAGGAATAGAGCAGTCATGAACCTTGAGAGTTGTTTGTGCCCCTTTCCATTGTATCTTATCTTTTCCTCTCTCCCAGTCCCTAGCCCACTACTAGCAACCACTTTTCTGAATTCTATTTCTGTAGGATAGTTTTGCCTGTTCATACAACGTACACTCTTCTGTGCTTTGCTTCTTTTGCTCAGCAAAATGTTGCATTTCATCCCTGTTTTGCATCGATCAGTGGTTTGTTACTTTTTATTGCTAAATCATACTCCATTATGTGGCCATAACACAGTTTATTTAATTCTGTTGATAGACTTTTGGACTTTTTTTCTTTTTTTTATATACAGAGAAAGCAAGTGTGTGAATGTGCACACACCAGGGAGGAGCAGAGGGAGAGGGAAAGAGAGAATATTAAGCAGGTTCCACATGCAGTGTGGAGCCGATGCAGGGCTTGATCTCACAACTATGAGATCATGACCTGAGCTGAAAGCAAAGTTGGATCTTCAACTGACTAAGCCACCCAGGTGCCCTTGGACTTGGTTTTAATTTGCATTTTCCTGGTGACTAATGGCGTTAAAACATTTTATACGTTGATTGGCTTTTGTATATCTTTTTTTGTGAAGTGTGTGTTCAATTTTTTCACCCTTAATTTAAAAAATAAATTTTATTGAGAATTAATTTATATACAATTAAGTTAATCCATTTTAATTCTTTTTGAATTTTGACAAGTGTATATGCTTTTGCAATCACCACAATAATAAAGGTGTGCGTGCGTGTGTGTGTTTGTATTTATAGTTTTTTTCTCAGTGTACAGCTCTGAGTTACAAGTTCTGTACAGGCTCATAGAAGTATTATGACAATGAAGATACTATACATAGTTCTCTCAGTCCAAAACATTCCCTGGTGCTGTCCCTATGTAATTGTTCTCTGGCTCCAGTTTTCACCCATGGTAACATTGTTTTCTGTAGCTACACTTGTACATTTTCCAGAATGTCACACAAATGGAATCATAGAATGTGTAATGTTTTGAGAATGACTTTTACTCTCAGCATAATGCCATTGAAATTCATTCATGTTTTGGGGCACCTGGGTGGCTCAATCGGTTAGGCGTCTGACTTCGGCTCAGGTCATGATTTCACGGTCCGTGAGTTCGAGCCCCGCATCGGGCTCTGTGCTGACAGCTCAGAGCCTGGAGCCTGTTTCAGATTCTGTGTTTCCCTCTCTCTCTGACCCTCCCCTGTTCATGCTCTGTCTCTCTCTGTCTCAAAAATAAATAAAACATTAAAAAAAAAAAAAAAAGAAATTCATTCATGTTTTTGTGTGTGTCAGTAGTTTATTTATTTCCGCCGTTGACATATGGGTTGTTTCTAGGTTTTTGGCAATTGGGAATAAAGCTGCTATACATATTTGCATACATTTTTTTTTTGTGAGCATAAGTTTTAATTTCTCTAGGGTAAATACTTAGGAGTGGGATCCTGGATTATATGGTAAGTATATATTTAATTGCCAAACTGATTACCATAGTGGTTTTATGATTTTGCATTCCCACCAACAGTGTATGGAGAGTTCTGGGTGCTCTGTATCTTTCTTAGCACTTGGTATTGACAGTTTATTTACTTTGTAAAAAATGTTTATTTATTTTTGAAAGAGTGTGAGAAGGGGAGGGCAGAGAGAGAGAGAGGGAGACACTGAATTTGAAGCAGGCTCCAGGCTCTGAGCTGTCAGCATGGAGCCTGATGTGGGGCTCGAACTTACAAGCTGTGAAATCATGTCCTGAGCTGTGAAATCATAACCTGAGCCAAAGTTGGATACTTAACCAACTGAGCCACCCAGGTGGCCCCATTTTATTTGCTTTTTAAAATTAACGGAATCTATTTTTTAAGAGTAATTTTAGGTTTACAGAAAAATTGAAGGAATAGTACAGGTAGTACCCATAAACCCCTTAATTCCCCCTCCCCTGTTACCCCCACACAATTTCATTTATTAATATCTTTGCATTAGTGTAGTACATTTATTACAATTGATGAGTCAATACTGATATTATTATGTATTGAGATGCAACTGACATATAACATTGTACTGATTTTAGGTATACAACATAATTTGGTATATGTATATATTGCAGAATGTTTAGCACAGTAAATTTAGTTAACATCCATCACCACACATAGCCACAGTTTTCTTATGATGAGACTTTTAAGATCTACTCTCTTAGTAACTTTCAGATGAACAATCAATATCAGTAAGTCACTATACTGTGTATTACATTCCCAATATCATTAAGTCACCATGCTGTATATTACATTCCCAGGACTTATTTATATTGTAACTAAAACTTTGTACATTTTGACCCCCTTCACCCACTTTGCCCACTCCCCACCTTTGGCAACCACAAATCTGTTCTCTTTATAACTTCAGATTTTTTTTTTTCAGATTCTTCATATAAGTGAGATCATACAGTATTTGTTTTTTTGGTCTGATTTATTTCACTTAGCCTTATGCCCTCAAGGTCCATCCATGTTGTGCAAATGGCAAGATTTTTTTTGATGGTTGGATAATATTCCATTGTGTATGCATACCACATTTTCTTTATTCATCTATTGGTGGACATATTGTTTCCATGTCTTAGCTATTTTATTTTATTTTATTTTATTATTTTTTTTAAAGTTTATTTTTGAGACAGAGACAGAGCATGAACGGGGGGGGGGGGGGGGGGGG